>NC_139632.1:19921325-19926325 GCF_964638095.1 Poromitra crassiceps
TCTACTTTCTTAGGAGACTCAGATCCTTCAATGTGTGGAGCAAAAGATGTTGCATATACAGTATTTTACCAGTCTGTTGTGGTGGTGAGTGCGATTCTCTTTTCAGCCACCTGTTGGGGCAGCAGCATCAGAGCAAACTGATAAAGAGAGCTGGCTCGGTGCTGGGGGGGGGGGGGGGGGGGGGGGCACTCTGGAGCCAATAGATTGTTGCATAACAATTGTTTTTGCATAACAGTGTGATAATGAAATCAGATGGTCCCTGCTAAAATAATTTAGACTTCAATCTTTCAGAGGTCAAATTTGATGACATCCCTGAATGAAGCTCTGAAGCACATGCACACGCACATACACACCTGCCCCCCGTCCGTTGCTTCCTGGGCTGTTGTGCCATGCCATCAGAGCCGCTGTCTGACTGTACCTAATTGCATAACCTGTAAAGACCTGCTCAATAATGCATGGTCAGACTAGACATGAGCAGCCGCACGGAAAACCTTACCTCAACACCCCCTTTTGTCTGGCCAAAGATGACTGGACACTTCAGACAGGACACCAGGCTAGAGGACAACAGTGTACAGGTGTGTGTGTGTGTGTGTGTGTGTGTGTGTGTGTGTGTGTGTGTGTGTGTGTATGTGTGTGAGACAGAGAGAGAAAGAAGAGGGCACACAGATGGAGAGAAAAACAATCACCCCCCCCCCCTTGAATCTTGCCAAAGTGACCCCCAGCAATATGTAGGCTAATATTTATGGCTATAATTGAATATTTGACACTGACGAAGGCCCGAACCAGGCCGAAACTGTTTGTCCTAATAAATGTTGTCCACGGGAGCTATTTAAACTTGTTTTGCGAGCCCTTTTTTCATTTACGTCCCTGTTTGGTACAGTTGAGCTCAGCACCAACTAGTAGATGTGCGTAAGTCTCTGGATGCTTCCTATAATTTAATATCAACATTGTGAAAAATTAATAATACTACGACTACTACTACTAGTAGCCTACTAGTAGTACTACTACTACTACTACTAATATAACAACCACAACAACAATATGGTAACACTTTTTATGAAGGTCATGTCTATAATGCATTATGAGTACATTCATAAGACATTATAATACATTAATAAGGCTTTATAAAACGAAATGTTTATGATCAAAATATCTCAGTTCATGCAAAAAATATCTCAGTTCACAGACAAGTCCCCAATGTATCTGTGGTGCACATTTACAACCCCCCCCCCCCCCCCCAGTGGAGAACACACACACACACACACACACACACACACACACACACACACACACACACACACACACACGCACACACACGCGCGCACACACACACACACACACACACACACACACACACACACACACACACACACACACACACACACACACACACACACACACACACCTACACACACTTCACCACCACCACCTCCACCACACACACACACACACACACACACACACACACACACACACACACACACACACACACACACACACACACACACACACACACACACACTTCACCACCACCTCCACCACCACCACCACCATCATCATCATCCAGCCAACAAAAAATACTAGCATCATTCACAAACAAGCTGCTAGTAGTAGCTTATTTTGGTATTTTTTGGTTTGTGACTTGCAAGTTTGGACAAGAGCACGCAGTCACAGATCACCACCAGGCCCCGCCCCTTTTATAGTAAGAAACAGGCAGCCGCTCAACTTCCTGTAGTAGTGCAATCTCAAGCTGCCTGTTTGCTTGCTAGTGTAACCAAAGCAACCAAGGAGGTAACGAGACAACCTGTAGGAACAACTTCATCTTTGTCAATCAAGAAAGAAAAGGATCAAGAAGCGTGATGACCTTTCTGCGCAGACTGGCCGTGTCGCGGTGTGTGTCGTGGCGGGGCTTAGGTGTCATTCTGCCGGGTTCACACGCCTCGACTCCCGGTCTGATTTCCCGGCTCGGAGTGAGACAGCTGCCCGGTGGCGCTCGCCCTCTGACGGGATACACTCGCACACACACCCGTATGCAACACACAGAGGCGACAGATCCCGTAGAAGTGGATCTGAAGCGGTTAGATGGCGAAGACGCTGGTAGGGAGCCATTTTTATAAATACATTGTGATTAATCATTCATCAAATCCACTCAAACTTTAGACTACATACGCAGGCACACACACACACACACACACACACACACACACACACACACACACACACACACACACACACACACACACACACACACACACACACACACACACACACACACACACACACACACACACACACACACACACACACAGCCATTCAGTTCAGTCATGTAACCTAATATCAGTTAATTTTATTTTACAGGACAGGTCTACCCCAGCTTGTTACACACACACACACACACACACACACACACACACACACACACACACACACACACACACACATACACACACACACACACACACACACACAATCATTTATCAAGCCATTTATCTGCCTCTCTGCTGCTGTTTGTCTCAGGAGTAGTGGAGGTGTTGATGTGCCGACACAAAGCAAGAAACGCTCTGGGCCATGTGTTTGTGTCACAGGTAGGCATGTCCCCTTTCCAAAAACACACACACACACACACACACACACACACACACACACACACACACACACACACACACACACACACACACACACACACACACACACACACACACACACACACACAACACACTGGTGACTGATATACACTGTCCTGTGTGTGCAGATGGGGCAGCTGGTGTCTTCTCTGTCCCATGACTCCGCTGTGCGCGTGGTGGTCTTCAGGAGTTTAGTCCCAGGGGTTTTCTGTGCAGGTGGGTGACTTGATGACTTTTCATATTATTTTGTAACCTCTAAAGTCCCCCTGAAGCTGGTTAGTGATCTAGCTACATCTGTGATCAAAGTGTGCGTTATTCATGACGTGCGATGGTGTGTATGTGTGTGTGTTTTGGTGCAGGTGCCGATCTGAAAGAGAGAGCTCTGATGGACAACGTAGAGTCTGATCTGTTTGTTCACGGCCTGCGCTCCCTCATGAATCAGATTGGTAAGGAGGAGTAGGTGAGGTGTTAAGTTGTCTACATGCAAGTGGTGGATGAGGGTGAACAAGTGTTCCCCCCAAAAAACTGACCTGATAGCGTACACTTGTGTGTGAGTCAGAATATAATAAATAGATAGATAGATAGATAGATGGATAGATAGGTGACTGACTGACTAACAGGGTTCAGCTCAAATGAGGCTTTGTCAGGATGTGACCAAGGCAGGTACTGTAGAGACACTGCGGAGCGCGTCATCATTCAGAAACCACGCCCAAAACGGGGGGAAACAGAAACCCCCCCTCCAATCCTGGCATTCTCCTATGTCGCGTGCATGGTTGCGTGTTGCACAAAAAGATTGTATATACGGAAGATGAACACTCCAACTTACTTCCTTGACAGCTAGATCCACATTTTTCTTCTCGCCAATTCTCAGTGGCTTCCTTGTTTTGCTCAGGAGTACAAAATAACTTTAACTGGCGATTTTTTACATTTGTTGTCTGCGCAGCCCACCACACAACAGCTTTTAGCTAGTATGTTTAATTCAAGGAAAATGACGATGGTCTATGGGAGCGAACGGAGCGATGTCCCCCGTGATGGGCGTGGCCTATTTCATGCAGTGTCTCTATATGCATTTGTGAAAAAATGTAAGCTTTTAACTTTTGTAGAGCTCATAATCATTGCTGTTTCTAAGTTTGTGGACTTTTATTTGAGAAGTATTTTACTTTTAGAAATGTTCAGGTACAAATAGTCTGCAAATCACTGTGTGACATGAGTGAGAGATGGGCTGCTGACAGGCTGTAACAGTGTCACTGCCCTGCAGGAGTGAAAGTATGGCTAGGTCATCAGAGTATCTGAAAGATGGTGACAGACGAGAATCATCTGCTGGTGTTGGGTGTTATTAGAGGAGGAGCTGAAATCAAGAGGCTTCTGCCATGACGGCCCAGATACTCCCAGGTGTTGCAGGAGATTATGGAGGAGACGTCAGCATCCTCTGTCCATCGCTTGGCTCTGTAGGCAAACTGCAGGGAGTCCACCTGTGGTCTGGGACAGGGAGGATACAATTCAACGGTTTGAGTCACTTCATCATGATTGGAGTGAGTGGCTGGTACTGATTTGCTTCAGAGGGACAGGGCTTCGTGGGTGCTGGCCAGTGGTATGATGGTGGATGTTTTCCAGATAACGGGTCCAGATGCAGCCCTGGCTGGGACATTCACAGAAGATGGAGTAGACCAGGCGGGGAGTTTCACACTCAATCAGCGAAGTGTCAAACTGCATAAAGAGATGTTCAGATCTTTGTCAAAAAAGAGGCGGGGTCAGTAAGTGACGGCATGTCGGGTTAAGGGTCACTCACATCCACGGAGCGTTCCCACCTTCTGAAAAGCCTATTTGGTGTTCATATTGTCTCTCCTATCTCTCTTTGTCTTTCACTTCTGCCAACCCTCCCTGTACGGCCTTTCTGAAATGTCACCTCTTGCACCCGAAGGATTGGTGGTCGCACCTTTGTTTTATCCTATATCATCCCTCAGGTCTTTAAACTGTATACTATGTACACACTGTCTGAATCACTGTGTTTGTAGCTCAGGTTTGTGTGTGTGTGTGTGAAGTCTGCTCTCCTTGTGTTCTTCTACCACGGCAGCTTCGTTGCCCATGCCAACCATTGCGGCGGTGGACGGCTTTGCGCTGGGAGGCGGGCTGGAGCTGGCTTTGGCCTGTGACCTCCGCACCGCTGGTGAGTGACCGCTGAACCTTTACCATCAACTCTGAACCTTGCGATTCTGCGCTAGGCCCGAATACACTCAACTAGGGTTGCACATTTTTGTGAATTTTCCTTAATTGATAGTTGAACACATTAACAATCAATAGCCGGCTACTCATTACGTTAAAAAAAAACTTCTCAGCGCAGCTATTAATTGTACCTTTTGAGGGGACGTGATAGCC
>NC_139632.1:19931325-20116325 GCF_964638095.1 Poromitra crassiceps
CCATCCCACTCCCTCTCTTCTTTCTCTCCCCCAAGTAAATACGCCCCGCCCCCCCGCCCCCTTTGTTCCACAAGTACCTCTTAAACAGACAAAAACAAACAAACATACAATGAACATACAATATAATAGTGACCGTGCAAACCATTTCAGAACAATTACTATTTCTCCCCTGCATTCTATTATGTACACAGCATGTACAAATTACATACACTCTTAAGATACCGCTAGTTATACAGACATACTGTACATACACACACATGCTCACACTGAATTCCTGTCTCGGTTTCTTACACAGCTGACATACCAATATATATATACACAATCTCCTCAAACAGCTGTGTCCCAATACGTGTCTATAATGACCCAATCATTATTGCCATTTATGTCGGCGAAAGACATTTATACTTTCCAGACATGGTTTCTTTTAGCATTCCATAATTTTTCTACAAACCACAAGAACTCCGAACCTCTGGATTTACAGCACTGTTGGTTTTGCCAATGACAACCGCTGAGCAATTTAGGGCTCTTGAACATCTAGCAAAGAAAAAAACCATCAACACAGCTGTACATCTGTAATGCCTTTCAAATAGATACATCTGCTCTACAATTTAAGTTGCGTTCGGAACATTTCAACCGACTGAACACACCCTAGGAAAGTGTCCTGTCACATCAAATCAAAGGCATTATTTGATAGATGAATGAAGAGGAGAGCAGCAGTAGTATTGCTGCAGACCCAGAGGCATGGATTTCAGTGAACCAGAAGACTGCTATAAACAAGCAAGCAGACATTCCTATAATGAACGGTACAAGCGTTCAGACAAACTCCGGCATGCTAGAGCTCACAACGGCATGCGCGAGCCGTTCGATCGATGCAGACAACCAGAATCCCCCCCCCCCCCCCCCCGTCTCGACCCTCAGCTGAGCTTTCGGGGTACAGTCCAAAACTGAGATTTGTATGTGTGCGCTTAAGTGTTTTTGGTACAACATCATTATGATGCCAATGGCAGACTTACAAGATAGAGCACAAACACAAATCTCAAGATGTCAAGATAAGAGCTTAACTAACCTAACAGACCTTCTCATAATTTCCTTAATTAATACAAGAATAGCACACGCAGAAATACTTTTGTTTTGAAATAAAACACAAAAAATAAATAAGCTGAATGTGTGTGTGTAAAAAAAAGAGTTCCTATCCATTCATGTATACTTTCTAGGGATCCTTGACAAAGTGTGTGTGTGGGATCTTTCTCTCACACTCTCTCACACACACACACACACACACACACACACACACACACACACACACACACACACACACACACACACACACACACACACACACACACACACACACACACACACACACACACACACACACACACACACACACACACACACACAATATCCCCTCTGTGGTGGGACCCAGCTTATGAAGTCCTCATCGTGGTCAGGATGGAAGACTCATTTTCTGGAGGAAGAAACAGAGAAGGAGAATATGTTGAAGAATGAAAAATAATCTACGGTTACGGATCTTATCGTGTCTGAACAGTGACCAAATGTACACCTGGTATCTGTATTTGGTTGTCTTATCCGGGTAAATAAATGATCGGATGTCAGACAGGTGTAAAAATGCAATATGCATACCGGGTTCACTTTAGTGAGAAAAGTATCTGCCCTTGAGTTAGACATGTCATCACCGCAGCCTCCGTTTCCAAGATAACACAAAAATTTATGATTTTCAACTCGAGGTCTGATAGCAGTGTGGGGTGAAAATGAGATCCAATCACAATGCAGAGAGAATAAAGCCAAGGAGAACATCATAATACCAGGTGTAAATGCTGATGATCCTAATCCAGATGCAGTGATGCACATTGCATTTTAATACCAAGTGTAAATAAGGTCGACGTGTTCCTAAAGTTTATCTGCAGCCAATCGGAGACTGGGAAGGCAAACAAACGCAGAGTGTGTGCCTTTCCCTCTGTGAGGCTGTTGTAATGGAGGGGGGCAACGTGTGTGTGTGTGTCTTTACCTCTGTGAGGTGGTTGTAATGGAGGGGGGCAACATGTGTGTGTGTGTGTGTCTTTACCTCTGTGGGGCTGTTGTAATGGAGGGGGGCAACGTGTGTGTGTGTGTCTTTACCTCTGTGAGGTGGTTGTGGTGGAGGGGGGCGAGGTGTGTGTGTGTGTCTTTACCTCTGTGGGGCTGTTGTAATGGAGGGGGGTGAGGTGTGTGTGTGTGTCTTTACCTCTGTGGGGCTGTTGTAATGGAGGGGGGTGAGGTGTGTGTGTGTCTTTACCTCTGTGAGGTGGTTGTGGTGGAGGGGGGCGAGGTGTGTGTGCGGGCTCTGTGGCGTTGCAGGCTCTCCAGGATGCTCTCAGCCAGCAGCCTGACGTCTCCGTGGGTCTGAGGGTGCGTCTGGACCTGCTCCAGCTGCAGCAGCCCACCCTCCTCCAACAGCATGCTGCAGTAGCGAGAGGCTGCAGAGAAAGGGTTAATATGATATGTGATCTGTGAGGGGGTTTGGGTCGACGGAAAGGACTGATGTGTGAATGGGCAAAGGTGTTGATGAGAATAACAGGGGTGTGTGAGTGTGTCAGTCTCTCACCATTCTTGCTGCAGACATGTTGCATGGCCCAGGCTGCCCACAGCTGGACGCCAGGGGTGTGGAAGCACTCCAGCAGGGGAAAGAAGGGGTTAAATGACCTAAGGAATTGGAGTGAATAAGAATATAGTTACTATAGATGGTTTTAACTTGACAACATAAACATCCTAAACTGCCCCTACCTAGCAAACTTCCTGTTATAGGTAATATAGGTTTCAAACTCTTCCCTAGCAACACAATTCCGTGAAAACCACCTATACATTTCTGCTGTATGTGTGTCCATAACCTCCCTAGAGAAGTGTAAGAACTGGACTTATTCTAGCCATTTTGAAAAATGTCCTATTGTATTGTTATTAAAATAACTAATTTCTTGCATGAGAAACCTAGCTGCCTACATAGCCCATTTTTATCTCAAGTTTTAGAACAAGTTAATTTAGTTCTTACACAACTGTTATCTTTATTGAACAAATTTCCAAACAGGTTTGGTACACAGCACAGAGCCTTCTCAAATTGACGAGTGACCTCCTTTTAATCAAGATTGCTCAATGTCCTTTTAGACCTTAGTGTAGCATTTGACACAGTTGATCATGTAGTTTTAATTGACCGCCTTGAGCACTGGGTGGGTTTCTCTGGCTCAGCACCCAGTTGGGTCATATCCCAACTCTCAAATAGAACCTGCTCTGTTGGCAATTCTGCAACTACCTCAGCAGACATCATTTGAAGGGTCGCTTAGGGCTCAATTCAAGATCCTTCTGAAAGATAATGTCTCTTTCCATTGCTACTCAGACAATACCCAGCTATTGCAAAACTTAGTGAGTCAAACTCTATAAACACTGCCTCACAGACAGTTGGATTATCTCTCCTTTTACAGTTTGATGATGGCAAATCTCAAATTGTCTTATCTGACTCTCCCAGCTCTAAGGTTTTTCTGAAGGCCAGTGGCCAGACACTTCACAACTGTGATTTTTGACAGTGACACAACACACGTTGTGCAGAACAGGTAAATAGAGCAATGCAGGGCTTGTTTCCTTACTGGAAACCGATCAAAAATCATTGATCAGAAGTCACTTTTTAACCTCCACAGATCTAGAGACAGTCACCCATGCTTTTATCTCATCTCATTAAACCACAAACTACCGCTTTTAGACAGATGCTACATCAAGAGAGTTCCATTATTATTATTATTATAATAGAAGAGCTGTAGTACCTGTAGGCCACCATTTCACACTCTGGCGTGGGCCACTTCAGGATGGCAGAATGCTAGAGAGCAAAAAACACACAAAAGTACATGAGACTCAAACCAACTTTTCCAAACAAACAGCCACGGTGCGCGACACATATGAGCCTACCAGCTGCTCCAGCAGTGAGCATCGCAGGCTGAGGCTGAGTGTCCAGGCCTCCTCTCCCCGGGACGTCAGGTGGGCCAGGATGCCCGCAGCGAAGTAGCTGACCTCCACCTCAGAGCTGTGGAGCAGCGAGCAGATGTGGTCCAGGAAGCTCTGCACCATCAACTCTCCGTGCAGCTCCCCAACCTCCGCTATGTTGTTCTACACAACCCGAGAAGGCAAGAAGGGAATAATCATGTAATAATGTAATTTATTCACCAGTTAGTCTATCTATGGTGAAATGTGACTAAACTCACCAGAAGTCCTAGAACCTTCTGCTGAATGGAAGACTCATTGGGGAAGGACTGTAGAGAGAGAGAGAGAAGACATTGGAGGGGGGGTGTGTAGTGATACAATACAAGAGTCAGTCTGCCTCCTAGGCATACAGACTGTTAATAGAGCAATCAGTAATGATGATTAACTGGTACGGTAATCGGCTCTAAGCTATTTTTGTATGTTTACATCGTGTTCATTGTTTGTCTGTACATGTGTATATTTGTTTTGTACCTCGAGGACTTTAATGAACAGATCCAGACCCTGGTTCTCAATAAAATGGCGGCAGGTTGTTGGTGATTCATCAGTGAGGTTCCAGAGCGCACTCAGTGTAAACTTGAGGGTGGCGTCCACCACGCCCTGAGTGGCTTTCTGACGCACGATGTGGAGGAGTTGCTGCAGGCGAAGGGGCAGCAGAACGTGCCGTGAGAAACAGGCTTGTTTTGCATATTAGTCAAAGCAAAACATGACAAAACATAATGCAACTGAGCCAAGAATCTTACCTTCACTATGAACAGCTCTGCTCCCAGCTGAGCCGTCTGCTCTGTGGACAACTGGAGAAGCCAACCATCTGTTAGTAAAGACCCGAGAATGGCCAACCATACAAGCAAAGAACGCATGGACCACCACACAGACATTATGTAACTACACCAAACACTACACATACCTTAGCAGCCAGAATGGAGATGATAGCCACAGCCATCCTCTGCATGTTCTGGTCTTCATGGTTGCAGAGCCACTGCATCACCAGCTTGGCAGCCTCAAACCTAGCAAACAGAGAGAGAGAGCTAATCATTCACACTGCAAAGTGCAAACCCACTATGCCTTTGACTCACATGCTGTTCATTAATTCACCTTGACTTCCATTTTTCTTGCTTTGCTTACATTGAATTTCATTCATTGTTAATTTTATCCTTTTTGTTTACATTTACTTTTTTGTAACCATATTTTGAAAAGTGCTAATTAACACGTTCACTGCCAATGGCGAGTTGACTCGTCAAACACAATCCAACCGTTCACTGCCAATGACGAGTTGAGACGTCAAAAAATAATAAAAAATTTTTTTGACGGTGCTACGTGGATCAATGCCCCCCACGTCTCCTATAAAAATATTGGAAGTATTGAATGTGTATAATCTATTTTACCGACCAACTAAGTGGCGACAGTGCTCCCCCGACAGAGAGAAAGCCAACCAAAAACAGCCGCGGGAGAAAGCCATTCTCAAGGAAATGGCTTGGCGATTTTACAGTCATCAGTCACCAGACTCGCCCGAGAGCGGCCGCGCCAGCAGAGCAGCACACCGAGAGCGGAGAGCGGTGCCTGGGTGCTGGCGTGGGGGATTGCAAATTTGCATAATAGATTATGGGTGAAACACACTTTGAAACACCCGCAGAAAGGCCAGAATCGCACGCATTCCGAAAACCCAGAAACGAACGAGCCTCATTCTCATACTGTAGGCGAAAACGCTTTCACGCTGCTGCACACGGGCGCACAATGGTGGGGGGTTCCAAAAATAGACTGGGTGGGCAGCATAAAGCCTAGAATCGCACAAAGCTTCATCAAAGCTCTCAAACCCAAGAAACAAGTGAGCCCTATCCACACTCGCTGCCAGGGAGGGAGGCTGCTCAAACTCGCAGCAGCAGCAGCAGCAGCAGCAGCAGAACACTCGCTTGTGACAAACGCAGGCTGAAAGCCACCAGACACGCCCACGGAGGGAGGAGTTTGAAGGAGAGGGCATTCAGAACTATATTGTTTAGATGTCTGATCTCTCACTGATGCCAAAAATAAATGGTTAAAGTGACTGTTCTGCCTGTTTGATTGAATTTCACAAAACTGCGATTATCTCAGCTTTCACTCTCAGACGCTGAAACCATGCTGTACTCAACGGCTAATATCTACATAACTACTAACTCTACAAACTAACTCTTTTAGACAGAGAAAGCACACATTCTATTAGTACTTTTGTGAACTTTGTGTTCACAAACTCCAAGCAGAAAATAATCCTCGGCTCTTGTAAAATGAGCCAGAATCCTCAAAAAAAACCTCTGGCAGAACCTACCTACAGTAAAAAAAAAAAAAAGGCTGGCAGTGAATGTGTTAAACAAAGATTATTATTTTTGGTACATAATGAATAGTATAATACTACCACGACAACTACTACTAAAATACTAACAACAACAACAATAATAATACTGTATATATTTATTGTTATCACTATTACCATTTATATTCATCTCATGAGATAGTGTGCATGTCCCACCTGTTGAATGGGACTTCCTGTAGAATGCGATCACTGCACAGAGACAGCAGACAATTCTTCTGCAGCTAGAGACAGAGGAATCAAAATGGATGTCAGAGCAGAACCTGAACCATGCCTGACTGCAATGACCTGACACAGTCTGTTAGGTCATTTCCTCTTCTTGTCTGTAACCGTTTTGTTGTACGGGCCCAGGAAGGGGAGGATACCAAAATATGATCATCTGATAATAACGGCGTTTTAAAGTAACATAAAACTCTGATGTCATGTGCATATTTCTTGGCATGAGGTGATCGTCCGCATCTAATGGTGCTCCTGCGATTGATATGGCATACATGGTGTTATGCTACTAGGAGAGCAGGGAGGACATGAAGCTACCTGTTGGTGGTTGGGGAAGGTCCTCATGGCCTCCAGCAGCAGCTGGGTAACTGTACCCAACAGTCGGACTGGCATTCCTGTTGCCAGGTCCTGCTTGGTCAGGTTGAAGACACAGGCACTGGCTGCCAGTTGGACATTCAGGGTGGCAGGGTGATTCTTCATACCCAAAACCACCAGCTAGAGAGACCCAAGAGTACAGGGAAGCACAAAGAGTCATAATAAGATGGGCAACTTGTGGTTGGTGATTTGTGACAGTAATTTACATAACAACACTGGCTGGAAGTAAGGTGGTTCTGTAGTATATTTTAAAGATGAAACCCAGGAATCCTGTCTCTCTGGAATGAGGAAATCAGTGTATTCCCAAGGATAATGATGTTGGCGCACCTTTAGGATGTCGGGCCGTGGTTTCTCCATCACATGAGTCAGGCTGAACAGATGAAACAGAGCTTCCCTCACAAAGCCTTCTCTCTCACTGTAGCGACGCAGTGCCTCACAGATCTGCGTCTCGTTGGCTTCTCCGGTTACCTTTACGCACGCACACACACACACACACACACACACACACACACACACACACACACACACACACGGTCACACACACACACACACACACACACACACACACACACACACACACACACACACAAATTGTTTGCATCTAGATTAACGTTGGCAGTTACAACAGGTGTATGCACGGTTAGATGGTAATAAAGAATAATTTAGGCTTAGAGGCTCCTCCCGACACACACGCATGCACACACACCTGCATGTCTACACACAGTTATAATTGTAAAAGTATGCATCTAGGGCTGGTAGATAATTCAATATTATCATGTTTCAGTAGAATCATATCGTGATGATATGAACTGAAGATATTTGAATATCGTGACACATTTCTGCTGTCTAAATTGGTGACAAGCAATTTTTACTTAAAAAGACAGAAAATGAAGTATGGTAGTAATATTATCTGTCTATATGTCTGCTTTGTTTAACATCATACCTAACATTGCCATTTGGTTAAATGAGATGAACATTAATTTGATTATTTAATCTGACTTTGCATACATGAACGATATTGTGATATATATTGATATAGAGAAAAATCCTTATGATTATCATGATATTGATTCAACCATATCGCCCAGCCCTATAAATGCATCCACACCTACCTTTAGATTCCCCTCTCCAGAGAGGAAATCAGAAAAACCTGCATCTGTGGCCAGAAGTCCCACAAAGGTCATGCCTGGTCTCTCCTCAACAAATGCCTTAACAGCCGCGTCTGTCACCTGCAGCATTCACACAGAAGACATCACTTGACATCTTGAAATATATGAAATGCTTTCTCTCCCACTCACACACTGATTCCATACGCTCACAGACAGACAGACCCAGAGACAAACAAACACAAAACACACACCTGCTTCCTCCCCGACACATCCAGGGATATGAGAGCGGGCAGGATCCCCGGCTGGCCAAGCAGCTGACGAGCCACGTCAGAGGTGAACTGCTTATCGTCACTGATGTCCAGGTGCTGCATGGGTAGAGGGGGTTTCACACCGACACAAACGCAAGCCTCGTGAGTAAAAACCAACAAGTGTTGCCTGTGACAGCATTTTGATAGTATTGTAGCTTTACTCTAACGACTTTCAAAATGACAAGGTGAGACTCCGGAATTCAAATCAGACGTTCTCCTTTAGTGAATGAAAAAAGGATATACGGTAGCTCGTGATAATGATACACAACTTGGCTGCTAACAACAAGAAACTTCTCAATACAATTGCTTTTTCCCTTTTCCGCTTCAAAGACTTTTAAATACAATCTAAGGCATTTGGCCTCTAAATTATCTTCTGTATAGTACTGTATTTATTACTTCACAAATCAAATATTCAAATGAAATGTACAGTCTTATATTAACTTGACATTTCCCACATTAACTGTTATACATGAATTATTAACTTATTAACAACCCTTATAAAATAAACATCACTTCCATAGAATACGGGAACTAAATTGGTCTCCGCAATATAGTCCCTAAAGTAGTGGGGATGTCACATGACCACACAACAAGGCCATCGCCACCTGGAAACAGTTCCTCAATTCTCCCTAGCTTCCAGGACTGCCTTGGTGTGTTAGCCTCCCAGAGATGAGTGCAACATGCTTCAGCAGAGAGGGCTGTGGTGTCTCACACCGATGGGCTGATTCCACGTCCAACAAATATTCTCTTTGCCAGCTGTTCCAGAAGTTGGTCATGACTGAGGTACAGTGTACCTCCATCTCCAGGTCATTTCATTCTTGTTCACTGTTGGATGGTATGATCGGCTGGAAATTTCTTAGGAGGCATGCAAGACCCACCATGAAGTGAGCTGGTGTCAGCGGCTGTGGTTCATTCACCGTGTACGTAGGTGACGAGCCTCAAGTTTAGTATGGCTTCAGCTTCTGTAAGGAGGATGGTGCACATTTCCACAAAATTGAGTTTGGCTCTTCCAACTTCCAAGCACCTTTCTCAGAGTGATTTTTACTGACTGCATTAGTCTCTCTCAGGATCCGCCCGACCAGGCTGCTCTTTCAGCAATGAACTGCCAGGTGATGCCTTTGCTGAGAAGAAGTCCAATTGTATTACATGTGAACAACGTTTTTTTTTCATGGAACCCTGTGTCTACACATAGAGTGGTCCTCCGAAGTCCACATAATGTGACCTTGGATGACTGGTAGTGGTGCAGTAGTCTGACAAGACTCTTATCTGCCTTGCCGCTCAAGTCTTACACTTGCTTGCATTATCTTTTCGTGTTGATACTGAGCTAACATTTCTGTGCATCTGTGGTTGTCGGGCAAAATCCATGGGTGCTTCTCTCTGCGAGTGAAGTCAGAATGCTGTAGCCTTCCTCCTACACTGAGAAGCTCATCTTCATCCAGAAATGTTTTTAGCTCTTGGATCCTGGAGTCAGTGTTGAGGCCATTCCCAATCCCTGGCCTCAGAAGATTGATTTCTGGCCTGAAACTCTGACTCTGCTTTGATCCAGTATTTTATACTTATGGTGGCTATGTGTAAAACTGGGCTTGAAGAAGCCCATAACACCACTGGGGTCATTCTTAGCAGACGCAGCATCTCGTCCTTCTCTTCAGTTGGAAAGAAAGAAGAAAAAAATACACTCCACACAGGAGTACCATACCAGGCACAAAATGCTACAGAAGTGTGGCACAGGTTACCTGTTGTTATTTAACCTGCGATAGACAGTTACAATGTTTATTTGCATGAACAATAAAGCCAGGTTAACTTGTGTGACCACACTATTGCTTCTCTTCCTGGTTGCAACATCTGCCGTCGCTCCAAGTAACCATTGACACATTTAAGCTAAGTTCACCAGTTAATCTCAAAACCAGTTAGGGTATAGCGAGTATTGAGCTCCCATCTTCATCCCGATAATACCGTCTCTGTATTCCTCTGTGAGTTCAATCTCTGCGTCCACGTCTTCCAGCAAAGTGCGTTCTTCCATCTCTTGGTCAAGTTTTCTTCCTTTGTTGACAATACAGCCAGCATCTCTCGCACACGGCCAGCATCTTGATCTTCCTTTATCAATTCAACATCAATCTGATTCAGTAGTCTTGGTGGAAATGTCTATTGTCTGAAGTTTTTGTTACAAATTGCTACAATTGTATGACCTGTGCTACAAAACTATCAACCTCTGTAGCACCAGCGCTATGTGCAAAAAGGTTAACGTACAGCCCTGTAATACATTAGAAAGTGACCCAATTCAGCTGTACCGCTCCACTAACCTGCAACACATCCAACTGCCGTATGACCCCCAGCAGCTGTGCAGTGCTCATCTCCAGCCTCTTCAGCTGGTGCAGTGTGAGTGAGCGGAGCCTCTTCCTCAGGCCCAGCAGGGGGTTCAGGTTGGTGACTGAAGTGTTGGAGAGATCCAGGCTCTCCAGCCGAGGCAGGGAACACACGTCGGCTAGCCCCGAGTCATAGAAGTCTACGTTGGCTAGAGAGAGGGAGCGCAGGCCCTGCAGGGAGCTGAAGCGGTGCTGGCTTGGCTCCTCCACAGTGGTCAAGCCGGTTAGGACAAGCCGCTGGAGGGACTCCTAGAAAGGGAAAATGAGAGGGAAAACAACAAAGACATGGGTGTAGTCAGTTAAAAGTGGTATTTTTAAGATTGAGCATGGAAAGGGTGGTTTGACAAAAGGTTCCTCTTTCGCTCTAACACAAACTCACACTTGGCTTGTTACACCCTCTCTTTCTTTACCTGGCAGTTTTTATTGGTGGCCAGCCCCTGTATTATATCAGTGATGGTGAGGTCTGCATTGACCCTGGCAGCATCCAGCTCCAGGAGCCTGTGAGGACAGAGGGCTCTCTGGAAGGCTTCCGCAGAAATACGCGCCGTGCGGATGCACGCTCGCCTCAGCCGCAGGTATTCGCAGTTGCGGAACACCCCCACCGTACTGTCATTCAGTACACCTGTGGCAGAAGAAACATCATTTAACCTCTAACTTTGGGATTCATCAGGACTGAACACTCAGCCTTGCATGATTCTGCCTCTGTGGGCCTTGAGCAGGGTTTCCCGAACTTTTAGAAAGGCTAGGTGGCGACATAGCCTATTTGGTGGGTGTCATGCTGGGACAAGTGGCCCTAAAAAGGTCACACAACCATTTTCAGAAGGGAATATAAAACTTGAGAAAGAAACAATCTGGAGCACACGGTCAAAGTTAAGGCAATTTAATAAGTGCAAGCAGACTAACGTTTCGACACACAAAGTGTCTTCTTCAGAGTAAAAAAAAAAGAATATAAAACTGTCAGTGTCCATTTCAAGACCTTGCCACTGTAGCTAACATGACAAAACTTGTTCAAGATATCATGCAAGAAAAAGACAAACATTTTCTGTGTTCATTTACGTTTCAGCAATTATTTAGGTGGGTCTACTGATGATTCAATAGGCAGTGTTTTTGTTGTTGTTGCAACATACTGTAGCAAGCTAAGTGTTAGCAGTGGGAGTAACTCAGGCAGAGAGATTATCTTAGTTCCAGTGACAAGTCCTGTGCCTCAATACACCGCATGACTCCAGGAAATGTCTGTTTATTTACATTGCAACACACCTTCAAACATGGAAACTCAGAGGGGGTCATTGAACTATACCCCCGTCTCACTTATGGTGTCAACATCCAAAACTGTAAGACAATGTAGCTAGCATGCAAAACAACTGTACCCCAGAGCATGCTGGGAAACTCTGCCCACTTCCCTCAGCATGCTACAATACCTTGTTTTGGCACAGCAAAGAAAAAATATATGCAGGATAAGTCATTAGAAATTAATTAACTGTAAAACCTAGACTACTACAAGCCTACACAGCGATGGTTATCTAGGAGTGGTCGGTAGTGTCTAGAGGTCCATGTTTGCACTCACCCTCAATGGCCATCTTGGCCAGCAGTTGATCTGCCAGCTCCTGTGGGAAGAGTACCGCCTCTCTGAGACAGAGGGAGCCATCAGGGTGCTTCACACAGAAACACTCCAGGTTCTGGCTGACATACGTCAGGCATAGGTCTGTCAGAGATGCTGGAGACGCCTCATCCTGAAAACACAATGTGGATGCATAGGCTAGCTTTACTACTGGTTTCCAATACATGCACCGTTCGTGCTTATCCTAGAAAAATATGTTTTATTCGTGCAAGTTAATCACTCGAATGCATTGCAAATAACATTATTAATATATATATATATATATATATACACACACACACACACACACAACGGTTCCATACATAACGCTTTAACAAGAACATGCAACTCACCGTGTTTAGGAAATTATAGGCCATGGTTAACGTAGGTTTAGCTTAGCTGATGCAAGCAAGGTGTGTCTTCTTCTTCTTCACCGCGAGCTAGCCTAACTCAAATTTAACCGTCTCGATTTTCAGTTTGATTTGCTTGCGAGGCTGACGTTTAATTCTCAAATAGTTGCGAGAGGACGACGAGCTAGCTGACACCAACTAGCTAGCGTTAGCTAACTTGTCGGTGCTTCTGTTGTGGACGATAGCAGTTCGATGCAAAAATGCAGACAGCTTTCTGCTATTTTGGATGTCATTTTTAAAGCATGTCAATCAATCAGTAGAGCGTACGTGGCGGTTCCGAATAAGCAAGCAACCTGTTTGAAATTTTGTTTTCTTCCGCAGCGAGCAATTGGATGTAGTTTTGACTAACGTTAGACGGACAGTAAACAAAAGGTCACAACACTGGAAGTACATAACGCGAGGGGGCTGGACTACGGAAGCCTGCTGGAAAACCAGGAAGAAGTCTAGATCGATGGACGCATGAGACCATACAAACGTCAAATCCTTCACATGAAACCAATTGCGAGGACAGATCTTCCTTTGTTCAGAAGATCAATGTGAATGGTGACTATCTGTGAGGATTTACCTGGTTAAATTGTACGGAATGCAGCGTCCAAAGAGTTTACAGTAACTCGTCGACCACCATTCAGCAAGGTCATATATTAGATGTGGTGGTAAATCTCCAACACATTGTTGTATGTTACAGTATCAGACCCGCACGTGGCATTGATTGAAGCTGAAGATGGCGGGACTTATAAACTTCGAAGATGAAAATGAGGTGAAAGAGTTTTTGGACAATTTGGGCGTGGAATACAGCTTCCAGTGTTACGGAGAGAAGGACCCTGAAGGTAATTGCGCTGTCCACAGATCAGTGGTGCTGAACGGCGGGGAGCAAATGTTGGAATGTGCATGAATGTACTTTCGTGTAAAAGCGTATTCCTTCCCTGGCTGTTAATGGATGTTGTTTTGTATACTCATTCTCTTCTGTCATCTCTCTAAGGATGCCAAAGGCTGGCTGACTACTTGGAGGGAGTGAGGAAAAACTATGAAGCCACGGCACAAGTGCTCAAACATAACTGTGAAACAAATGGGCATGGGGAGAGCTGCTATAAACTGGGGGCTTACCATGTCACAGGCAAAGGTATACCAGTAACACAGCTCTTTGCTCTTTGCTTCTTATTGCGTTGTGTTTTGGGGGTTCACTTTGCATTTTGTGTCACATGAGTTGGGACAAAACACAAACATTCAGTAAATCATTTAGAGCTGCATCAGAGAATTAATAGACAAATATTTTGATAACCGATTAATCGTTTGAGTAAGTTTTTAAGAAAAAAACTCAAAATTCTCTGATTCCAGCTTCTTAAATGTGAATAATTTCTGGTTTCTTTACTCTATGACAGTAAACTGAACACCTTTGGGGTGGACAAAACAAGACATTTGAGGATGTCATTTTGGGCTTTGGGCAACACTGATTGGCATTGTTCACCATTTTCTGACATTTTATACACCAACTAATCGGTTAATCGAGAAAAACTCAACAGATTAATTGATAATGACAATAATCATTTGTTGCAGCCCTAAAATCATTACAATTTGAAGACCTGTAAATTTGACACTTGACACTTGTGTTGTGATCTATACTCTCCTAAATTTTTCCACCAGGTGGGGTGACTCAGTGTTTGAAAACGGCCTACTCCTGCTTCTTGCAGTCCTGCAATGGAGGAGGAAAGAAGTCCATTGATGCCTGCCACAACGTGGGTCTGTTAGCTCATGATGGACGAGCTATGGAAGGAGGATCTGATGCTACAGCGGCCCGGCAGTACTATGAGAAGGCATGCGCTGGTGGCTTTGCTCCCTCTTGTTTTAACATCAGCACTATGTTCATTCAGGGCAACTCCACAGGCTTGGCACCAGACATGGCTCTGGCCTTGAAGTACGCTAACAGGGCTTGTGAGCTGGGACACGCGTGGGGCTGTGCTAACGCCAGTCGCATGTACAAACTCGGGGACGGCACAGAAAAGGATGAAAAGAAAGCAGAGGAGCTGAAGAATAGAGCGAAGGAGCTGCATGGTTTAAAGAATGAGAGGCAGCTCAAGTTTGGAGAATGATTGTAATGCAGCTGAGTAAATCTTTAATGTATTCATTCCTTTCATCTCATCATGTGGTGGTCAGGTTTGTCAGCTTGTTTGTGTGGCCAAGCAGTGGTCAGCCTCAGCATATGACGTACAGTATGTCTGATTAAAGGGTTAAGTTGTTTTCTTGTTCCTGTCAAAAAGATTGACCTCATCTACAGTTTGTTGCCACCTCAATTCAAGGGGCACATTGCAAGTCCAGTAGATCTTCAGTATATGAATGCAATAAAATGTGGGTGTACAACTCTGGATTCTGGTGATCAGTTATTGCACAGTTACTAACACTGAATGACCAGGTCTGTATTTGCCAGCTAATATTATATTGTGCCCGTGTAGGCCTAAATTATTAAGCACAAACTAAAGGGTTCAGACAGTTTGAACTTTTTTAGTCTGATCTGCCTGCATGCAGATTGCTTTTATTTCTCTCAAACAACATATATTTTCCGTTGTCCAACTAAACATTAGGCAAGAGCCCTGAAAAAGACACTTGATCCAAATGTGCAAGTCAATTATGAAGCTCTCCAATTAAGTGGTTATTCACTGAATTAAATGATCTCAAACAAACAATTCGTTGTGCAATGTAATGTAATAAAACCATCGGGCATCTGTTGTTTAATGTTTACAACTGTCAAGAATAGTAGGAATACAATGTCCTGTACTGCTACCAGACACACTATCGTGATGTTACCACAAGAGGGAGCCAGAATCAAAGAGATGAACACGGCGGGCTTCTCAACACACACACACGCACGCACGCACGCACACACACACACACACACACACACACACCGTTTTATTGTTGAAAATTATTAATATTATTATTGTTGTTGCCGGGGGCTATTGGTGCGGCCATGAACGGCCTATCTGCCAGAATTATACTTGATATTGTAATATAGCAACCCAGAAATACTGTAATGCTGAAGTATTGATATTGATTCGATTTGATTGCACTTGCAACTTTGCGATTGCCTTTAGTTATCTTCCTACTTCTTATCCCTGTATATTGATGTGACCGCTACGCTGCATACAGACAGACAGACAAATTCCTCGTACGTAATACTGTGGCAATAAAAGTGATTCTGATTCTGATTGCAAATAGCAACCCACAAATACTATTATATACACATATTCAATCATAACATCGGATAAACCGAGCCTTTTTGGATGAGGGCGGGTGGGTTCCCCTTTCCCCGCTTGAAGCTCCGCCCGCTGGCCGTGCGTCTCTTCACCCTCATTCAAAACAGAACACAGCTGTTGCAAGGCGCATCGCTCTGGTCGTTAGCTTAGCTTTCTATCTTGCAGTGTTCCACTGGGTTCTACTCTTAGGAGGTTTGGACTGGAGCCTAGTAGAGGAAAGAAGAAATCTGCACACTTCGGTGAGTGATGATTTGTAATACAGTATGCGACTAATTTTAATATGTCGTTTGCAAGCATCCATCATTGAAGAAAAGCTCCTCGTGAGTATGGAAGATTACAGCTAGCTAGCTAACGTTAAGCTGCACAAACGCTTTTGGGTGTGTTTGTTTTGATGTACAATGCTCGCTCCCATCATAGTAGATTGGCATCGATCATGAGGAAGGGCCCGGGGACTTCTTGTGAGTAATTCCTAAATCTAGACATGTGTTAGTAATGCAGGTTGTTTGTAGGGTCCATCTGGATTAATTTAGCTATTGTTTTATCTCTACCTCCACCCACGTGAATACTCAAGTCGCCCCACCCCACCAAGAAATGGAGTACGATATAATAATAATAATAATAAATCATACGCTCCCTTATCAAGCTAACACGCTAGCCAAGATAACAACATGCTAATGTACAGAACCTGTCTGCTGATCTTGATATGATGATAGGGTGAGCATAGTTACTTGGCCTTCATCTGCGCTGCTCTTTTTGGGGGGACGTGGGGCTTCAGGTCTACGAGGTCGACCCATTTTTGCGCGCAGCTTCAACGTGACAAAAAATAACGTTCTTCTAATGGACAACAGTTTATTTACTGTTGCAGTGTTTGCTAATACAGTAGCTGACAGGATAACTTTGGGTCCATAATGTTCCGTAGTAACTACAGCCGCACCACGCCTCTGGCCCTCTGCAGGCGCTCGGCTCTGGATACCTCATTGCCTTGGCGGTGAACCCCCTGTACAGTTCCCCTCCGGGGACTGCTCAGGGTGTGGCGTGGGTTCATTCACAAACAACGCTACAGGTATATTTAGCGGGTGTCTTGCTTGTATCTGCATAGAAGTTCTAGTTTAATTAGGCTTGAAGTTATAATGAAAAAGTAAACAAAGTCAGACAGCAAGTTGTAAAGATTTGTTAAAAAACAGTCTGGCAAAGGGGTGACCTGCCGCTCTGGACCCTGACAATTGGATTTATGAGGGCAAGTTTGTGAAACAAGACGGCTCCTCCCAAGCTCAGCTGGCAGGTGTTTCATACTGAAATGAGGCGGTTGCACTTCTAACATTACTGGATGATGGCTTTGAGTCTAGCATTTAGCAACTTACATGTGCCTTACTTTATTGTCTAATGTTCCCTCCATTAAGCACATCTGTGGATCAGTCATATTGATTTGAACAACTGATGGTCTTCAGTAATGAATCTATTCTTTGTAACATGATGCCAGACAGCCTACTTCCTCTCCCAAGAAGATCAATTCATTGTATTGTGACCAAATTATAAATACAGACAGGCATACCTTTCATTCAGTCTTCTTTGTTGTATCATGACTAAAATGTAGTCAGGTGGTAATCTGTTGAACTTTTCATCACAGAGGAATCGTTGACAATATAGGCCTAGGTCTCCTATACTCACAGTAACATGTCACATTACTATACTCACAGTAACATGTCACATTACTATACTCACAGTAACATGTCACATTACTATACTCACAGTAACATGTCACATTACTATACTCACAGTAACATGTCACATTACTAAACGGACAAGAGATAACCATGAGACCCAAAACTGTCACTGATAATCATTCTTCCATCCTGACGCATCTTAAAAAAGTTCCCAGCATTCTTTACAAACCTCATATCTCCACTAATTCAAAAAGCATTCCGTTGCTTCCTGGCTGGGTGATTTTCCCCTCTTGTTTATGGATGGATGGCCAAAGTCAAGAATACTGAAAGATGTGCATTTGGGACACACACTTCACGTCAGTGGACCGGCCCAGTTCTGTTATCTGTCAGACAGAATTAGCTTCACACAGAGCCGGCAGCCTATTTCACTATTAGTCTTGCCATTGTTTTGTTGAAAACAAAGCCGTGCCTCTGCTCAAAGCCCGTCTCTAACACACTCTTTGTGTCGGTGTCCGTTCTGCGTGACGCTGCCGTTGCTTGCCCCCCTGACCCTGTTTTAAAGAGCTCTAAGGAATGTTGTGTATCGATATTTGGTACGTCTGTGTGGGGCTGCTGTTCCCAACACTTAACACATGACCCACAGGCCACAGGTTCAAACTCATAACCGGGATGCTTTTACAGTGCTGCTGTGGTGTCGCCGTTATGTGGAAAGTGCAAAGAAAAAACTGAAAACAATCTAATTTGTATTCTGCATCAACCGTCTTTGAATAGTCAAATAGATCACGTAGAGACTGTGTTTATTCATTGGAAGATAATGACTGATATATATATATTTATAAAACGGCTCTCTCAAATCAAGCAATCTGATTGGTTCACAGCCATTGTATAATTCCAGTAACCGAGTTCAATAACCCATGGCCATGGGTTATTGGTTGCCATGGCAACTCTCTTACTAAGAGAGTAATAATAAGGCTTACCTCAAATGACAACGTAGAAAAAAAAATGGCGGAGACAGCTGTCAGATCCTTGTGAATCGATCTTCGCTTATAACTTTACTAATACTTTGCAGAAAATGATGTTTTGTACAGTAGTGTTTCAACTGACTCTATCAGAATGACATGCCAGTCGGAGTCGGACTCATAGTATTATTATTATTATTATATTATCATACTTGGAAACCGTTTTATAAAAGCAATATAGCACTCGAGCAGCGTGTGTTGTGGAATATATCCCGCTGATAAACTGTTATCCCACGAGGCCGCAGGCCTCGTGGGATAACAGTTTATCAGCGGGATATATTCACCACAACACACTTGCTCTCGTGATATATTGCTTAAATATATATACGCATAGCAGTGTTGTCAGATTGAGTGGCAAGATAAGACTATAGTTAAAGTTCAACCCAAAAGGGGAGATGAAATCTACTTCTTTCCTAATGCTGGAGTGCCTCATTCTTCCATATGTTCCAGATGGAGCCTGTAAGGATTTCTTCTGGGTTGTTACTTCACTTGGCATCATCTGATTTAGGCTAAATTCAGGAGAAAGTTGGGAGTTGTAATAGAGTACCACAGCTTGAAAGAAAATGTGTAGCGCAGCATCGAACAGCGGTCGATGAGTGTGAATGGTTCTTTTGACAAGTTTACCCAAGTAGTCTAGAGAGATTAAACATAATAGTTGATTTTCAGTGTTCTATCCTCCTTCAAGGGGGCGAAGAGACTAGCCCTGAGTTTCGTGTTGTTGTTGGTGTGAAGCAATGTAAGAGCCATTCATACACGTATTGCCTTGATAAAACGCTGCGTTGAATTATCTCTGTATATTTGGGGGGTTCCTCCTGTTCTTCGTCTCTCTTTTTCCAACTGTAAACAAATACGTCACGCTGCATAGCTGTTGCTGGCCAACAGAAACAACATACTAATCTTTTGAAAGAGATGTTTAATCCAGCTATTACTTTCTTGTCTGGAGGATTTCCACTGTCGGCTCACTCGGCGCTGCTTTTGATCTTGAAACACCTTGTGTATACAGAACACATCATTATCTTTTGCTTTCTTGTCATTACAAAGCCGTTGGCCAGCAGTTCCTAATTTGAAACAATGGCTCTTGGTGCAGTCGGCGGGAGCGAGCGACTAATCCACGGAGGAATATCTTCACCTCCACCTACAGGCCCGGGCTAATCCCAGAGCCATATCTTCACCTCCACCTACAGGCCCGGGCTAATCCCAGAGCCAACCCGTTGTCTGTGGGCCCATCTGTTCTGCAGTCTGCTGGAGCTGCTCTGTCCAAGGCCTGCAAATGTGATTAGTTGGAGATTACATCTGTGTGCGAAATGAAACTCCCCTCTCAGAATCAGCGCTGTGTGTGTGTGTGTGTGTGTGTGTGTGTGTGTGTGTGTGTGTGTGTGTGTGTGTGTGTGTGTGTGTGTGTGTGTGTGTGTGTGTGTGTGTGTGTGTGTGTGTGTGTGTGTGTGTGCGCGTGCGCGTGTGCGTGTGTGTACGAGAGAAAGGGAGAGAACACCGCAGGGCTTGTGCGTCAGCAAGTTCAAACCCTGCTCTGTCTCAGGTTATGTTACCCTGCTCTGCATTACATCTCATTCTCTACACAATTTATAAAGGGATGTTCCCGAATGCAGCGTGTGCGTGCGCGCGCGTGTGTGTTGCTTTTTGAGACCACCATATTTCCATGCAGTTTTATGCTTTGGAGTTTTCTGCTCGGTGAACGACAGCCATGTTGCGTCTCTTGCCGGATGCTATAGGTATTCTGGGGGCGTTTGGGCTCTCCGCGTGTCCTCCTACTGACGCTGTTGCTCAGTTGCTAGGGTAACTCCATTAGGCGGCGGGCCCAGCGGAGATTTCGTGCACTTAAACGATCCCTACCGAGGGAAAACCCAGTCCTTTATTAACAACTGAGACATGTCTCAACAAATGAAAATAAATTTGTTGCCACCCGTTCTTTCTTGCCATATTTTGTGATCGCTAACTCTGTCAACTTGCATTTTCTCCGGTAAAGAGAGCAGACAGCTATGTTTAGGGTCCCCCATGCATGACGTATTTGTACTTATCATCCAATAGCGGGCTTGGAAAAGTATCACGTGGTTCACGTTGCTCTTGTAGTTCCTGGTTACTGTCAAATCCAAACACCACAACATCACACGCTGTTAACTTTTTGGAATGATTTCCAGTGGCACTTTACTATGATTTGTATTAATTTATATAATATTAACTTAGCCAGCAATTCGGTGTTAAGACGTGACGTCAGTTGTGAAGGTTCGGCAGCTTCTGGTGGCTTGGAAGTGGGGCACGCCACGCCAGATAAAATACTAATTTATGGTAAGTTCTTTGGTAAATTTGCCCTTACAACTAACGTTACCCCTTTCAAAGTCTGTTTATTTCATTAGCAACTTTTGTGAGCTAGTCAATGCAGTACAACGCTAGTAGTTTATGAGCACTAACTGATCAGTCTGTAGGCTATGCTTCCCTTGGTCTGTCACTTGGACTAAAACGCTAGCTATTGTGATTAACTATATTAGAAATACCAACATAATAAACAGCAGCCAGCATATTTAACTAACGTTACAGGCAGGGGTGTAATGGTTGGTAAATTAGTTGGGTAAACTATCAACCTCATTTAAAAAATGTGGCTATTACCTCAACTACAGTATATTTTAGTAATCTGCTCACTAGTCTCTAATCTAGAGTAACGTTACATTTGTATTAATAACACAAACATTTTAATTAAAATTACTTAAAATTAACCAATGTGACTTACTTATAGATTTTTGGACAGGCAGCAACATTGTTTGATATTTTATATTGATTTGTTGGACAGGTTTGAAAATCTGACATGCTGCAAAACCAGGCTGACATGGCTCACTGTTGTCTGCAAGAATCTACTGCCTCCAACCTTCAATGACAGGATGACCTGATGGAAGCCAAATGAGTGCATCTAGCTGCCCGTTTCTGCTATCATGATGTAGACTACTGTCTGGGTCTTCAAATGTAATTAGAACCTCAGTTTAAATATAAAATCACTTCTTTGCTTAATTGTCATGTTTATACATCTGCACGGTCAACCAAGGAGCAGGCAAAAGTGGCTTTTCATGTTTTGTAGTGTGTTCTAAGTTGTAAATAAAAGAAACAGATTGCACACTCATAACTCCTATGCAGTCTTTTTATTTTAACTTCTATAGATCAAGTATTTCAACAAATCTGAAGGTTTGAGCCGTGAAAATAAATGAACTGAGACCAGCAAATGTCCATCTGTTTAAATGAATTGTGGATGATTTTTTTTGCAGGAACACTGAAAATATCAGATGGTATTACAGTTCATGCAAAACATCTCAACTAAAGAGAGAACAAATCAGCCAACAACTCTGCAAAATTAAAACAATGACTGGAATATCTATCAAGATGGCTGATGTCAGATAATCTAACAGCCTGGAAATATATTTGGCTAACAGACAACAGCGTAGTCACTTCTGGTAAGAGTGACCTGGTACAGTAAGCTGGTCACTGAAGACACCTCAAAACCTCATGATAGCAGCTATGTTTGATGATGCAAATAATGAAACAGTGTTAAATACTTTGTGTCACCAAATCAGTTTTAATGATCATTATAAGAGACATTACTTATGCCAGCCTGTTGACCAAGATACTTGATATCTGAAAGTCTATCAACCTAGATCAGGGGTGGGACATTTTTTTTCCAGAGGGCCATACTAACTTACATAATATAAAGTAAGCGAAGTGCAACACATTGGACTGATAACTGCCAGGATGTCAATATCGCAAGGGCTAAACTCTTCAAATCAGGAAAGTGTTCTGAGAGAGACCTTCCCCCAAACAAAGACTGCTTGCATAAACATATCCAGCGGGCAAACTATCAGGCTGCAGTACACAGAAGGAGCCTTGAGTGTATGCCAGACATCCCTCCTCCCATAAGGCATGGCTGGAAGATGACAGGAGATGTCTATGAAGTAGACTGGATGACACTTCCGCCAGCTCCAGAGGCAATACTGGAGCTTGTGCATTGCTCCTGTAAAAAAACAAAATGTGTTAAGGGTAGATGCACATGTAAACTGCATGAGCTGCCATGTACAAACCTGTGCCAATGCATAGACTGTGACAATGGGTCATTTGAAGATGACTAGGCCTACATGGCTTGATCCCTCTGTTCAGGCAGTGGTCTATGAGAAGAAGACACATTAAAAAAGTACCGTAAATGAGGGCAGGAATTATACTAAGGCCAAAAAGCCAGCGCAATGGATGCCCTGGAGGGTGGCCGTAATAGCCCTTCTACCGACACAGCCAGTTTTGCATCCTGTTTTGAACAACAGGCCATTGTGTCCTTAAAAGAAAGTTGTGGATTTCTTTAGCAGTCTGAGCCATTTGACATGTGTGCTGTATCACACTGCAGCACTTAATATGTCCTAAAATGACTTAATTGCCAGCCTGCTACATAATATAGCATTGTTTATTGCAAAATATTATTACTATTACTACTATTTTCATATTACTACTACTATTCCTATACTATTATGTGTTTTGTAATGCTATACATGTGATCTATATGATCAGAAGGAATAAAGTGTTCTGAAAGAGACCTACCTCTAAAGAAAGACTCCTTGCATATTTATGAAGTGGGCTAGCTAGATGACACTTCTGTCAGCTCCATACTGCAGCTTGTGCATTGCTCCTGTAACAAACAAACAAACAAACGACTGTGACAGTGGTTAATTTGAAGATGCCCAAGTATGCCTACTTGGCTGTGTGTGAGGACTCCTACAGGAGGAAATCTTTCTGTATGAAGAAGTCTGTAGACCTCTATGCATATTTCCTTGGCTATATACGTTCTATAATAGTGACACTTAAAACCAGACAATTACTGCTAAACGAAATTTAATTACACTGTTCTTTAAACTTACCTGGTTAACGTATATCACGCATACATGTAGTGTTGTTGTTTTGGATATCTTTTAGCTGTTAGCTCTCTATATCAAAGGCAAAATCAATACAATCCGCTAATGCTAAAGTTCCCACACGCTTCAGAAATTCAGGTTATTTTCTACCCCATGTAAGGTGAATAAAGTTACATTAATTTGAGAACACGAACATCAGATAAATGAGATATATAACGGTAACGTTAGATACAAGCCATGTGCATTCACTCGTGCATGATGCTAGCGAGCGAGCGCTATTTGGAAGCGCTGACGCTCCTTTTACACTTAATATAACCCTCGCCAAACATTTGAACAAAATGTACAAGAAGTAGCAAACATTTTCCAATAACATTAAACCATGGATGTATTAAAATAACTTACCATCACATGTCTGTGCTCTTCTCCGTTCGTGTCCAGCTGATTACCCAAATAAACAACAGCTGTGCTCACTGCTCAATGTAGCTCAATCTGATAGGCGAACGAAATCTCTTTGTCAGTATCTCAGCGTGCTATTGGTTCAACCGGCCAGTAGGTCGCAGCGTTTGCCTGCAAATGTAACGTACTTAACAACCATGGTTTTAGATAGGCTCGCACAATTTTCGAGTGGCAACAAACAGAATGTGATTAAGACGAATATAATCTTAGAAACTTTAGAGCGCTGGGTTCTCCCTCGATGAGGATCATTGCTTTCAAGAACTAAAGCAGATACGCCGCCTGGGCCCATCGCCTACATGTGTCTGTGTCTGTCTGGCACATCCCTTCAGCACAGATGGAACTGCGAAGTCACATGTCGTCACTCTCTCTTCTGATGCCTGTGCATGCCTTGGAGCTCTGCAGTGGTCTCAAAGCAAAGACAACGCTACTCTTCTGTGTTCCTGAACCTTCTCTGGTCTAGAGCAGCAGCTAACCATTTGATTTTATTATCCATTAATCGGACGATTATTTTCTCGACTAATCGATTAGTCGTTTGGTCTATAAATTGTCACAAAATGGTACCAAAAAAAATGTTGATCACTTTTTCCCTCAAAGCCCAAGATGACATCCTCTTGTCCTGACCAACAGTCCACAACCCAAAGATAATCAGTTTACTGTCATAGAAGACTAAAGAAACCAGAAAATACTCCCATTTAAGAAGTTGGAACGAAAGAATTCTAGTATTATCTTTTTTCGTAAACATTTGTCTAAAATGATTAATCACTTAAATAGTTGATTTATTTTCCGTCGATCGACTGATCAAATTAATCGTTGCAGCTCTACTCTGGCCCCATTTCCTGGTGGCTCCACACAGCACAGGCCCACATCTCCTCTATGACTATGGGAGTCATAAGGAATGGTCTCTCTGTCTGCACTCAGGAAGTTGTCTTTGGAGCGCTGATAATGATATTGCGTCTGGTTGTGTGTGTTTGATAAAGACTGTCATGTTTGAGGTGTTTGCTGATGCTGGAGTGGGTGTTCTAGATGCTCAGCTTGGCTCAGCAGCACCTGACTCGCTGACTGTGTGTGTGAGAGAGGCCAGAAGAATGCCTCTCCTAACTTTCACTGTTCAGACAACTCTGAGGCAGGCACCACATTTCACCGCTTTAAATGGAGCAATGTACTGAACGTTCTGGATCTGAGGAAGTCGTGGAAAAACAACCTCTCCTTACACCACTGTCTTTATTATTAGTGTCTTTTCCCTCTGGTTCCTGCCATGTTGTAATCACAGCTCTTGTTTAGGAGAAGTTGAGGCCGCCAAGAGCAGTAGGACACACACTGTTGAAACGGAGAGTGCCCAGACAGTCACAGAGCAGTAGGACACACACTGTTGAAACGGAGAGTGCCCAGACAGTCACAGAGCAGTAGGACACACTGTTGGAACGGAGAGTGCCCAGACAGTCACAGAGCAGTAGGACACACTGTTGGAACGGAGAGTGCCCAGACAGTCACAGAGCAGTAGGACACACTGTTGAAACGGACAGTGCCCAGACAGTCACAGAGCAGTAGGACACACTGTTGGAACGGAGAGTGCCCAGACAGTCACAGAGCAGTAGGACACACACTGTTGAAACGGACAGTGCCCAGACAGTCACAGAGCAGTAGGACACACACTGTTGAAACGGACAGTGCCCAGACAGTCACAGAGCAGTAGGACACACACTGTTGAAACGGACAGTGCCCAGACAGTCACAGAGCAGTAGGACACACTGTTGAAACGGACAGTGCCCAGACAGTCACCCGTCATGACTGATGGCTGAATCTGTCCTCCCCACCAACACGCACCACAACAGGCTGAGCGGCGGCAGGAGGCCTGGGGCGTTGAGTGTATTTGGGCCTGTCTTTAACCACTGGCAGGGAGTGGCACACACATGAAGGGCTACACAGCCAGTGGACTGCACGTCTCTCTCTCTCTCACCCCACTCTCCTCACTCATTGCTACCCTCTCTTCCAGTACTTTGCTCTCATTCGCTTCTGTGTGTGTGTGTGTGTGTGTGGACCTGATGGTTGTATAGACCTTGTCTGCCTAAGTTTGACTCTGTCTGATTTGTTTGGGATTATCTCCTCTGTTGCATGACCTACAGTCACTGACCCGCCGCCTGGCCACTTTCTTTCCACTTCCTCCTCCTCCTCCTCCTCCTCCTCCTCCTCCTCCTCCTCCTCCTCCTCCTCCTCCTCCTCCTCCTCCTCCTCCTCCTCTCCTTCTGGTGCCTCGTATAAACGGGTCATGGTTGTGTGGAGCTGGGCTGAGCCGTAGCCGGCCTTATCAGACTTCATCACCCTCTCACTGAAACCATCCACCCCTCAGCACAACCCCACCTCACTGAGACCACCACCATCCATCACACCTCAGCACAACCATAGACATATATAAGGCTAGATGGCTTAAGGCGGAGTCACCAGCGTCGTTGAAGCGCTGCCATCTTGCTACGGCAGGCTTTCTGGTACGTTCTATGGTAGCTGTTGGAGGGTGCACAGACAAAAATACTCATAACTCGCTGAAATCTTGACGGATTTACAAACGGTTTGGTTTATTACAAGCATATTCCGTTCCCGAGATATGGCAACAACAAACAAAAAAACACTAAAAACACTATTTTTTTGATGGGCTCCAAATTACACCAAAATTAAACCGAAGCATCTATGCCATGAGAGGGATTCAGGCACAAAGTTTCATGCAGTTTCATCCATTTCCCTAGGAGTTATGATCATCTGATGTGATAATACTAACCCAACAACAGATGCTCATAGCTCCTAGCAAAATGGATGAAACTGCATGAAACTAGGTGCGTGAATTCATCTCATGATGATGATGCTGCAGTTTAAGTTTGGTGTAATTTGGAGCCAAAAATAATAATACAATGTTAGCGTTTTTTTAACCCATAAATATATATAAAGCTGTGGTGCCGTAGCAAGATGGCCACCATGCGACGACGTCGCTCTCCATTGACCGGCAGCGCGGGTAAGCCATCTAGCCTTTATATATGTCTATGAGCACAACCCCACCTCACTGAGACCACCACCATCCATCACACCTCAGCACAACCCCACCTCACTGAGACCACCACCATCCACACCTCAGCACAACCCCACCTCACTGAGACCACCACCATCCATCACAGTGTTTCCCATACATAAAGGAATTTGTGGCGCACCGCGACAAAAGGATTTTGACTGCCACAAAAAGATGTTGACCAAAAAAACCTGAACCTGAACGCAACATGCAAGATACCCGCTGATAATAAATATTAAAGAAAAACATTGCATGGATGCAACTGGGACGTATCCTCAGTGATGTACCCTGGGGTCATAGGATGTTTCGGGTCTCGCAACATCATACACCCTCACCCAGGTGACCCAGCCGGGGTTGGCCAAGCCCCAACTTATGTCCCAGTAGCTACCCACGGTCAGCCCTCTAGGAAGGGTCGAAGGTGGTCACGTGGTCAGGGCCACTCAATCTGCTGCTCCGGAACTACTCTGCCGGGACCGGGGGGGGGAGGGCTCTGGTACATAGAGGGACCGGGCTCTGTGGGTTGCCACCCGGCCGGGCCCCTCCCTCGTCTCACCAGGTCTAGGACCTGTGCGCTGCACCAGACTCCCCCGCTCCAAACATCTCATTCCGAGGTGATGGTATCTTGGTGGATACCATGCAGTACCAGTACTTGGTGTTACTGCAGACTCCACTTGCGGCTTGAATGGCCCTCCTAAAAGGCCTCTCGTGGATTGTTGGGCTTCTTCCTCACGGAAGACACAGACTAGGGCGCTAACCCATACTGCTCCCGGGTGCCGTCCCTGTTCCGGCTGTCAACTGACTCTCCAGTAGTCACTAGTCTTTCCTGGTTGTCACGTCCTATGGGTCACTGGCTAAGCCAGGCTAACTAATAAATTAAGTGTGCAAAGTGTGCAAATGTTCATGTCATTCTGGCCAATACTTCTGTTATAGCATTTCAGTCTGGAATATGGAATATCTTTCAATAATCTATGATTTAGCTGCTAAATTGTTAAATACCGCCATCTGCTCGCTACCCAGGCACTTATGTATGTACTTAATTTAACTTAACTAACTATCCGGTGTGCACAACATTGTCAGCCTAAACTCCGGCTGACACCCCAAAAACCTACAATCCGCTACAGAAAAATGTATATTGTTTGTTTATTAACTGGCCCCTCGCCTTCTATCATTTCACGAAAGTGGCAAAGCAAGTTGAGTATCCCTGACGTATAGGGAGAAATTTAGTTTGTCATTGTAAACCCACAGCACAGTAATGATGACATGTTCTTCATAGATCTAGCCTTTTAATTGAGCTCTTAAGCTTTCTCAAAGTACACCAAATTCATGCATTTTACTTTAAAATGTTTAAAAAAAATCTCGCGGGGGGGCATTCCTGCGCACCCCCCTAGGGGGTCTGCGGTCCCACACCACAAATACTCTAAATGCTGTGGGAAATACTGCAGCACACTGCAGCACAACCCCGCCGGCCATATAAGAAGAAAATCTAATCTGTGGCCTTGTCACTGTCACCTTGTTTATATTGATCTGGTCAGTCTGTATTCTCTGACTGGGACAAGCGGATTAGTTAAAACACTCTGTCTTGCGTGGGCAGTTTGCTGTGGTGAAGAGCTGGAGATGGATAGGCAAGGTGAAACATGCAGCTGTTTGGCCTGGGGGCTGTGTGGCCTCGGCCTCCGTCAAGCCCGTGTGACGTTTCTGTGACTTTCTTGACATGCAAAGTTATGTTTTAAATGGACAAAATTAGCGTTGGCACCACGTGACACAATTGAAACGGGATCAAAAAAGTGACCTTATTCTCCGTCCACCACCATTCATATTTTTCGCAGCGGTGGTACAGGGAGAAAGCACGAAGTGACCTTTCACTTTGGCTCTCAATTACTATCTAGATGATTCACCGCAGGCCCCGCCAAATCTAACAAATGGTAGCAGCAAGTCTCCCAAATGGTCACGTGGTCACCTGACCTCTCCCCTGAAGTGTTGTGAGAGGACTGTGCCTGGTGACGCGGGGTTAGTGCTGACCTAGCAAGCTAACTTCAAATAGAGATTGTGAGTTGCAAAACTCCACACAAACAAACCACACATATAAACACAAAGCTGCCCCTGATCCGTCTATCTGAAAAATGCCATTTTAGTGTCAGAATATTCAGAAGATATGTGGCGTCGTAGAATGGGCCGAATATTTACTTTAATTAATATGGGGGCGAAATAATCTGTCATAATCTGAGATCATGTTGGACTTTTCCCATTGACTCCAATAGACTCAGACCTGCTGAAAACCTCCTAAGTGGGCGTGTCCGTGGAAAGCCATGGTCAAAACGCGCGTGCCAAAATGACAGGAACTGAGTTGAAGTTGGGCCGTCTTGCTTGAAATCCCATCATCTTTGGTGTTTAGCCACACTTGGTGTGTGAGGTTGTAGGTGGGGGGTCATGGGGTCATGGTTCAAAGGTGAGTGCAGGGACAGGCCTGTGTTTAAGGGCTCTGGCCTTTGAGGCATGCAGAATGTCAGCTATGAGGGTCTTCTTGTTCCACCTGATACTTCCAGGCTGTTCCTCCTGATGCCTCCTGTGTCGTACAGCAGGCTCCTCTGCATATCTGGAATAGTCTGTTTGATCCCAAGACCAAATGTGGAGTGGAGCCATGTTCTGCTTAAAGGAATGCACAGTGTTGGGAAGATTGGCCTTTTTGTCATCTTATCTGTTAAGTAATGAGAACATAAATACTAAAATTATCTGTATTACACAGTAGATATTTCACTCTGGTGGATATGGTAACTCTTTAGTTAACATAGTCAACATAGTTGAGTGATGGTAGGTGACTAGCATTATCCAAAGTAAGAGAACTTTACTTTAAGTAATAAAAATGTTGTAAGTACTTTTTTATTATTATGACCTGCAGATTCCTAAATTTTGAAGGGGCCCTAATATGGGAATTCAAGTTGTGAATTGTAGCTGATTTTCTCTATGCTTGTGTCTACATTCTCATCACTTAACTCGTAAGTTGAACAACGGGACAATCTCTGGAGAACTTGGTCTATTCCTTGAGTGTTTTGTCCAACTAGGCATCTCGTGTGCTCGATTCCTAGGCTCGCTGCCTGGCCTCGCCCGCCCTGCAGCTCGCATACGCAGATCGGCCACTGCGCGGCCTCACTCACAGCTCGGCCTCGCCCACAGCTCGGCTGGAGTGCCAGAGAACAGAGAACAAACAGAGAACAGAACCCAAATTTCCAATTTTATATAGATAGATGTTCCATTATCGGTTATCCTGCTTCAATTTCTGTTAAATAAGTGACGTGTTGTGCTCTCCCTACACCAGGCCAGAGTTCATCAGGTGTGTGTGTGTGTAGATCTTACAGGTAAAGAACATCACCCTATTCATGCCATGACTCGTTCCTCTCGCGTCTCTGGACTACCATGGCTTTTTGTTTGATAGATGGAGTGCTGGGACCAAAGCTCACTATGTGTACATGTAGGCGCACACGTACTGGATTCTGATCCCACCAGCGGCTGAGTACGCATCAACAGACAAAACCTTCCACTTCCCTGCAGGCTGTCCTGATCCCGTCCCAGGCTTCCATCAGGACTGCAGGAGAGGCTTCAGGCTGACACACAGCTCCTCTCTGTGTGTCCCCCAGTGTCTCAGCTTGGCATAGACTCAGACTGGAGCCTGGAGATGTCATGGAAACTTGTGAGCTTAGTTCTCAACCCTGCCAAAGACAATAGATTTAGATACTGAAAAACACCATCTCTGCTCTCTTTCTCTCTCTCTCTCTCTCCGCATTTTCTCTCTCTCTCATAGGGCTGGGCGATAATTCAATATTTTCGTTTATCGTCTTTCTGTGGAATAATCTAATGATCATATGAAGATATTTTAATATCGTGACACATTTCTGCTGTCTAAATTGATGACGACAGGCAAGTTTGACTTAAAAATTCTCACAAAATGAGGTATGGTAGGAATATTATTAGAACATTTCACATATGTTTGACATCTAACCTTATTAGTTTCAATCAATGAGATGAACATTAATTTGATAATTTAACGTGATTTTGCATGCACGAACCATATTGATTATATTGAGAAAAATCCTTAGGATTTCACTGTACTTATTTTCTCTATCAGATAGGCCTATGTGAACTTGAGGCCTTATCCGCTCCTTACCGGTTTTTCCTCCTTCCTTCTCCCAAGTACCTCCTTTTCTCCACCCAGGCAGCACCTCCTCTCTGAGGGACCAGCTGGCGATGATTCACCTCTTGAATAGATGCATTTGTCTCTGTCATCTCATAGAATCCATTGAGATCTGTGTGACTGAGACACAACCTGTTTCCTGTTGCCGTTGTCCCGTTTCCCCACAGGACAGGTCTCGACACGCAGACAGAGATGAGCTCACATGCCTGCACTCATCACACGCACGCACGCACACGCACGCACGCACACACACACGCACGCACGCACGCACGCACGCACACACACACACACACACACACACACACACACACAACACATGCAAAGTGACACTTTTCAATTGGCTGTTTTTGCAGACCTGATAGTGGTGTGACGATATTTCAATTCAACTTTATTGTCATCCGACCTTACCACAAGTGCACACAGTGAAATGAAAACCTTTCCCTCAGGGTCACGGCTTATTCCTAACCTGACGCTGCCAGATGGTTGGTTTTGTTTTCACTTTTCTCGCGAGAGTCCAGCTGGCTTGCAACTAGTTTGGCTTATTTCCAGCAACAAGCACAAAACGCCAGCAGCAATTCAAGTATTTCAGTTTGGGTTGCATCATGTGACAACATTACCCTGATACCCAGAAAAGATTGAAACGACGGCTGTTAATCTGATGCTATTTTGCATATACCGGTAGTGTCCTTTGTGGTGTAACGAGGGTCTGCTAAGCTAACGCTGGGAAGGCTGCAGGGGGAGAGGGAGGGCGACAGCTACAGCTAGCGCTGCTGGAAACAATGTCTTGCCTATTTTTAGTCAATGGAGATGAATGTTTGGTACTGGTAGCTCATGCATCCTGTCGGTGCTTGTCTTCTGAGAGGAGAACAGAGGTTCAAACTAATACCGTCTGGAGAACTTGGGTGGAGATATATTGTGTGTATATTGTGTGTGTGGGGTGGGGTGTGTGTGTGCGTGTGTGGGGTGGGGGTGTGTGGGGGTGGGTGGGGTGGCAGTGTAGCCCCTGGCCATGCTGCTCTGTGGGAGAGGAGGATCAGAGACGGGTGTGTGTGAGGGGCTCATTCAGGGAGAGAGGGAACGGGGGAGGGGAGGAGTGCAGGCGTTGAAGAGATACAGCTGTTTGCTCAGCCTCAGCTGTTGCTCCTCTACCATTAAATGCACGCCCGGTTTCTCTCTCACTCTCACACACACACACACACACACACACACACACACACACACACACACACACACACACAGACACACACACTACACTAGTACACAATGCAACATTGTTCTCTTGTGTTTTGTGTGAGGAGGAGGAAAGAATCAATCTTTCATGTAGCTGCTATCGGATGGGAAAAGTAACTCCCCACCATGTTATGAAGAGAGGCAGCCATGTCCAGATTAGGCCAAATCTGTCTTTTTCTCTGCTTTGCTCTCTTGTGTGTCAGTCTCTCTCTCTCTCTCTCTCTCTCTCTCTCTCTGTCTGTCTGTCTGTCTCTCGCTCTCTCTCTCTCTCTCTCTCTCTCCGTCCGTCACCCATGAAGTTTGATAGCTCCACTTTCATTTGGTTAGTGGATTTAACGTTTTCTGCTTTTACTCCTCCCCCTATCTCTCTTTTTTCTGATCTGTGTACGTGGGTGTCAGGTTTTGTTCTCCCATCATGTGAACTCTGACCTAGTGAACTGTTTGAGCAAACAGCTGTGTGTGTGTGTGTGTGTGTGTGTGTGTGTGTGTGTGTGTGTGTGTTGTGTGTGTGTCCCTCTCTGACCTGCCTGGAGTGACGCTGTGGACATAGCTGTGGCTCGTGTTCCCACTCTCATGCTAAACACAGGTTAGCTGAAGTGAACGCACTTTGATCACACATTAGTTCTTCTTTCATCCCGTTAGTTACTGCTCGCTCACCCCTCCCTCTGCGTTCCCTCCATGTTGAAGTCGTAACAGGCCGTTTCATCGGGCCCTGGAGACAGGGCAGTGCCATGTGAGGGGAAGTCATGCGTGCAGCGCTGCGTGTGAGAGTGTGTGTGTGTGTGTGTGAAGCTCTATGGGAGGCCTGTTATCTCAGTCTTGCTCAGTTAAGCGGGTTCAAAGTGACTGAGCAGATCCAAACTATAAACCTCCATATTTGCCCTGCCCAAGCTTACCGAAACTATAAGGAAGGCTGAAACTAGGAATATACTGTAAGTAAACTGGAGAACGTGTGAAGTCGTACTGAAGTCCTTGTAAAGCTGTGCTGAAGCTGTAACCTGTTCCTCTCAAACAACAGTAAGTAGAATAGTGCAAAGCAATAATCAATAATTTGCCCTCTTTTGGGGTGTTAAACGGCTGAGACTGTAAACAGGAAATCCTCATCCGGTTCTCACCAGCCTGATCATTTAAGTAGTAAAACTATCAGCACCACCAGGCTATATTCAAAGCTGATCTCTCTCTTTTTCTTGATGAAATATTTGCCGTACAGATCAGACCACACATATTCATGCAGTCAGGAATCAGGATACTAGACAAACAATAGCTAGCCTGCGGCGTGTTTGCTTTTAAGACGCTCACTGAACAGCCTTGTCTTCAGTGTTGCTTTCTTCTCCTGCTCTCTTGGGTCAACTGTCTGAGCAGAGTAGAGCATCCTAAATAAAACAGAACAGGGCACAGAGTCATGTGTGGGAGGGGGATGAGCTCATCATCGTAGATGCCTGGTAGGGTTTGCTGTTCTTTCAGAGAGATGGATGGTTTTGATGGGTTGCATCCTGAAGAAACATAATAATAGAAACACACACCGGGTCGTATGGGAGGGTGAGGAACACAGCTTCTGCCCTTTCAGTTGGGCCACTCCCCTACTCCTCTCTCTTATCTCATTCTAACTGCATAAAGCATCACGTCTCAGCCAGCAAGTGCGTCTGACGGAGAGAATGCTCCAGCAGTTAGATCTCATGACCTTTTGGTAGGATAAGGCTGGGCGGGCTTTACGCGGCCGGGGGCTAGTGGGGTGAGTCTCGGTAGCCGGGGGCTAGTGGGGTGAGTCTCAGTAGCCGGGGGCTAGTGGGGTGAGTCTCTGTAGCCGGGGGCTAGTGGGGTGAGTCTCGGTAGCCGGGGGCTAGTGGGGTGAGTCTCTGTAGCCGGGGGCTAGTGGGGTGAGTCTCAGTAGCCGGGGGCTAATGGGGTGAGTCTCGGTAGCCGGGGGCTAATGGGGTGAGTCTCGGTAGCCGGGGGCTAATGGGGTGAGTCTCTGTAGCCGGGGGCTAGTGGGGTGAGTCTCTGTAGCCAGGGGCTAGTGGGGTGAGTCTCTGTAGCCAGGGGCTAGTGGGGTGAGTCTCTGTAGCCGGGGGCTAGTGGGGTGAGTCTCAGTAGCCGGGGGCTAATGGGGTGAGTCTCGGTAGCCGGGGGCTAATGGGGTGAGTCTCTGTAGCCGGGGGCTAGTGGGGTGAGTCTCGGTAGCCGGGGGCTAATGGGGTGAGTCTCGGTAGCCGGGGGCTAATGGGGTGAGTCTCTGTAGCCAGGGGCTAGTGGGGTGAGTCTCTGTAGCCAGGGGCTAGTGGGGTGAGTCTCTGTAGCCGGGGGCTAGTGGGGTGAGTCTCGGTAGCCGGGGGCTAATGGGGTGAGTCTCGGTAGCCGGGGGCTAATGGGGTGAGTCTCTGTAGCCGGGGGCTAGTGGGGTGAGTCTCAGTAGCCGGGGGCTAATGGGGTGAGTCTCGGTAGCCGGGGGCTAGTGGGGTGAGTCTCGGTAGCCGGGGGCTAGTGGGGTGAGTCTCTGTAGCCGAGGGCTAATGGGGTGAGTCTCGGTAGCCGGGGGCTAATGGGGTGAGTCTCGGTAGCCGGGGGCTAATGGGGTGAGTCTCTGTAGCCGGGGGCTAGTGGGGTGAGTCTCGGTAGCCGGGGGCTAATGGGGTGAGTCTCGGTAGCCGGGGGCTAATGGGGTGAGTCTCGGTAGCCGGGGGCTAATGGGGTGAGTCTCTGTAGCCGGGGGCTAGTGGGGTGAGTCTCTGTAGCCGGGGGCTAGTGGGGTGAGTCTCTGTAGCCGGGGGCTAGTGGGGTGAGTCTCGGTAGCCGGGGGCTAATGGGGTGAGTCTCGGTAGCCGGGGGCTAGTGGGGTGAGTCTCTGTAGCCGGGGGCTAATGGGGTGAGTCTCGGTAGCCGGGGGCTAGTGGGGTGAGTCTCTGTAGCCGGGGGCTAGTGGGGTGAGTCTCTGTAGCCGGGGGCTAGTGGGGTGAGTCTCGGTAGCCGGGGGCTAATGGGGTGAGTCTCGGTAGCCGGGGGCTAATGGGGTGAGTCTCGGTAGCCGGGGGGCTAATGGGGTGAGTCTCGGTAGCCGGGGGGCTAATGGGGTGAGTCTCGGTAGCCAGGGGCTAGTGGGGTGAGTCTCTGTAGCCAGGGGCTAGTGGGGTGAGTCTCTCTAGCCGGGGGCTAGTGGGGTGAGTCTCTGTAGCCGGGGGCTAGTGGGGTGAGTCTCTGTAGCCGGGGGCTAGTGGGGTGAGTCTCTGTAGCCGGGGGCTAATGGGGTGAGTCTCGGTAGGTGCTGCTGTGAGGAAACCTTTCAGCTCGCCATGACCGGATTTATGGAGTCTGTCGCTTCCAGAGCCAAGGCATTGTTCTACCACAGCCGTGTGTGTGTGTGTGTGTGTGTGTGTGTGTGTGTGTGTGTGTGTGTGTGTGTGTATATAGCTGTATGCCTTCATTGCCTTGTCAGGTTACAGCATGCCATGCCTCTTATTAAGTCTGTGTCTCACCCGAAAGCCCCGAGGGCCGACCGGCCCGGCACCCACTGCTGGGAAGTGCTGCGTGTGTCTGTGTCTCTGTGTGACACACCAACAATGTGAAGGCGAAAGAACCATCCATATTGTGAGTGGCAGACAGAGATACAGATAATGCTCCAACACCATCTCTGCCTGTTGAAGTCCCATTGATATGAATGATATGCGGCTGGCAGACCTGATGATGGCTTGGCTCAGGGCAAGGTGTGTCTCTGATGGAGTCCTGATAGAGACTTGGAAAAGTACACTCCCTCTGTACTCTCATTTACTCTCTAATGACATGCACACCTCCAGAATGACACACACACACACACACACACACAGACACACGCACACGCACACACACAGAGGGTTTCTCGTGCATGTCAGCAATGGAAATAGATTGTGAGGCTTTCAAACCCACATTATAGGGAAATCAGAATAATCAGAGACAAACGGCCAAAAACCTAACAAATCTGAACATTGTGCACAGTTTCCAATTTGTCTCTTTGGAGGAGAAATTGCAAATATCACTGTTCTCTTACAAAAGCAATAATGTAATTTTGACTTTCTTTGTATGTTAGGCACATACAGCTAATTCACCAACTCCAATAGACAATGCCAAATAGGAAACATGAGAAACAATTATTACATTGACTGAGGGTGTCCCCTCCATCTATCATAGACAGATTTAGATTTTGGAATTTTGTGAATGAATCCTTCACAGTTCACAGGCTATTGCACATTGTTTGTTAAGCCAAAGAAGCAAGTCTAGCACCGTATGGATGTGATTTGATAGATAACTCAAAAACGCCCTACAAAATGGCCCGAGGAACATGTTTTGATAACACAACAACTATCGGCTCTGAGTCTCAAGACAGCTTAATCCAATCCCAGTGCTGCAGCTCAGAGATCAGCTGGGTGAACTTTGACCTCTGGCTCACCCTCTCTGACGTGAGCTCATGAGACAACTTTGTGTTTTGCTGCTCAGTCAATACGAAACTAATCTGCTGTGAGCCAAGCATCAGATGATATGATGCATGCCCACTCCAAGCAGCTCGTACAGCCAATAGGCTCAGAAGCATGCCGGGCTGTGTATTGTCATTGGAGCGTTCACAATTAATAATCGTACTATTTAGGGGGGAAATGTGACATTTTGTTTAATTACATTCTTTCAAGAATGCTAGGTTACCTACTATTTTCGCTGCTATATAAGGTAGCAGCGAAAATGGTATAAGATCATGCAGATGTTGCAATAAGTGCAGTTCTTGCTCAAACCAAATGTTTTATGGTCACTCACAATTCAGTAGATCACAGGTCAGCTTGGTTCCAGCCTTAAAACTCGTTTATATAAGGATTTATCATAATGTCTAATGGAGAAAATTAATGGGGAACTTACCACGTCACGAAAAGTCGCCTGCCTGTTCAGCTTTATACTCTTTCTAACACATTAGTCTCATCATATTTATACACTCATTAGTTTTCCTCTTTTCTCATAGTTTTAGTTGGAACTTGGAGTTTGATAACCGAGACTTTGGCTTCTCTCAACTTCAGTCAGACTTGGCACAGGGCCAGGCCAACAGGCCTCTGGTGAGGCTTTGGCATCAAACCAAACAGCCATATGATCTCAGTATTGCTCTCACACCTCTTGAGACTGAAGCTCTTTGGAATCCTGCCCTGACTTCTCCATTTAAACCTGATAGTTGCTCTTAATCTGTAGCAGAGATGCGATTGTGAATCTCTCCTGAGCGGATAAGATTCTCATTACGTGTGCAGTCTTTGAGCAGTCAGTGTCAGTGATATGATGGCACTCAGTATTTCTTTGATCTGGTACCATGATGCCATAGGACTGAATTCAGTAAGTAAGTATTCAGTGACATGAAGAGGAATGCAGAGTTCACTTGTCATGTAGCCTGGCTGACTGATGATTTCAGTGAGTCTATCAATCCTTTTTGGGTCTGAGTTTTCAATATAAAACATTGTAAAATTATTTCAGTGTCTCTCAGTACTTTTTTAACATTTTCAGCAATTTTCTACGAACACCGTGATAATACGATAACCGTGATGTGAAATTTTCATACCGTTACATCTCTATGTGCAAGATGCTCAAATAAGGAAGCACTGAGCACAGGCAGGGATCAAAATGATTCACAAGTTGATTTAAAACTGATTTAGAAGCAGTGCAGAAGCTACCCAGTGCAGAAGGTGCCCAGTACAGAAGGTGCCCAGTACAGAACGTACCCTAATCACACTTGACATCACAGATCCTTCCTCAGGATGGACTGTTTTTGGCGCTGCTTCTGCTTCCCCATTTGAATGTCTTGTGCTCCTTCTTCTTATTGGAATGCAGTATGACCTGTTCTTTATGGACTGTGAGGAGGGCCGGGATTATTTCAAACATAAAAATGCCATTTGGGCATGATTAGTCGATTATTATTTTATTATTTCTTCCAGCGAGCTCTCAAGCTTTGTAGCTTTGAGTTGTCATGGCGATATTCCCACATCAGGTGAACCGCAGCATGAGCTTTATCTTGTATAGAAGCTGGCCCAGTTTAGAATCATTCCATCCTTCATCTGTAGCATCTTTGGAGCAGAGCTACAGAGAGGGATCAGTCTATGCAGGGTTCCCCCCCCTAAAGGCCCAATTATACTCCATTTTCATCCGTAAATAAGGGCGTCCGTTTCAAACGGTGTAATCGTCACTGTCCACATACTTCCATGCGTCTTTCACGTTGGTATCATGTTAAGTAATACATCCACCAGTGGGCAGTAGAGAGTCAAATGCATGAGTGTGTGTGTGATTTTCCTCCGTTTCATGCGTATCCGTAAGCTTTCAGATGACGGACAGAAAACGGACGAAATGAACGCAGAGTACGGACAGAAGGCTCTGTCCGTCTCCGTCTCCGTCTTTAACGTTGAGTATAATTGGGCCTTTACCCAACGCAGAGAAATGTCTGCTCTGCTCACTTGTGTCTCTTGCTTGCATGTAGTCGTGTGCGTGCCGTATATCTTCTCTCCCCTAACGTCCTGATGGCTGCTGCTGTCTCTGTGGCACGCCGTGTCCCTTTGAGGCACGCTGAGTTACTGTCTGTCCCCGTCACTGTGTGAGCTGCTGTTACAGCGGCGGCTCTGACTGACTTGCGCCATTCCTCTTGAGCCTCATAGAGGAAGACATCGAGATCATATCTGTTTCCTCTGAGCACCACTGCTCTGACTGACCGCTCTGTGTCCCGCCTACTGTTACTCTGCCCTTTCCTGGTTAATAGTCTGTGCAGGGAATGACCCGGGCCATCAACGCGGCTAGCTGCCAGCACCACGCTTCCTCTGCTTCCTCTCTCGTTCTCTTCCCCCCTCACCCCACTCATCTGTCACCAGGCTCGCTCACGTCCTCCAGTCTTCAGCTGGAGAGTTGGACTTGGCCTGGGCGGCGTGCCCACTCCCATGTGGGCCACAAATCAGGCTGAGGCCAGCGCACACACACATACACAAACAAACAAACATGCGTACGTACGCACACACGCACACACACACACACACACACACACACACACACAGTAGGCCAATGCGTGGGCCACACGTGACAGGCTGCTGCTCGGGGGCCCTGCCACATGCCACCACACTCAGCAGCTTGGCACAGCGTCCTCGTCCTCTCCCTGGTCCGGTCGATGGATTAGACACATTGCGTTAACCTAGCCTCTCTGGGCCCACATATCATATTGCCTGTGTGTGGATAGGTGAGTTTATGGGTGGAGTGCTGCCTGCTTCTAGCTGTAGGCCGGCGTTGACGAGATGTGTTATGTAGGTCTGTGAAGGTTGGACATACAGTAGCAAGTGTGTCTGTGTCACTGGGGATATGCCAGAAGACAAGACGGCAGCAAGCACGGCCTGAACAGACTGGCTGCACAGCCTGAGTTCTAATTATGAACCAGAGACTTGTAAGGCAGAGAGAGAGAGAGAGCAAGAGAGGCAGAGAGGGAGAGAGAGGCAGAGATGGAGAGAGAGGCAGAGATGGAGAGAGAGAGAGAGAGAGAGAGAGAGCATAAGACGGAGATAGAGAGGCAGAGAGGGAGATGGAGAGAGAGAGAGCGAGAGAGATAGAGAGAGCGTAAGACAGAGAGAGAGAGAGAGCGTAAGACAGAAAGGGAGATGGAGAGAGAGAGTGCAAGTGTGTCTATAAAAAGCAGAATCACACTCGCAAGGTCAGAGCTGACTGCTAAGAGACTGATTAGAACTAGTGGAATTTCACAAACAGGGTGTGTGCATCACTGTATAAACTAGGTGTGTGTGTGTGCGTGTGCGTGTGCGTGTGCGTGTGCGTACGTACGTGCGTGTCTCCCCCAGACCGCTCAACAATATATCGGATATTGATTCGATAATTTATCGGTTCGATATATATATATATATATATATATATATATATATATATATATATATATATATATATATATATATATATATATATATATATATATATATATATGGTGCATCCCTACTCCTGTTGTCTGGAGTCCCAGACACTAATGAGATGAATACATCATCAGTGTTCAGACTCAGTCAGCTCAGCTGTCTGCAGGGCAGGCCGCCCTCTGCTTCATCTGGTGCATTTAAAGATCCACTATCTGCTGCTCACCACCAACTACATCACGCATGCTGCGGGCCATAGTCAGATAGGCCTAAATCTTCATGAAGCAAATGTCCCGATCACATTTTTTTTGCTCCCGATCCGATCCCGATCATGTGATTTTGAGTATCTGCCGATACCGATTTTTCCCGATCCGATCTTTCGGCAATGCATTAAGAAAAAAGAAAAGAAAAAACTGCAATCAAGTTGACCCTTAAGATTGTTTTTTTATTTAACAGTATCCAACTAACTATCCATTATATCCAACATGGATATGGCTTTTTTATTTAACAGTATATTCATTATATCCAACATGGATTCAAAATTTAAAACAAAATAAAATAAAGCTTATCAGTGGTGCACCACAAAATAACCATGTAAACTAAAACAAATGATGTGCAGAATAGTGCAATAACAATGTAAATCAGGAAATGCGTTTGTTTTGGTAAATTCTTCTGCTCTGTGCGACACTAAATAAATGAATGATGATATGTAATTTAAAACCAAAACTAAGGCCTCAGGATGAGTTTAAGACGTGAACATGGTCATGTTTGTTGAATAAATCTTTTTTTTTTTTTTTTTAATCCCGATCTTTTCCCCCCAATTCCGATCTTCTAAAAATCACGTGATCGGCCCCGATCTCCGATCACGTGATCGGATCGGGACATCCCTAGAAGCAATAGCTCAATATGTGATAGAGGTTGAACACTGTCCGTACAATTCTGTGTGGATGAAGTGCATGATGTCATTGGGTTCATTCCCTATTGATGTTCTAATGTGTCCGTGTGGGAATGAGAGAAATACATGGCAGACTGTGACTACCTCCTGCTTGTTTCCATCCTATGGAACAGTGTTGAAAGAGCTGAAACCATAATGCTGTCATGCAGAAATAGGCTGCTGTTCTGGAAGGAGTTTACATTTGGTCTGGAAGGAGTTTACAGTTTGAGCTATTTTCTGTACTTCCTGGTGTGTGTGCATTTTCTTTTATACATGCAAAGAGCCTCATTCACTATAGGCAGCGGTCCGGGACATAATTCTGTGGCGTAAGCCGTCTTGGCAAACATCTGGATGCCTCAAAGTCCTCCTAACCGTATTCTGTTTGACAGGAGAATTAACAGCAAGAACACTCACTATTCCAGGGAGGACAGATGGACAGACTTGGCCCTGGCAAAAGCTGTTTGGAGTTAAAAAGTTCTCGGTCCTCTGTATGATTCGCAGTGAGGGTTGTCCAGTAAATGGTAGATGTTCTATGATGTATGTATCGTAGGGTAGCTGTCACTTTTTATTCGAAATTCGAATTTAACTTCGAATGTGGGGGAGGAGGGCATGTTCGAATGTATAATTGACCTGTTCGATTTTTTTTTTTATTAACCAAAATTAACCAACTGCTGCTTGCTGGTAATGTTAATCCCATGTCAGAAAAAGTCTCCAGATTTGTCGTGTTACTCTCTTCTGAGAAAGATTGGCTCCAGGGTCTGAAAAGTTGTCTCGAGTTGGATGCAGCAAAACAAATAAAAATAATAATAATAATTAACCAAAAAACTTTGAATATATTCGAACATTTTGCGGGCAATTAAAGTTTGTTCGAACTTTATTTTGGGAAAAGGTGACAGCCCTAATGTATCGTGTGCTAATAAATAAGGCCACATGGCAGACTTTTAGTCTTGTGGGACTTTCTCTTCAGAACAAAACGTAGTGTCTAGTTACCTGCCAATTTCTAACTAACTCAAGTCTTAGCTGTATGTTTTTGGATGACCAAGAACAAAAAAGCTGCCTTCTGATTGGTCATCTTAGAGCTGTTACCTCTCTCACCTCTCTCTAGTGTATTGTGAAGCTTCCCTGCAAAAGTCATTTCAAAGGTGAGATTGTCCAGATTCCCTTTTGTGGTGTGCAAGACGGCATCTGAGATGATGTAGCAGCGGATTGAAGAAGTTGTATTATATCATAAGTACAAGTTTCTCAGCTTCTATTGACTCAAATATTGACTTGCACAGTTGTGAACTCAAATTTGGCACACGGGAGGTTTGTGAATATCTTCTGAGTGTAAATTCCAACATGCAAGTTCTGAGGTGTTCTGCTACTATACTGCCTTTGTCTCCACCACCACCACCCCACCACCCACCTCCACTATTTCAAACTAGCATGAAGCTGGATCTGTCCAGTTACTGACCTCCATAAGAGAAAGAACATCAGAGGCATGTTAAGTGATGGTGTGAAGGGAGTCAAGGGACTATTAGCCTTGCTGCCACACACACGCACACACGCACGCGCACACACACACACTCACACACACACACACACACACACACACACACACACACACACACACACACACACACACACACACACACACACACACACACACACACATCTCTGCACACCAACCCACTGCCTTGTGTAGCTAACCTGCAGAGTGACAGCAGTGTGTATCAACCTGCTGTGACATGCTGTGTGACTGTGTGTACGACCTGCAGGTTATAGGAGAGAGTGTGTGTGTGTGTGTGTGTGTGTGTGTGAGTGGTATTAGCCTGGCCCCTGTTAGCTTCAGATCAATGTTCTGCCCTGGAGGCTTGACTAGAGCCCAGAGAAAGGGAGCATCTCGATCATATCTTAGTTGGATATAGAATACTTGTATTAGTGGCAAAGCACCACTGTCCGGCTGGCTTCACTTGATGCAGCCAGAGTTAGCAGCAGTAATATGATCTCTTTTCTGCTGCTGTAAGAATGGGAGTTAAGTAAGTGGGAGAGTTGCACATTCATAGATCAAAGTTCATCTAAAAAGCAGACTGAGCACTACTTAGACCTGCTACAGTTAAGGGGGGCACCACAACTTGTTTCGGGGTTCAGCCCACTCTCATATCTTTCTCTTCATGTGACAGTGAGACCCACTACATTATTTATGTAGTGCAAAGATCATCAATCAATCATTATATAAAAACAGCTTTTAACATACAACATGGAGGGTTTTACACCTGTCTTTCGGCCTACTCAACAAGTTCATCAACCAGCTAAACTTCCTGCATTAGCTGGCATTGTGCTTGTGGACATATTTCAACATTGTATTACAATGTTTCAATGAATGCTGTTGTCTTTTTGTAATTTTCCCACACTGGACTTTTTGCCTGCTACCATAGCTTTCTTCTTCCTCTGTAATATGAGCAGTGAAAGTGACATTTGGCCAAACCCTTGTGTTGTGGTGGTGAATCATTTCATCAAAGAAAAGAAAAATTAGAAAATAGCACACCTGCATTGTCGATTAATCGGTTAAGATATAGTTTGATCGATCAAATTCTTTTAACGGCATTAATCATTAACATCCCTACTTGGCTGTCAGATTGTACTCGAGAGACGATGAAGAGTCACATCCCTCACTGCTCCGCTCAACACTCAACACACTGACCTACTTTGGTTCCCTGACTGCGTTGCAGGTGTGGCATGCTTTACAAATGCATTACGTCCTGCTGCCCTGCACGTGCATGAACAACGTGGGCTGTCAAAATTAATCGTATAATCGATGCATCGCGATGCGGACGTGTGAATCGAATCGAATCGTTGACGGATGAATCGTTGAATCGTTTGTTTAAATTTCTGTTGACATTCAGATTTTAAAGCACTTTAAAGTAAAAAAGGGAATTGATATTTATCTGACTGCTTGTATTAATTGATGAAAAAGTAGCCATGTGCAGTAATGGTACAGAAAATTAAGGATTTGATACTTGGAGCTGCAATACTGTTGGAGCTGTATCGAGATGCATCGTGATGCATCGTGATGCATCGTGATGCATCGGGGAATCGAATCGTTGACAGATGAATCGTAATCGAATCGTGAGGCCAGTGAAGATTCACAGGCCTACAACGTATATGTGCGCGCAGTTGCGCACACAGGTGGGGACAGATGGAGACAGGTGGAAACAGAAGCACTGTGCATTAGGCCAAAGACAAAGTAGACGTGGATTACTAGTAGGGATGCAATAATCAATGATCCAACTGCATGGGTCCACAGTGAAAACAGCAATATTAATCGCTATGCCCCGCCTCCATAAAAGAAATGAACATGCTTTTATTTTGGAATCCACGCTACGTCTGTGAGTCACCAACCGTTCCTTTCCAAGCGCGCCACACACCCTCTTTCATTTCTGCATACAAGCATTGGCAACATCTATTTAGATTCTTATTAAAAAGAATAGATTATTTTTCATTTAAATGTTCAAGAGCTCAACAATAAAATTGTCAAATAATATTTTAGTTGCTTTTTTTAACCTGGTTGTTTAACTGATTGTGGGCATATCGTCTAATATCGATCGCAGTCGCCTGAATGGAAACAAATGGCATCGTATCGTGGAAGAAGACTTTGTGATATCGGCAAAAATCACATCGTTGTCAAATGAATCGACATTGGATCGCATTGTGATCAAACTTGTGATTCCCACCCCTAATTACTAGTGATGCATTGTGACTGTCTTTGTTTTTACCACCAATGTGCTGTGAATTGACCAGGAGCCGTTTGTGTCCTCCGTTAGTCAATTGTAAGGTCTGTGAGTCAGTTGCTATGAGCACGAGGGCGGAGGAGATTTCTGCTTCTGTGCACTCACAGTGGGAGCAAAGTGAGAAACGTGGCACGTGGGCTCAGTGGGCTGTTAAAAGAGTGTGAAAGACAGGCCTGCAGTGCTGTAGGCAGGGACTGGCAGAGTTATTCAACTGTCAGAGAGAACTCACACAACACTCTGTTAACCCAATCTACTCACATGCCACATCCTCAATCTACTCACATGCCACATCCTCAATCTACTCACATGCCACATCCTCAATCTACTCACATGCCACATCCTCAATCTACTCACATGCCACATCCTCAATCTACTCACATGCCACATCCTCAATCTACTCACATGCCACATCCTCAATCTACTCACATGCCACATCCTCAATCTACTCACATGCCACATCCTCAATCTACTCACATGCCACATCCTCAATCTACTCACATGCCTGATCATAGGCTCACACAGCTTCTGACCTCTCCCTGATCACACATGAGGATGAAATCTGTACACGGGTTGGGCACACATAGGTTTAAGTCCCAGAACAGCACAGACACACACACACACACACACACACACACACACACACACACACACACACACAAGCACATGCCACATACACACCTGCCAAGCTTAGCTAACATGCAAACACTAATCCTGTGTGTGGTGTCTCATGTTGGCATAGGGATGGAGTAGTGACTAGACGGCGTCAGCTCTTTGAGCCGTCCTCCTCTGGAACATCTCCTTATTTCCCAGTTTGATGTGGGAAGATTGGTGCTGTGAAATAAGGTTGAAGTGAAGAGGAGAGCGAGGAGAGATGCGCAGTCTAAAGCTGGAATTATGCTTCCCGCATCGGCGAGGACAGCGAGTGTCCGTGCGGAAAAGTGACGTCAAATCAGCAGACACGCCCCTCCACAAGGCTCCTGTGCGGACGGTTTTCGCCTGGCCGTGCACACCCCGAATTGTGTAACTACGCGGACGCGGCTGGGCGTCAAGACTCCCGCTCACTTCCGCAAGCAGAAACCCGCACAGAGTATAAAAGCTCCACACGTTTTCTCGTCAGGATTCCGTGTCTCTCATTTCCGTGCGGTCGAGCCAAACGTCAAGCATATTGAGGGGGGCAGAGAGGGGGTGGAGGGGCTGCGTTCACACTCAGAGCCACTGGGGACAGGAATGTAAGGGGTCAGTGAAGGATGCAGTATACGTCACATGCACAAATACGCCTGCAATGCAAATGGCCACACACACACACACACACACACACACACACACACACACACACACACACACAGACACACACACACACACAGACACGGTTGCTTGCTGACACACAAAACACGCGGGCTAATACACAGGCCCCTGCATTGTGCCAGACAGTAACAAGGCCTGTTAGGCAGCCAATGTCTCTGTGTTTGAGCTGCAGCATGTGAATGTCAAACAGCGGTCTGGGAACACGACGGGAGGGAGAGAGAGGGAGGGAGAGAGAAAGGGAGGAGAGAGGGAGAGAGAGAGAGAGGGAGGGAGAGGGAGAGGGAGGAGGGAGAGGGAGGAGGGAGAGAGAGGGAGGGAGGGAGAGAGGGAGAGAGAGAGAGAGGGAGGGAGAGAGAGAGGGAGGGAGAGGGAGGAGGGAGAGAGAGAGAGGGAGGGAGGGAGAGAGAGAGAGAGGGAGAGAGAGAGAGGGAGGGAGAGAGAGAGAGGGAGAGAGAGGGAGGGGAGAGGGAGGAGGGAGGAGGGAGGGAGGGAGAGAGAAATGGAGGGAGGGAGGGAGAGAGAAATGGAGGAGGGAGGGAGAGAGAGAGAGAGAGAGAGAAAGGGAGGGAGGGAGGGAGGGAGAGGAAGGAAGCCGGATCAGAAAGGCCTGATTCAACAGCACCTGCTATGCAATATGATGACTCACATTGAGCTTAACAGCACTTCCCCTGCCTGCCACAAGCCCCAACACAAGTCCTTCCACTTTCTGTCACTCACCACTCTCCGTATCTCCGCCATTCTTTCCGCCCCCTCTCATCGCTGTCAAGTCTTTCCTTAAGGCGTCCCTTCTGACACTGGAACATTATTAGCCCATTCTGACATTCAGCATTCCCAAACGTAGACCCTCCAGTTGGCACCACTCCTAGTGGGATGTGCCTTTTGCATTTTTTGTGTGTGGATAGTTTTTTTTCTCCCAATTGTACTTGGCCAATTCCTCTGCCGATCTGGGCCTGGGGAGAGCCGTAGACTAGCACACGCTTCCTCCGAGACATGTAGTTGCCACCTGCTTCTTTTCACGTGACAGCGAAGGGGTGGCACCAGAACGCTTGGGAGGATCACGCTATTCCCCCCCAGTTCCCTTCCCCCCTCGAACAGGCGCCCCAACCAGCCAGAGGAGAGGCACTAGTGCAGTGACTAGGACTCATAACCCACCGGCTTTCCACCGGCAGACACGGCCAATTGCGTCTGTAGGAACGTTTGACCAAAGCAAGGAAGTACCGTTGCCGAGAATTGAACCCGGGCCTCCACGGTTGTGGGCGAGTGCTTTTACCTCTAGAGTCTAGACTCCCCAGGCCAGACGCCCGTCTCTTTGCTGTTTGTGTACCTGAACCTCAGCGTACCTGTGTGTGTTGGCCGGGGCCCGATGAGAGCAGAGAGCAGTGCAGCCCAGCAGTCAGGGACTCTCTAACACGAGGCTAGTTTGACCTGGACGTGAGGGGATCCATGTGTGTGGAGGGCAGTAGCTGGGTGCTTTGAAAGTCCTGGAGCTGGAGCTGTGGGCGTTGTAGTGAGTTGTGAAGGTAGACGTAAACAGGTCTATGTTGGTTGAGATCATGGCTGACGACGAGCAGCTCAGACAGACAGCAAATTGACTGATGGCAGAGAGCAGACACGCAGACACAGGCAGCAGCCCGGGGGGTGTTTACACTGTTCAGGCTTATAGGCAGCTCGCTCACTCTGCGGTGGGACAATGACACACAGACTATAGAGGAGAACTTGGCCTCTGGCCAGGAACGTCTGACGTTGTCTCGCTTGTTAAACCTCTTTTTTGTGTTTCATAATTAGGGAAATTATATTTGTATCACTCACTCACTACCACAAACAAGTGTGGCTCTTCGGGGCAGCTATTAAACTTCATTTAAGTGGAGTCCTGTGATGATGACCTTGGTCAAATGTCAAATGTGAAAAGGTTTTTCCAGGCAAAAGTTAAATCTTTGGGGGGTTACTTTGGCTGTTGGAAATGCAACAAGCCACTATTTGTTCCCCTTTTGAGCTTTTTACCACCATCTGATCACCTGGAGGGGATGAGTAGATCTTATCCCAGAGACTGGATGAGTAGATCTTATCCCAGAGACTGGATGAGTAGATCTTATCCCAGAGACTGGATGCGTAGATCTTATCCCAGAGCCTGGATGCGTAGATCTGATCCCAGAGACTGGATGAGTAGATCTTATCCCAGAGACTGGGGGAAAAGGCCAACTACTGTCTGCTGTCATGCAGCATGTGTGCAAAATCCAATCCTCAGTGCCACACAGCCCCCTACGGGGTCACAGAGTTCTATCCCTGAGAGTAGTGAGACACCTAGTGGCCAACGTGAAAAGTCATGTGGTAAAACACAAGATTTAAATTTCCATTCCATTTCTAACTAAAAATGACCGCCTCACTGACTTTCCTATCTGCTCCTCATGAAAAGTATTAAAAGTTGATAAATCAATTTAGGGAAAATTAAGGCCCTTAACTCATTCATGGCCAGTTTAGGACTGCCAATATTTAGCACAGGCCAAAGATTTTCATAATTGTTGGTCATCTTTCAAGACCCACAGTAAATTATCTATTAGCACCAGAGTGATTTGCAATACCTCAAAATGAAGATGTACGTCTCTGGGTTCACCAGGGAAAAAAAAGTGAGCTTTTAGCATGTTCTGTACTCTACTTATATCCATTTATATACACCCTGTTTTCACCCAATAGGTCTCTCTGAGATGACAAACAGGAGAAAAGTCAATTTCTGTAAAATACACATTCTCAAGCAGAACTCGCTCTCAATTCTTTTATTTTGAACTGTATTGACATCAGACATGTAAATACTATTCGTTATGACACAAATGAAAAAAAAAAAAAAAATATATATATACCGTAAATTCCGGACTATAAGACGCACCGGTGTATAAGCCGCGGGACCAAAATTGACTATTTTTTTCTTCTATAAGCCGCACCGGTCTATAAGCCGCGGGTGTTTTGATGTTTAATTACCATATGAAAGGGTTCGTGCACAGAGAGGAATGTCGGGAAAGCGATGGCTGTTTGGGGAAGCTCCCATTTATTAACATTTCAACAAAACAAAACAAAAGTCAGGTCACTAATCCCCAGACAAAATCACACAACAATAGGCTATATGTGCAGCAAACCTGTAACCAGAGAAGTCAAGTCACTAATGCTCGTCTTCCTCTTCTTCCTGCGTACTGAAACCACCAAAGTCCTCATCTTCAGTGTCGGAAACGAACAGGTTCAGGGTGGCTTCGTCAACCACTCTCCTCTCTCCTTCATTGTCACTCAAAACCAACGAACTCCTCTTCATCTATAGCTGTGTTTCCATTACAGTTTTTCGCAAAAGAATTGCGATATTTCTACAACTTCGACAATGTACAATTGCGACTTGTAGGCGTTTCCATTGAAGTTGCGTTTGAGTGATTCCCCGTTGCAGCAGCTGCCACAGTGATTACGCACGGGGATCTGCCCCATATCCCGTCCCCTGCATGCTCAAATCCAACCAATGGTCAATGGAAATCCCAACATGAAGTTACAATGCATATAAACGAGCCTGATTATCAATTCAAAAGAAAATGAGTCGCAAAATGTTGCTGGCTGCGTGAATGCAGTCAGCGCGACAGGCAGAGGAAAAAAGGTAGCCTAATAGCCTACAACTGGTCCGATTTAGAGATGGAGGGGGGAAAAGGCTGATTTGGTTCTATAATTGCACCTGAAACGTGTGCAATGTATTAGCCTACTCACAGTCACTGTATTCACTTCAGACAGCACCACCGCACCAGTGTGTGCTTTTCATCCTCTCATCTCGCCGCTGTGCCAAATGCGCGCACACAGGCAGCCTGCTGTCACCATGGACCGATTTCTGCCATTAAACATTATCTAATTTGCCCGGCTACGCTTTTGCACAACACTCGTCTTTCTGCTAGGTAGCGTTGCTTCAAAGTTTTCCACTTGCTGCGGAGGTTTTGACACGGCTATCGAACCTTACTTACCAAACTTATTTTCCGCTCCTTTTCCAAGGGATAATATGGGTCACATGACGTGCAAATGCGAAAAATGTGTTTCCATTACACTTTTGCGATAAACTGCTATATCGACACGTCTGAAAAACCACCTCATGATCATCTACTGCTCGTTCTCATGCTGTCGAGAACGAGCAAAGCTTTTTTTTGGTGAAAGAATCCTCCAGGGCGCTTCTTGTTAACAGTCCGAGTGAGTGGCAGGTCGAACGTCAAAGGCACTTCATCCATATTTATGATCTGCTCCGGTTCGATGGAATATTCCTTGATCTTCCTTTGTGTGAATTCGCCGAAGTTTGTGATTTTCTCCTGGTAGTCGGGGGAGGGAGTTGATGGGCTTGTGGCCGTTTGCTTACCGTAATTACCATATGTAAGTGGTCACGCACAGAGGGGATTGTCGGGAAAGAGATGGCTGTTTGAGGAAGCTCCCATTTACCGTATTACCGTAACATTTCAACAAAACAACATAACACAACACCACCGTTGTTTATTTTTACAGTGCACACAGTGTCCGCGGTGTGGTGAAAAGAGGGCAAGAGAGGAAATTAAAACAGAAGTGGATTTATAGTTAGAAAGAGTGCTAAAAAAGAGAGATTTTTTTTTTTTTTTTTTTTTTTTCTGAAAAAATCCATAGATAAGACGCACCGTTATATAAGCCGCAGGGGCCAAAAAACGGGAAAAAAGCCGCGGCTTATAGTCCGGAATTTACGGTATATATATATATATACACATGAAGTGCTTTTTTTTACATTCAACAATACAGCAGTGTGAGTGAGTGTGCAGACAGACACACAGACAGACAGACAGACAGACAGACAGACACACCGACAGACAGACAGACAGACAGACAGACACACACACACACACACACACACACACACACACACACACACACACACACGATCCCCCTTCGTTGCGTGATTTCTAACCCCACATAGGATAAGCAATAACCACGCCCTGTGGCGCCGGGATTGGCCAGGAGCAACACTGGAGGGCACGCAGCCCAGCGATTTCATGAACCAACTGAATAGCTCTTGAGAGACAGCGGGCTGCTGTGACTGCCGCTTCTGCCGTGTGTTTATTTTGTTTTGTTCTGGTGCACCCGTCCTCGTCCATGTCTCCCTGACTGTCCTATCCTGCCTGCTATTTGATCGTTCCCGTTTTCCCCTCGGCTATTCAACACGTCCTCCTCACCGCCCTCTGATCGATCATTTCCTCATTCCTCCGATGATCAAACGCATCTGTGGATTACTTTCTCCCGTTTTCTCCGGCTGGCACACAGGAAAGCGACCAGCTCCTGCAGCGCGCGAGGGGCGTTTCAATGGCGTTTCTCCTGTCTGCACATAGTGCACAAGGAAGCGTTTATCCGTTTTTTGCTTTTCCTCTTGCTCAATTTCAAAACAACAGCTGCGGTATGTGTTTGTTCACGTGTTGTCTTAGATGCTAGGGACCTGATACTATGTCACAGGCTGAGGAAGTGTTTGAACTACGCCCTGCAGTAATAAAAACAAAAACACGTCAAACACGTCATTGGCCCTCTGGGCTATTCCTGATAACACGTCAAAGACGTCATTGGCCCTGAATGAGTTAACAAGTATGAAAAAGTCTTTAATCGCCTGATGAGGTATTACATTTTGTAGCAATTGTGCTGATTGTCTTAAATGGACATATATCATATCATCAAATACCGATCGCAGACCCACAAATTGAATCAAAGGTCTTAAAATGTATTGAAAGGGTCTTAAAAAAGTTCTTAAAAAGGTACTGAATTTAACTTGTGTCCTGTAATAAATAGATACATTAAACTTTAGATGTAGGCCCTACATCTAAATGTATCTATTTATAGGTGGATGTGGGTCATTTTGCTTCTGAGAGTGACCCAGACAATCGTTATGTTTCATTCCAGGATCAGTTCCAGTAGGTGTTGCCATTTGAGAATGCACCTTATTTTGACATTCACACTCATGATATATAGACCGTATTGAAATTGTTATGTTTGGTTCGGGTTGAGCAATAAGGTCGATACGGTTTTATTATTTTTAAATTTTTCTGGAACACTGGTCCAAGTTTTAGGTCTGTAAATTTTGACGTTATTTTGGCAGTGCGGTTAGCCTTGATGCCATATACTCCTTGTCAGTGAAGGTTTTACTCTTAAGTTTAAGGTCTAGGAATGTGGATGGATACGGGAAAGCAGTTTTAGAGAGAATTTGTGATGTTTAGGTTCTAGCAGCCAAACTGCCTCCCCAGTGATGTAGTGCAGTGAGCTCAGCAGCACAGTCATATGATACAGCACAAAAAGACAGCAGCACAGCAGCTACAGGTCTGGTCCTTGCAAAGGCATGTTGTTGTTGCTTTGTTTAGGATTGATCAGATGACTGCTCTGTATTGGATTCTTGGCTGTATGTTTGCTTCTCATGGGCGCGTGGGTTGTCTTGAAGCTCAGATGAATCATACTGCCTTCTCCCTTCTTTCTCTTTCTTTCTCTCTCTCTGTCTGTGTCTGGCTCTCTCTCTCTCTCCCTCTTTTCACTTCTCTCAGGCAGCAGGAGCCAGCCTCAGAAGAAAGACAGGCCTTCAGACCGCGATACAGAGGGGCAGCCAAACCTCACCTACGGCACTATGCAGATCTGACAGACAAGCGGTGAGTACAACCTCGTCTGCTCCAAAGTTTGCTTTTGAAGATGTGGAGGCATGATGGCATGATGGGCGGTGTGTCTGTGCACCTGAAGGCCTGTATACTTTCTCATCTTTTCTAACGTGAGGCAGTAGCACCAGTACTCGTAAACTTGTTTAGGCATTGCTGATTTAGTCTGTTAGATCCACACAGTAGTGTAGATGGAGGGCAACTAACAAACGAATAAACTGTGTTCAACCGTGTTCCAATTCAACCTCAGCGATTTTGACAGTTTAGCAACAGAATGACAGTGTTAATGTTTGTATTGACTGTAAATGTTTCCTGCTGAAATGGCTCATTTTCATAGCAGTAGCTGGGCTGGAGTAACAGTTTAGCATCAAACAGTCCTGCAGCGATCGCTATATTGGATGCTGGCTAATCACATTTAGTGTCAAATTGTTGCCTGGCTCCAGACCTTCCACTCCACCCACTCCACCCAGCTGGCTGCTGAGAAGGAAATGGAGTGGAACAAGTTGACAATTCCGTCTATCCGGCTAATCAAATGGACTTATGTTGTAGTGTCGACATATTTTTATTTGGTGTATGTTCTTTACAAGAGAGTGTGAACGGTGCGGGCTTTGAATGTCTTTATCTGATCTATTATCAAACTACTTTTGACAAAAAGATAGGTATTAGTATTAGACCAGGCAGGTAATTACATAATGTATATGTCTATAAGGACACACTCAGACTTGTAAAGACAGACTAGTGGTGATACTGTAGCTTCCCATGCAAATTCAATCAAGCAGCGCTGGCGCTATGTGTGTGAACGTAGCCTTAGCGCTGTTTGCTGTTGTGTTGGCTGATCAGAATGCAAAAGTCTGTGGAGGCAGCTAATGGTTCCTAAAGCACGGCCCATTTCATCTTGAGACCTCGAGCCAGCCAATAAGACACACACACACACACACACACACACACACACACACACACACACACACACACACACACACACACACACACACACACACACACACACACACACACACACACACAGAGGCCTGTGTTGTCTCTGGTGGCATGCCTTTGAGGGAATCAGTGTTCTACGCAGCTCCTTATTCTTCATTACTGTCGCTCTGGCGACTGGCGTGCTTCATTACTGTCACTCTGGTGTATTTTGGAGAAAGAACAAGGGGAGAAAAGGGAAAGACTGTATTTGCTGGAGTAAATTGAAAGACTGTTCAGTGTTTCCAGTGCAGAGCAGATATGAACACGTTGACATGATTCACATCTCAAAGTCATACAGAGTTAGTCATAATTTGTCTGCAATCTCATTTTGTAAAAAAAAAGAAAACTGTATCGTGAATCGTGAGTTGAGTATCGTCAGATCCCAGTACATCTATTAAAAACCTAGTATTAGAAAAGAGTCGTAGAATAATAATAATAATTTCCTCCACACCCGCCATTAGTAGCTTCAGACTGGAGCTTGTGGAGAGCCTCTGGCAGGTTGTTCTAGTGACTGCTGTAAGCTGTTTGGTGCTACGCCTCACAATGACGACTACCTTGTCCAATCACAGCACACCACACAGGATCTCTCTTCTTAATGCCCAGGCACCTTGTCCAATCACAGCACACCACACAGGATCTCTCTTCTTAATGCCCAGGCTAAGCTCCTTCTGTTCTGTCCTCCCTTGTGTGCAGTGAAATTAATACTTTCATCCAATCAACTGTTAGTTCTGTTTCTACCAGTAGGTGGTGCTGCTGGTACAAGCTTGAGTGATCAGTCTGCTGTGTATGCAGGTGATGATAGTAACTTGCTGTGTGTGTGTGTGTGTGTGTGTGTGTGTGTGTGTGTGTGTGTGTGTGTGTGTGTGTGTGTGTGTGTGTGTGTGTGTGTGTGTGTGTGTGTGTGTGTGTGTGTGTGTGTGTGTGTGTGTGTGTGTGTGTGTGTGTGTGTGTGTGTGTGTGTGTGTGTGTCTCTCTCCCCAGAGGGCCAGGCGGGCATTGCTGAAGCTGAGGATGATGAATGGTCTCCTGCGGTGAAGCTAGATGGTGTGGGAATGATGGACCTCCCAAATGGCCAATCATGCATCACCACTGCCACAGTCTCAGAGGTGAGCCACGCCCACATGCCAGGCACCTTCACTCTGTCCTTGTGCTTCACCTTGTACATGCAGCATGCCACGCTGGTGATAGCCGTGGCCGGAGGCATAATGTTTTTGGGTTGGCCATCCGTCCCTGCTCATCATTAACGCGATGTCTCAGGAACACCTTGAGGGAATTTCTTCAAATTTGCCTCAAATGTCCACTTGGACTCAAGGATGAACTGCTTCGATTTTGGTGGTCAAAGTTCAAGGTCATTGTTACAACATGACCGCCCGTTACATGTTTGTTAATGCAATATCTCAGCAATGCCTTCAGGGAATTTCTTAAAATTTGACACAAACCTCCCCTTGGACTCAAGGATGAACTGATTAGATTTTGGTGGTCAAAGTTCAAGGCCGCTATGACCTCAGACGACCGCCCGTTCCATGGTCGTTAACCTGATATCTCAGGATCGCCTTGAGGCAATTTCTCCAAATTTGGCTGAAACATCCACTTGGACTCATTCAAGGATGAACTGATTAGATTTTGTTTCCATCGGCTTGTTAAAAGGCAGTATTCATAGCGGAATGATAGCCTCAAATGTTCTGTGTGTGTGTGTGTGTGTGTGTGTGTGTGTGTGTGTGTGTGTGTGTGTGTCCTCCTCCAGAAGAGCAGCAGCTCAGAGTCTCTCAGTGATAAGGCGGCTTCGGAGGTGAAGAAGAGTTTTGATGCTGTTGTGTTTGATGTCCTGAAGGTCACTCCTGAAGAATATGCAGTAAGTTGTGTGTGTGTGTGTGTGTGTGTGTGTGTGTGTGTATGTGACGTGTGCCCCCAGACTGCTCAACATGCATCATGTCTTCTGAGTGTTGTCACCTGATGCTTCTAGTCAGCTGACAGACCTGGTGACTCAATTTAAAGGCCCGGCATGCAAATATTAGCTATGCTTGCCATTGAAACTGAACATGCAAGTTTCATAACTTATCATGACTAAATACTAAAAACAAGTCTGTTTCATAAACCAACCCTGTCGACAGCTGCGATATATTTAATTTGCCAATACATAGCATATAATGTAGGAATCCTTTGTGCTGTTTCGGTGATCATCTACATAGAAACCAAGCTTGGTTGTTAGAGCAAAGAGGGCTAGGTGAGAGAGATCAGACCTGTCAATCCTGTCAACAGCTCAGTCAATTTGAGAGTGAAAATATGTTGTTAGTTTTGGGCTGCACACAAGAGAGTGAGAAGGAGAGATAGCATCTTTCACTGTGTGTCTGTTTGTCTTTGTCTGGTTAAACTGCATGTGTGACTGTTTGAAAAGAAACATTTCACTGAGCACAAATGAGATGTGCAGATTTGAGACAGCAGGGGATGGAGTGATAGAGCAGGAAATGGGCTCAGAGTTTGGAGTTGGCAGCACCCAGCAGCAGACATTGATATATTCCCCTGGCTGGCTCAGCTCAAACCTTCTATGATGGCACTGGACGGGAGTCACGTAACGTTACTTTCGAATGAGCCTTACCTTGTGGGCAGCAATGGTGCTGAGGATTATTATCCCATAACGCTTCAAACTTAAGCTTCTTTTTCTCTTCATGGATTGTCTGTAGTCTCATTTTCATGCTTTGAGCTTTGATACGTATCCCTCGCACTACCCAATTCAACCACGAGAGGGCACTCTCTATCCTCTCTGCCCTCCGAGCTCTGGTTCCAGACAGGCTCGAGCTCGACTTCTCACTCCCACACAGGCCTGTCAGTCGGGTTCACGTCTGGTTAACAAGCCACCTGGTTGTTCAAGCCACTTGAAGATGAATTGCTTGTTTAATATGCAGTCCTCTGCTTTCCTCATTTCAGCGTGTTGAAGTTAAAATAACATGACCTAAACGTGTTTTTTACTCAAATATCAAGTATCAAAATACTCAGCGAGTGTCAGAATGAGTTTTGAGTCTGTGAAGTTACATGAGTTTGCTCATGTAAATGGAGGTTGAGTGAGCAGGTCGTTGAAATGTGAAGCCCACACAGAATGAGCAGACACGGGGCAGTACAGCGTCTGAGTGATGCACGCCATCACAGCAAAGGTGGAGCCCCCTGCTCGAAGCAGAGAACCCACACACACACACACACACACACACACACACACACACACACACACACTCCTTCTGTAACTTTTTTTGACTGATATGTTGGTCAAAGGACCTTTCCCAGAACAAACAGGGTTGATGATATGTCATTTCTCACATTTAGAGAAGACCATATGAACTTTTCAAATTGAATGCTTTCAATTGAATGCCCAGTTTTCAGTTTCAGTAGATAGTCTACAATTGGAAAAACACCATATTTTGTGGAATGTACCTACAAAGCATGTTCTTTGTGACCTGTTACAATGTGCTGGTTTTCTGGTTGTATGGACACTTTGGGCATTGTGACTATGTTAACTCATTGAGTGCCAGCCACTTTTGGAGAACGGACGCTCCCAGTGCCAGAGTTTCAGAGCGTTTTCAGTGATTTCTCGAGGCCCACAGAATATTGTGTGATATTACTATGTAAACACTGAACACGCACAAAGAACGATGAGACTCTATTCTATCATCTGCAAAAAAAAGTTTATTGATCCCATTTTCCGTTCTTTAGTTATGAGCCGGAGAAGATAGCATGATTCATCCAAAAACAGCAATTTTTTTCTAGAAGCTGAGATAATTGGCCTTTTGTGAAATTAATCATTTCAAGCACATCACTGACTCTGAAGCTAATCTTTTCTAATGTAGTCACACCTCAAAAATAATTTCCTTCAATAAAACAGTTTAGGCCAGGGAATTTTGTTTGGCAGAATAATATTTTTAGCTACAACCAGCAGCGCTGGCCCCTGCGTGCGCTGCTGGTTGCAGCTTCTTGCTGGTTTTGATTTGCTGCTGGTGGGTATCGGATATTCTGGCTTGCGTTTGTCAATCCTGTCCTGCTGCCTGGGTCTGTCTGGGTGTTGCGTGCTGCTCTGCGTGCCCCCCCCCCCCCCCCCCCCGCCCCGCCCCGCCCCGCCTCGCCTCAACTGCACACTCCTCCTCCTGTCTGTGGTGGCTCTCTGCTGAGTTTGCTGTGCGCACAGTGAAGGGTGCGGAACAGCCAGGCTTTTTTACAGCGTTCCGCGTGTGTTTGTCACCGGCAACGATGCTTCCAGTTGAGAATAACAACTCCACGGTGTGGATGTGCAGATGTGCTGTCGCAACCGACACGGAGCGGCTCAATTGTGGGAGCAGATTGGCTGCTGCAGGCACAGCTGCAGTAACGTGCTTCAGCATATCGATGCATACGGATGCGATGCGATTTCCGTTTCCATAACGACTTCTTCTTTGTTTTTTCCTTGCCTTTCTGTTATGTGGAGAGCACTGTCGCCACCTAAGGGTTCTGTAAAATAGGTTAGACACATCCAATAGCTATAATATTTGTACATCAGAGGCAGAAGGCTTTGATCGACGCCCCACCGTCAAAAAACGCAATTGACGAACATGTCCGTCCTTGGCACTCTACGTTACTATTTGAAATGACGAACATGTCCGTCCTTGGCACTCAATGAGTTAAAGAGTCAAAGTGACCCGACCTGAACATAGTAGTCTTTAACGGCTCTTGTGTTTCTCTCCTCCAGGGCCAGATTACACTCATGGATGCTCCTGTGTTCCAAGCCATCCAGCCGGAGGTGAGCAGCCATTGAAGAGTGTGTGTGTTTTAGGCCTGCATGATATGAGGAAAATCTGCGATGTGCAATAACATTGCTCAATATTGCGATGACGATATGACTTGCAATAAATAAACAAATAGACATGTACTGTACATAGCTATACAGTTCCTATGTCTTTCTGAGATATAGGTAAAAGAATAGGTAGGCCTACACCGCTAGCGGTGTAGGCCTACCTATTCTGTCAATCCCAAACATTGAATAGCCTCTTCCCACTGAATAAAGGCATGAAACTGCACATGAACACCCAACCAACCAAAGTTAAAAGTGGCTAAGTGGGCTCTCTGGTTGTGTCTGTGGTGGTGTCAGTCATGATTTGTGACGGAAATGATGTCATCAGTGATGTCACTCGAGCAACTGTGATTGCGCAACAGTGATGTCACTCAGGCAGTTGTGATGCGGGTCCCATAGGGGGATGGTGCAGGAGAGAGAGAAGAGGGACAGAATGTAGGGAAACAGTGGAAGGATAAATCCAGAAGGTGGCGGTAATGGAATATAAAGGATGCCAACTGCCATAAAATGCCACAGAAGAAGAAGAACAGTTGTGATTTCATCATTGATGTCACTCGAGCAACTGTGATGTAGTATGAGCCGATGGCGCACAGTTGCACGATGGCACCTAGGTGGGTGGGCGGTGTCTGTCTGTCTGTCACGATTTTGGGAGCCCGTGGAGTGGGCGATTTCCAGAACTACAGCCATGGCGCATCATCTCCAGTCTCCACCCTAGTGATGTCATCAGGCTCAAGTGGTGGGAGTAGAAGTAGGGAGAAGAGGACAAGGGTGAGTTATGGCAGAGAATGTAGGGAAACAGTGGATGGATAAATCCAGCAGGAGGAGGTAATGCAACATAAAAGATGCCAACTTCCATAAAACACCACAGAAGAAGAAGAAGAAGGGTGTGTTAAGGGGAAAAGGTGGTTTCTCCAGAGTCTGGGCTCTGTCTGTGGTGGTGTCAGTCACGATTTGATGGAAGTGATGTCATCAATTGTGACCACATCTGCTCAAATCATTAAACTTGTCTGTTTCCGTTTTACATGTGTTTTGAAGTTATGTTGACTTAGCCCCTCTGAAAACACATACGCACACCCTCCTCAGCTTCTCACTTAAGGGCTTCACATACTTCTACGTCCACCTCCACTTGGAGCCTTGTCGGCAGCAGCTGGTCCTATATACTCGAACGTCAGCTTGACAAGGGGGTCGCAGGGGAGTCCTCAGCAAAATTAGTAAATTCTGTGATTTCACTAAGATTTCAATGACTAGAAGTTAGCCCAAGGAGAGAATGTAGTGCATATACTTGGTAATAGCTTTCACTCTCCTTTTATCTCCCCATCTACATTATATTATATACTCGCGCTTCGCGTTTCGAGGAGCTGCACGCAGGCTGCACCGGCAGGCTCGCCGACCGCGGCGCACCCCTCGGCGCATTCGGCGAGGGGTTTGACGCGGAAGTATGTCCTTGCCTCAGTGAGAGCCGGTGTGACCTCATGTCTCATCTCTTTCGACCCGTCAGGAGGGATCTGACAGCGGTCATGGCTAACCTGTATTCAAGGCTGGCCACCATGGCTAACCTGTGTTCAAGGCTGGCCACCGTGGCTAACCTGTGTTCAAGGCTGGCCACCGTGGCTAACCTGTGTTCAAGGCTGGCCATCGTGGCTAACCTGTGTTCAAGGCTGGCCACCATGGGCTTAGAAAAGCAGCACACAGACCACAGCGCAGTGGGCTGCTGCACTGCCTTGCTCCTGCTGTTTCAGGCCTGCAACACTTGGCTTGTGTCAATCTCAGCCAACGGCATACACACTGCTAAGGCACGGCATGGCCTCATATCAATCGCAGAACCATTTTGTGATTCGATTTAAACACTAAAAACCAATAGCTTGAATTTTTTATAGTGTTTTTTATGATTTGTTGTGTCTGAGTAATGGAAAAGAGCAGAGATTAAAATCTGTCTTCAGTGCTCGTCTGAGAGCAGCGATACTTAACGTTTCCCCACTGAGAAGGCACTGAATCTGTCTGGACTCCAGCCTCCACGTCTCAACGGTGCTGGGCCTGCTCCACACCGAGGCTTCTGAGGGATTTATGAATGCTAACATGGCCCGCACTCTTGTCTGCTTTTCACTGACTGCACAATGACTGAGCGACTGAATGGGGTTTATAAGCCTCGTGAAAATCTGCCCCCGCGTTCAGGTCCAGCGGAGCGTTGTGGGAAAGAATGGTAAAGGACACCTCAGGACAGAGGAGAGAGGTGAAGAGAGTGGAGCTCAGGACAGAGGAGAGAGTGGATGGGGCAGGGATGTGGTTGGAGTTGTGGAGGAGGACTCTAGGTGGTGAGATCCATGGGGGGGGACAGAGTGGGACAGAGGAAAGATGCAGGGGAAATGTTTGGGCTGTTTGTTTGGAACAGAGCTTGATGCGCACATTGGTCTGCGTGAGTGAGGGGGCGGCTGACGAGTGGATGAAGGCTGCGGTCTGGCCTGGAGGGGGAGAAGGAGCAGAATGTACACTATGCAAAGTGACCCAGCAGCATCCTGGCAGCTTCCTGCTTCTCACTGAGCGCTCCCTCAAAACCCCTTCAGAAAAGCTCCACAGCTCCATGACTGAACTCAACTCAACTGGAGTTTCCACTGCTGTCAGTCCCCTTGCCCCTCAGACATAGGATGGGAAAAACAGGTGTGTGTGTGTGTGTGTGTGTGTGTGTGTGTGTGTGTGTGTGTGTGTGTGTGTGTGTGTGTGTGTGCACTCTATCACTCTGTTGACTGAATAGGAAAATCTTGAATAACTTGGCTGGATCCTTGAGTGGTACAATAGTTAGTTTTTACTGTCTCACAGCCATTTTTTTAAAACTTTTAAACACCCTTTAAATACCATGTTACATTGCTGAAATACCGTATACATAGAACACACAAGCGGTCCAAGGTGGGCTCTCAAACAAATGGCGAGCAGCTACTTTCAGTACTCATTAGAGTCAATTGAGATATCATTATGGAAAAATATTTTGGTATTGGCACTGTCATTTTTTTTCTTCAGAGGGGGGCGAAATACAGAAGGCAACGAGTGTGTCATTTTCCATGATGTGATCTGTAAAATGTGAAGGAGTCAATTTTGGGTCGGATATCTCCAGTCGCGTTCCAAGCATTACAGTACCAACCTCTGACATGCACAGATGCTCTTAAAGTGATTAAAGTTGACATCTTTTAACATTTTGCATAAAAAAACGAACAAAATAAGGATCAGATTTTCCAACAGATCGCATCCAAGTGCTTCTGGTCTGTGGTCACAGTGATTAAAAAATGTTTTTACTGCACGCTTTAAGCATGCCCTTACAGCAGAGTTGACTAGACTTGGCTAACTAAGCTTGCCCTTCAGTCTTATTAGTGTATAATGGAAACATTGTTGTCTGCACAACTTAAATACAAGTTCATGTATCAGCAGAATTTATGTTTGAGCTGCTCTATTATCACTGGTATGATGATGTTCTCCAGAAGCTGCAGTAATTTTTCCATAATAACTCTACTAACTGCTTGAAATAGTTGAAGTCGCCATAAACTAGCTATGACTTGGCCTGGTATTATCTAAGATTTAATTTTTCTTCTCTCCATAAACACATAACAGTTCTATATAATTCAATTCAATATAATATGCGTGTGTGAGAGAGACTGAGAGAGAGAGGCAGGCGCTGAGAGCCACTGTCCAAACATGATTAATGTGTAGTTGCGTTGACAAAAGTTTGACATGTTTACATGTGTGTATGAAGCATAAACAGACGTGCCCCAGACGTGAGCGCGCTAGAACGGAGGATTTCGTTAAGTCAGGCCCCCCCCCCCCCCCCCCCCAATTTTAATTTAGGGGTTAGGATCGATATAGTTAAGTTTTTTGTGCGACTTGGCTCTCTCAGACAGCCTCTTCAACATGTTTCTTAAAGTGAGACCCCCGTCTCAAAACACCCCAATCGAAAACATAAGTATTTCTCTAAGCCTATTTTACAATTATGAAATGATTTAGGTTCCTACAATAATTACGTCCACTTGTGATCAATTTCTACTTTTGATCAATTTCAGCCAAATTATGGACAATTCTGCAATATTCCATGTTTTACAGTTGATTCAATTTTTATTACCAAATTCCATGATTCCGTCCATTTTTTCCATTTTGCGGAAATCATGTGGCTCTACTGGAAAGTCCTGTTAAGTAAAGTCAAACCTGACAGTTAAGAGCCAGTTACATAAGCTCAGGGTCTGACCTGTGTTACTTCACGTCTGGAGCATTGTGTTGTCTGCAAGAGCTGGGCAATTAATCAAACAAAAATCAAAATTGCAATATATGAACTTCTGCAGTTTACAAAATTGCAGAGGCTGCAATTAATTGCTTAAGAGAGAGAGGGGTGTCAATATGGATTTCTGAACAAGGTGTTTTAATGCTCCAGGTAGTCTTTGCTCCATGAATCAAGTACAATATTGGTGAAAACCTTTTGTCATACTCAAACTCGGTAATATTCTGCACAAAATCACTTTCTTTTATAGTTCTAATGTATGACAAGAAGAACTTGTGATGATATGAATCGAAGTTTAAATGGCAATTGCAATCTTCTGTCAAATAATGACAATTCGACTATAGTGTTCAGCCCCATTGTCCGCCATGTTGAACACCGAAGTCTAAACACATCTGCCTTTGATGATGCTACAAAGTGTCAGCAGATAGGACATTCCCATGTACAAGGCTTGTTGTGATGTTCCTATATGTGACAGACTTTCATCAGCGCTCCGTAATATTCCAGGTTTATATAAAAGATTGGGAAAATGCTGCGAGGTGGCAGAGAAATTGACACTGATCTGTTGAGCAGAGAGCCTTCCATGCTTTATCGTATCCTGTGTTCCGTTTGGAGTAGCGGTATGATTGATGGAAACTCCAGAAGTGAAATCTTTTGGTCTCGTACGAGAGCACAGACCGACGTATAATCTACACCCCCCAGATGAATCTCAGACATGTTCCTTGGCTGTTGGTCGGCAAACTGAAAAACCATTAAATGACGAGATGGATCATAGGGAGGAGGAGGAGGAGAGGAGAAATTGAGGGACTTGTTGAGCTGTGGAAAGCATGCAGCTGGAGCTTTTTCTTTCATCTAAATTTATGAGGTAGGGATTACTAATGGGTAGTTCTATCCGAGGTCTGGTTCTGTTTAGAAAGCGTGAGCTAGATTGGATGCTGCCTCATTACAGTGTAGACCAGCTGAGGAGCGAGATGGAGAGAGTGACGGGGAAGGAGAGCAAGTGGAGAGCGGTTGGGATCGCATTTTTCACCCTTTTATCTTCCTTTTGTTCCCCTTCCTCTGTGCTCGGGGTTTGGTAATGAGACGTGCTGCTGATGAGTCCCAGCTGGCTGTTTATGAAGTGGAGGTAGAGGGGGAGGAGGAGATGGGGGGGATGGAGAGGGGGAGGAGGAGATGGAGGGATGGAGAGGGGGAGGAGGAGATGGAGGGATGGAGAGGGGGAGGAGGAGATGGAGAGGGGGAGAATCGTCTTTTGTTTTGAGCACACGGTCATGACAACATCCAAGGAAGCGATTTAGTGGCTTTGGCGGGCAGCTCTTGTTTCGGCTCTCAGGGAATAGGCATCAAATTGCCTTTTACGTATCTCTGAGAAGTATGTCCGCTCCTCAGATGTGTGAGCGAGCGCCCACCATGGAACTCCTCCCAGCAGACTGGGGGTCTTAGCCGAGTCGTAGAGATGACCACGACGACAACGACGACGACGACCCATAGTTGGAACAGGAAACAATTTGCACACCCTGACTCACCTGCAATCTTAATGAAATCCAGCATTGATTTTTGAGATTGAAAACATTCACCCAAACAATCCCGTATGCAGACATTTGAAACTGAAACCGAGATGTGAAACGTGAAAGTCACATAGGGTTTCTCTGTAGGGGCCCCCGGACTGCGTTATCGCTGGCTGAAATCTGTACGTCTGAGCGTAGCTGTTTATGTCTCGCTGTGGCCGGCACATTTTCTTTGTCGACTTTTCTTTTTCACAAGCCCTGACATAATGTTCTGTGCTCTTGTAAGAATGACCTACACCTCATGTCACGAAGGGGAGCGCCTGGAGAATTCATTTGATCCATCATCGTGTACACAACAAGGCAATGGAGGCTGCCTCTCAGGCTTGTAGGCCCCCTGCCAGAGTCTATAGAGCTATCTGACAGAGGCAATGATCCATGTCATTGACCTGAATTACTTTTCCTTTTTTTGTCTTGGGGGAAGGGGATAAGGCCACACACACACACACCCATGCACATACTGTACACACACACACACACATCAAGTAGGTGATGTTATAGGATGAGAAGTGAACAGGTACATCTGTAGCATAGTGGCACTGTACACCCAGAGGAATAACCCTGGCAATCAGATTAGGGTTCCCCCGGCTCGCAGCGAGCTAAAGTACAGGTCTGGCACAGGCAGAGCTGCGCAGACTTTCCATTACACTCTTTGTCAACCTCAGTAAATCTCACTCTCCCCGCGATCTCCCCGCTCTCTTGCCATTGGATTTCTCCCTCTCTCGGCCTCGCTCGTTCCCCTCCTGGGTTTCTTCCGCGTCGTCCTCCTTTCCACCCGGCTCCTCGTCTTCTTCACGGTCCATCCCAGTGTTTCCCTGTGGCCTCTCCCTAACGTTCCCCATGATCTCTTCCCTGCACTCCGGCTTTCCATTCACCATGTAGACAAAAACAAGAGGGGGGTGGCTGCGGTATCTCACATTAGATCATCCTAGTTTGTGGCCTGGCTGCAGCTGCTGTGTTTATCCAGCCTGTGCCTTTGCTTATGTAATAGAAAGATATGTAAGAGAATACAAGTGAACGGATAACGGTTGAAATCAATGATCTCCCAGTTGGGACGGACACAAACGGGCAAGAGAGCTAGCTGTCGTTTGTTATTTTGTTAAAGATTACAAGATGCATCTCAGGTAAAGGTTCGAGCAGAGTTGAGGTTAGTTGTCCTTGCCAGCCCTCATGGTGACTAAATAAAACAGCCCGTTTCGAGCATCCCCCATAGGGCCGGGTCTTAATGGAAAGGCTGCTGAGCCTGGGCCTGAGCCTGGGCCTGAGCCTGGGCCGGTGTGTGGAAATGACAGGCTGTCTGTGGCTTGGCGGAGTGGCCTTTTTTACGGTGCGCTTTACTGCAACATTTAAAATGCTCTCCTTAGCAGACCTGCCTCGTCAAAGCCTTTCTCTTAACGACTCCACTGCTGTCCGCTTCTTCAATGGTGCCTGTAGTTTTGAATGCCTCAGTGTGAAATGAGTCTATAAAGTCAAAGAAAATAAAGGAAATAATTAAGTCCTAACAGCTTTTGGATAGCCTGTGGAACGGCTCCCCGGCGATTCCACAAATGAGGCAACTGGCCCTGGTTATTGTTACACAATAACTCTTTAAGAAAGCAGAATTGAATTGGCCACCGCGTCTTACTTGGATCTCTTGGTGTTTGGTCAAAATCGGTGAGACGGATAGATGTCATAGATTAGGATGAGGAGGAGGCTCCTCTCACTTGGGAAAGTAGGCCTAGGTGGTCCAGTGTTTGTTGAAAAGTTGTGGTCTTTTGCGAGAGAGACAGACCCAGTCTACCCGGGTGGTCAGGTAGTGTGGTCTGAGCTGTGAGACAAGCAGACACACTTACACAAATACACCTCCCACCACTCACTGTGGAACGTCTCTGTCTGGGAATCATCAGTAGTGTGGAAGACAGAGGAAAGAATGATTGACAAGACGGGAGGCACTTATTTAAAAAAGGGCCAATGTCAAATAAACGATGGGTTCTTCTCAACGGTGAGACGGACAAGAGCTTCCTACCCGCTGATTGGGCTGCTCTCTGCTGCTTCTCCTGAGGTGGAGAACACACTCAAACTCACTATATTGTGAGTCCCAAATCAACCAGAGGGGGAGGCTTTTCACTGAAAACGCTGCTGTCGGGTCTCCTACAGTGTGGACTCTTGACAGTCTCTGCCCCCCCACCCCCCCAACCCCCCCCCCCCCACACACACACACACACACACACACACTGTCCTCCTTTTTCCCCTCCACTCCTTCCATTTTCCCCCTCCTGACTCAGCCAACACAGACCCAGAGGCATCACCTCGCCCCCGCTCAAATGTCTGCTTTTAACATCTGTATTCGATATGTAGCTTCTTTACCCCCGCTGGCTGGCTCTAACGAATGCACACACACACACACACACACACACACACACGCACGCACACTTGAATGAGCGTGACATCTCCTTCTGCATGGAGCCGTCGTCCTAATGTGCTGTGGGCTTGGGGAGCTGTGAGCAGTTGGTGGAGGCTGTAGCTTCCAGACGCTGGGTCTCAGAGGGGGTATTGTGTGTGTGGGGGAGTCGCAGCCTGATTCAGTTGTTTCTGAGCCGGCCGGGCTGGCAGGACCTGGGAGAGGAGCTTGCACAACATTTTTTCCGAGCGTTACATCAGTGTCCCTGGCCTCTGAGCGGCCTGCTGGGGCCAGAGGAGGGTCTGGGTTCCCCCTCACAGCATCTGTGTGGTCTCATCAGCGGCTGCCTGGCGGAAGGCAGCTGAGGCCGAACTCGCTCCAGCCTGGTGCTCTTGATGGCCACAAATGAGTTTGCCTGGGCGTAGTTGGGGGGGTTTTCTGCATTACAGTTCCAAAATCAATTCCCCTTAAAAGTGATATTGCAATTACGTTACTACTACTACTGCTGGTGCTGGTGCTGCTACTTGGCATAAGTAGGAGTAGTATGTAGTACTATCATTCGTACGATACTATTTTCTTACGAAAATAGAGTTTTGGATTGAAATTCTGGATATTTTTACTCTGGTTTCTGAGATTTTTGAACTGTGGTTGAGCTATGATTGTTTACTATGCTTGTTTAGTCAAGTAAAAGTAAAAAAAGTACAGGCTCTGAAATGTAATCAAGTATAAAAGTAAAAAAGTACTTCTACTGGCTGTTTCTGTGCAAAGCTAACCCGAACCTCACGTCACACAGGGACACACAGCTCTCCAATTATAGTAGTGGGATTAGCTACAGGTGGTGTATGCTGATGGCATTAATCTCTGGTCCTGGATTTGTTTGAAACACAGTCACTGAAGAACTAAATCTAGGAAATGAAAATAAATAAACTGGCAGTCCTTCAAATCAGTTTTGGTGGAGCACGAAGTCCTTCATCACTTGTGTTAGTGGTAGGGAGTGCACTTGGTTCAGGCGATGTGTGCCCAGCGCTTGGCGGATCCGGATCCGGCACACGTGGGCCAGACTGAGGACATCCCTTTTGGTGCGCACAATGTCTCCCTCTCTCTCTCCCTCAGTCTCTCTCCCCCCTCTCTCTCCCTCGGTCTCCCCCCCCTTCTCTCTCCCTCTCCCTCAGTCTGTGTGTATGTGTGTGTGTGTGTGTGTGTGTGTGTCACTGATGACATCATCAGTGATGGTATGACATCATTGATGTCATTAGTTAATTAGGACAATCACATAATTAAGAAATCTGGCTCCATCAGGTCACCCGCACACCCTGAACATTTCAGCCCCATCGCACGTAATACGGCATAGCTGTGGCTGAACACAGAACTTGAAACCGAGCCCACATACTCAATTTTATATATAAGAAGATGGATGGATCAGACAATGTTACACACACACCCTGTTTGTGTTTACAGACACATTTCCATTAAAAAAGAGGGAGGTCAACTCACACTGGAATTTTTTTTTTGGAGGTGAACGGCGCATCTTGCAACTCCAGACAGACCGACCTACAGACAGACACACAGAAAGACGCGCCTCCAATTATAGTAGTATGATTCGAAGACTAGTAAACTTAGAAGATCCCCTCCAAACATGTTTTAAGATGTGAAGACTGTACTTTGATTAATAATTTGTGTGATATGGTTTTCCCACTAAAAAGAGAAACAGACAACGTTACATGGTTTTTGTCTGTCGTGCATTAAAACGAAAGTAACTAGCATGTTTTGAAAATGTAAGGAGTAGAAAGTACAAATATTTTTGTTAAAATGTAGGGAGTAAAAGTAAAAAGTTGTCAGAAAAATAAACACTCAGTAAAGTACAGATACCTGAAAATCATACTTAAGTAAAGTAACGATTCAAAGTATTTGTACTTACCGTAGTTACTTCCCATCTCTGCCTAGACATGAAGCTTTGACTTGGTTCTGCAAACTGTTACTTAAATGAGCAACATCAGTCCATAGTTTAGTAATCCTTAGTCTCTAATGTAGTCATGAGAACACAGCTTCTTCACACTGCGGGAGAATTAAATCCTGCATAGATTGTTCTTGCGGCCATTCTTTGTTTATTTTTATTTTGAATTCTCTGAGCTTGCCTCCCTCTCGCTCTCTCTCTCTCTATCGTTCTCTCTCTCTCTCTCTATCCCTCTCTATCTCTCTATCTCTCATCATGCCCCTGCTCTTCTTCACTCCCCACTGAGTGAACTCTGAGCAGACTGTTAACTACCTTCAATGAGATGTTGACGTGTTCAAACAGCAGGGTGTCTATGTGCGTAATGTACATTTCTGACCGGTTTTCCCCCCTTTTTCTTTTCTTCAGGAGCTGTCAAGCTGTGGCTGGAACAAGAAGGAGAAGCACAGCTCTGCCCCCAATGCTGTGGCCTTCACTCGCAGGTTCAACCAGGTGTGATGCACTTGAAACACACACACACACACACACACACACACACACACACACACACACACACACACCACTCAGTGTGTACTCAAGTCTCATTCACCTTGACCTCAAGTCTCCCCCAAAAGGCGAGTAAACGGAGCTCCGTTTGGAGTGTTCAAAATGGATGATCCTTGGCCAAGTAGGAGTAGAGAGATCACAGACCCATTTCCCATCGTCTCCTCTCCTTCCATCCCTCAAGTACAAAATCAATACAATCATCATTTTTGAAGCCCTGGTTGTCATGACAACTCCTCCAGTCGGGAGCAGGATGTGTCGACATCCTGATTCACAAGCGCCGCCTAATAATGTCCACATCCCCACCTGCCAGTCATCTGCTTCATAAAGACACTCTACATCCCCACCCCTCCCCTGCCAGTCATCTGCTTCATAAAGACACCCTACATCCCCACCCCTCCCCTGCCAGTCATCTGCTTCATAAAGACACCCTACATCCCCACCCCTCCCCTGCCAGTCATCTGCTTCATAAAGACACCCTACATCCCCACCCCTCCCCTGCCAGTCATCTGCTTCATAAAGACACCCTACATCCCCACCCCTCCCCTGCCAGTCATCTGCTTCATAAAGACACCCTACATCCCCACCCCTCCCCTGCCAGTCATCTGCTTCATAAAGACACCCTACATCCCCACCCCTCCCCTGCCAGTCATCTGCTTCATAAAGACACCCTACATCCCCACCCCTCCCCTGCCAGTCATCTGCTTCATAAAGACACCCTACATCCCCACCCCTCCCCTGCCAGTCATCTGCTTCATAAAGACACCCACCCCTCCCCTGCCAATCATCTGCTTCATAAAGACACCCTACATCCCCACCCCTCCCCTGCCAGTCATCTGCTTCATAAAGACACCCTACATCCCCACCCCTCTCCTGCCAGTCATCTGCTTCATAAAGACACCCTACATCCCCATCCCTCCCCTGCCAGTCATCTGCTTCATAAAGACACCCTACATCCCCACCCCTCCCCTGCCAGTCATCTGCTTCATAAAGACACCCTACATCCCCACCCCTCCCCTGCCAGTCATCTGCTTCATAAAGACACCCTACATCCCCACCCCTCCCCTGCCAGTCATCTGCTTCATAAAGACACCCTACATCCCCACCCCTCCCCTGCCAGTCATCTGCTTCATAAAGACACCCTACATCCCCACCCCTCCCCTGCCAGTCATCTGCTTCATAAAGACACCCTACATCCCCACCCCTCTCCTGCCAGTCATCTGCTTCATAAAGACACCCTACATCCCCACCCCTCCCCTGCCAGTCATCTGCTTCATAAAGACACCCTACATCCCCACCCCTCCCCTGCCAGTCATCTGCTTCATAAAGACACCCTACATCCCCACCCCTCCCCTGCCAGTCATCTGCTTCATAAAGACACCCACCCCTCCCCTGCCAATCATCTGCTTCATAAAGACACCCACCCCTCCCCTGCCAGTCATCTGCTTCATAAAGACACCCTATGCAACCATGATCTGAAAGGAAGGCAGGTCGTCCTTATGTGGCCCTCGCTTCAGGCGGACATTATAGTGCTTTTGAGTGAAGGTGCAGCACGTGTTGGAGCCTTTTCAAGTGTGCAAGTGTGTGTGTGTGTGTATGGCATGCTCTCCTCCTGCCCTGTGAAGTGTGTGTGTTTGTGTGTGTATGGCATGCTCTCCTCCTGCCCTGTGAAGTGTGTGTGTGTGTATGGCATGCTCTCCTCATGCCCTGTGAAGTGTGTGTGTGTGTGTGTGTGTGTGTGTATGGCATGCTCTCCTCCTGCCCTGTGAAAAGTGTGTGTTTGTTTGTGTGTGTGTATGGCATGCTCTCCTCCTGCCCTGTGAAGTGTGTGTGTTTGTGTGTGTATGGCATGCTCTCCTCGTGCCCTGTGAAGTGTGTGTGTTTGTGTGTGTATGGCATGCTCTCCTCGTGCCCTGTGAAGTGTGTGTGTGTTTGTGTGTGTATGGCATGCTCTCCTGGTGCCCTGTGAAGTGTGTGTGTTTGTGTGTGTATGGCATGCTCTCCTCCTGCCCTGTGAAGTCACCAACAAGACGTTCTGGGTAATGACGCAAGGGGCAGCCGTGCCCGTTATTCCCCCTCCAATATCTCTGCCAGGCCCCTAAGAGCCAGTTTACTGCCCTCCAGTATAAATATGAGATTATCTAACAAGAATGTGTTGCTGTGGAAACTTCCCCATGTATGTCAGATCCCAAACGCTGATTCAAGATGTTAGCTACACACATTCAGCTGTTGGGAGCCAAGGAAAATGAGCTTTATGAAGAATGAGAGTTGGAGCGGGGGGATGGAGAGTCCCAGACAGCTCCTTAGCATGAGACCAAGCCATATTCCCCTTCCTTCACTTCTTGTTTTGCTGGCATCACGTCCTGGGAGCCAGCAGAGCAGAAGATAACCTTTGCTTCTTGTTTTGCTGGCATCATGTCCTGGGAGCCAGCAGAGCAGAAGATAACCTTTGCTTCTTGTTTTGCTGGCATCACGTCCTGGGAGCCAGCAGAGCAGAAGAGAACCTTCTCTTCTTGTTTTGCTGGCATCACGTCCTGGGAGCCAGCAGAGCAGAAGATAACCTTTGCTTCTTGTTTTGCTGGCATCACGTCCTGGGAGCCAGCAGAGCAGAAGATAACCTTTGCTTCTTGTTTTGCTGGCATCATGTCCTGGGAGCCAGCAGAGCAGAAGAGAACTGGCCGGTCCATTAGGTGGTGAGGAGAGGAGTCACAGTGTCACTTAATTTTTCCTATTATGATGAATGCACAGAACTGTGTTTTGTTTGTGCAGAGACAAACCAAAAACTTTGCTTAGAATGCTAACACAATACATACTGACACCATGTCCCAGGCAGAGTAAAGGGACAGTGCGAGGCATATGATTTACTAGACAGCGCTTCATGACAGCTAATCTAAATGACAGCTGGATGTGCGGTCAGAGAACAGTTGTTGAATCATTGAAGGGAGTGGATGGTTTGACTAAGGTGTGGGAGCAAAGGAATGAAGGGGAGAAATAGATAGACAAGTGTGCAGGTGGGATAATAGGATTTAGACTGGAGAGTAAAGTGGTGTTGTCCCAACAGTCCCACACACGGGAGGACTTTTCTAGCTTTTTTCTTTCTTTCTTCTTCTTCTTCTTTTGCTTCAGTACTTCCAGCCCATTCTTCCAAGCCTTACATGGTGCCAATCACTTCTGGGTCATTCTGGTTCTGGTTCTGGAAATTCCCCACAACATTTCCAGGGCGCAAGCTTAAGGACCTCCCCTCGTCATGGGGCCCGATAAAAACACGTTCGGGGAGGATGTCAAATGATTAGTTTTATGTTCATATCCCGGACGGGCCTCCCATAAAAACGTTTATGATTGATCATCTAATCATTTGTACAATGTTTTATAATGTTAAAGGTCAATTTGAATGATTTTAACGAATGACATTGTAGAAAAACCAAGATTTTCAAATTGGGGACGGCCCACATTTATTTCAGGACAGCTTAGGTTGTATTTCGGGATGGTTTCCGGGAGGATGTTGAAAAAAAGTGAAGAGCCCTGCATTCCACAGGCGTGAAGCAGGTCAGGGGGTCACACACACAGTCCCCACCTCACCCCAAGCCCACCACTCAGTCCAGTCCTAGTCCCCTATCTCCTCCTTATAAACTCCTCTGTCCCACTCCCTCCTCCTCCCTCCCTCCCTCCCTCCCTCCCTCCCTCCTCTCCTCCCTCCCTCCTCTCCTCCCTCCCTTCCTCCCCTCAGGCCATTAAACAAGCCCTTCCACAGCCGTCGCATGGCGGCTAGATCCGCCTGCTTCCGCTTCTTTATGATGATTGTACAGCTGAGGCCCTGCAGCCCCACCTGGAGGCCTTTACGTGCTGTTAAACACAACCCTAAAGACGTGATACATTACGTATGAGATGTGTAATGACAAGACACTGACTGCACTGTTACACTTCCCCCACTCGCTCGCTCACACACACACACACACACACACACACACACACACACTCACTTATGTGTAGCACTACCGTCACAGCTGAGTGATCTCATCACAGTGCTGTCTTGACCCAGTTCAAACACTTTCCCGGCAGCTGGAGGCCGCAATGGCAACACGCACACACATGCACACACACACACACACACACACACACACACACACACAGGCCAAGACAGACAGGGACAAATGCTCTGTAATGAGCCCCACCGGTACAGTGAATTTGAAAGACGTCCATGACAAATATTTTGTCCAAGTTGAGCGTGGATGTGAAGTTAGACCAGTGGGAGGACTAAATGCGATGCTGCCGCATGTTGGACTTGCAGGTTGGAGTCTGCACTGGCTTTGTATCCTCATTGGAAACTCCTGTCTTCCGTGAGCCGGGGGCGGGCGGGAGGGAGGCAGATGTGATCATGTGACAGCAGCGCTGTTTGAGCCTTCTCCATCTCGGGAATGGGAGCAGCTTCTTCACATGAGGTCACCACTTCAAGACGAGAGAATTTAGAGTTGGAAAAGTCAATGAAAGTCAGGTTTCACTACCTGTGTGTCTTTATCCCTCCTGTCCATTTTCATCAGTTCCCTCCACTCCCGGGTCTCCGGCTGCAGATTACCCCTGTGACAGATGGTGCAAATTAGGCCCATCTGGCTCTATTTCCTGGAGATATTTGCATAGATTAGATGTAGTTGAGATCGAGCGAGGGAGAAAGAGAGGGATAGGGAGGGAGAGAGAGAGAGAGAGAGAGAAAAATGGAGTTAATTTATCTGTTGACTCCCCGGTTCCTCGCCTCTTCTCTGAAATAAAAACACATCTTGGGCCCATTTCCAGGAAACGGTAGGCAAGACCAGGTGCATCAAGACCAAAAAAAGCCACAGAACAGCACGCCACCGCTCTCTCTCACACACACACACACACACACACACACACACGGAGCACAGCAAGGTTTCTCCGTCTGTAGGGCTGGAATGCTGCTGTACCACACAGCCAGAGTGAATCTATCAAACACATACTCACTCACTCAGGCTAGGCCGAGAGAGCGAGGAGAGATGTACGAAAATAAACGTCAAAGTGACGGAGAGAGGCGCGCGGCTCTCCGTTCTAGCAGAAAGCAGAGATGGTCAGTCTGTGGGAGACGGTCTTATCAGGAACGCCATGTGCAGACAGCTGCCCTAAGGGGGTGAGACTACCTTCCACTCCTCTGTTCTCCCACTCTTCTCCTTTTCCTCTTTCCCTTCCCTCTCTCCCAAGAGCCGAAACTCTGATTGATGCACTGACGTGTGTGTGTGTGTGTGTGTGTGTGTGTGCGCGCGCGTGCGTGCGTGCGTGTGCATGCATGTACGTGTATAATCAGCATTTTGGCTTACCAACATTCTCCCCAAGAGACTGATTTGTTCAGACATCACTCTTGGACTGTCCGAGCGCTGTGAATGCATGTAGGACTACGCACACACTTTCCTGCTCTCTCGGCGGACATGTCAGGAGTTATCGTGTGTTGTGTAATCAGTTGGACTCAGTTTCCTCTGAACTCCTTGTTTTTCCTCAACTGCTCACTTCTAGTCGGCCAACCTGACCTGATGGAGCGTTCCTGTTAGCCCTCCTCCTCCCTGTGCTCTCCAGCTCAGCTACATTCTGCTTTTAGCACAAACCACTCCTAGGGCCCTTATTCAATCCCCTTTAATTTTTTCCATATTCCGTTTGACTTTTTCTTTTCTTTATTCTCCCCTGTTGTAAAGGTCCCATCTTGTGTAGAACAAGATCTCCTTGCTTCTATAAAGGACTTGGGCGTGCTATATAAGCATCATGGAAGTCTCAAAACACATGTTCTCCAGATAAAGCCACACCAGCCATGTAAGGAAAAAGTGCCTCCAAACGAGCCGTTTTGACTCCCGTGATTTTGTGACATCACAAAGTAACAGTCATTTAATGTGCCCGCTTACACCGCCGCCCCGCCAACTGAGTGTGGAAGACCAAAAAGGTTAAGACCTGTTGTCTGTAGCATAGCTGTGTAGAATGGAAAAGATTACAACAGATAACAACCAACTTCACCAAAGATGGATCTATCTTAACAGATCATCTTATCTCATCTCATCAAAACAGCGCGTAGTTAATGAGAGGAGAGACAGAGCACATAGAGAAGACCCATAAAGTTTTTTTTTCGGCAACAGAATTTATAACCTTGTTGTTTTAAAGACCCATGAGACATGTTTTATACTGTTAAAATAGCATGATATGGGACCTTGAATTTTTCAGAATTCTGTTTTATGGTTTGCGCCAGAGTTCTGCTCGGGTCACATACCCATCGGGTAACCTACCAAAGGTTGTGTAACAGGTAAAAATACACTCAAAAGTATATAAATGCACGAGCATCACCGGTACTTATGGTAATTTGAGGCATGACATGGGGGGTTGTGTGTGTTGGTAGTGGAATGTGTAAAAGTCAGTCAGTCTGGTTAGGCAGAGAGGGGGTGAGTGGGGAGTCCTTACTTTCTGTCGACCGTACGTTTACCGCTTTGTTTCTCCACAAACCACATTGTTTAACATAATTCCACATTGTTTGATGCTACGGACTGCACAAAATAAACATTCAAAATTCAAGCTGTTTGATTGGAGCCTCCCCCAGAGCCGTATAATAGAAGAGTTGCGACATCTTCATTCACTCCAATGGACCTGTTTTTTACTCTCAAGAGTTCCCGGAAGTAAGCTTCTGGATTAAGCAGCGCTGTCGAGTTGCCGCAAAATGGACAGTTTGTGATGTACTTTGAAAGTGTCAGACGTTAAAAGAATCAAATTGTATATTATCAGCTTTATTTTAGCATTCAAACGTAGCGCGAGCCTCCTTCCTGGCTGTTCATTGGCTACTGAGTCACGCATGTTGGACCTCCGCTGATGCCACTCTCTTACTAGACTGCTCTGGCCTCCCCTACTTAGCCTCTCAGCGGCTAATATAGACTGTGTAGCCTGTGTGTTTAATCATGGTAACGCGCCGGGTCGCGTCGCGGGTCTTATATTAACAGGTCGGGTCCAGATTTTACTTGGACATAATTGTGGGTGACAGGTCGGGTCCGGTGCTGAGCTTCGGTGCTGAGCTTTGTGGGTGCGGGCAGGTACACGTTTGCAAAACTGGACTCTGATTTACACTAATTTTATCATCAGAAAGAGTGTCTATGAATGAATGTGACTGAATCAACAACATCAACAAATTAATATACTGTATATAGGATATAATAAGATATAACAGTAAATTTGCAATGATGCAATACAACATTGCACTATTTTTTTTATTAAATACACAAAAAGCAATACAGTACAATCAAACAAGTCCTGAATACATTCTCATCTTGAATCTGCTGATGCACTTGCACTAGTAATGGTCATTTGAAGCAGTGTTGCCAACTCTTTTCCAAGGGAAGTAGCTGTTGGCTACTCAGAAAGTCGACCAGACCCGGGCCAGTTACGCATGCCGGTAGCAATGACAAGTGGACGCTGCTCGCAGTGGAGGGAGGGGGGCTGCGCTGTGTATGGGCATCAACCGTACTAATTGATTTCCTAGTGCTTTGGGATTCAACACATTAACATGCTTCCCATGGTCAGAAAAAGTCGCCAGATGGCTTTTGAGAAATACAGTTGCCGGGGTGGCAATATTCCATGTTTTACGGTTGATTCCATTTTTATTACCAAATTCCATCCGTGTTTTCCCATCAGGGAAATCATAGGGCCCTATACTCCTGACTGTCTGCAGGCCTTGGCTTTGGGCTCAAAGTCTGGAGGTTTATCGGGGCAGAACTCCCTGTCTCTCTTTATACCTTCAATCCTCATTGCACTTTGAAGAACGTAACACATGCAGGACAAAACTTGGTGTGTCACGGGGTTTTGCAATATGGCCCAGGTTCGGTGGGTTCATCGTCTCTGTTTTGTGTCTGTGTGTTTTCTAGACGAGCTTCTGGGTGGTACGGGAGATCCTCCTTGCACAGACGTTGAAGATAAGAGCTGAGGTGCTCAGTCTTTACATCCGTACTGCCAAGGTAGAGTGCACAACACAACAAGATGTTTTTGTTGAGTCGTTATAAAGAGTGCACAACACACAAGACATTTCTGTTGGTTTGTTATAAATGGCCTCATTTTAAACCGGACCTATACCTCTGTGCATTTTGACTCTCTTCAGAAACTCTGTGACATCAACAACCTCCATGCGGTCATGGCTGTGGTGTCGGGGTTACAAAGTGCTCCCATCTTCAGACTGACCAAGACATGGGCGGTAAGTGTGTTTACTCTTTGTGAACTGCTTTCAATAAACAGGGAAAAGCAAGGAATAAACAAGAAATGGAACAAATACATCACAAACTCTTAGGACGTGTGTGTGTGTGTGTGTCTGTGTGTGTGTGTGTGTGTGTGTATCAGAGTATATGAGCATGCAATAGAAGAGCGGTCTACAGAAGAAGTAAGTGAATGACTGCAGGGAACTAAACAAAGATGAATATTTGAATAATATTTGAATATTGAATATATAAACCTTCAAATATATACTCTCCTCACAGTCTAAGCTACATATTACATCAGTGGACCAAGTTCATCTGGACATTTCCTTGGTTGAGGTGTTTAAAAATGGCAGCCAGCCTCCCTGTTTGTCATTACTGCTGTCACTATTGCTACTAGTAGCATGCATGCAGGCACATTCAAACCAAAGAGGGCAGGTACTTAGCGGAAAGTGAGCATATCATGAAATAAACACCTTGCACACTGCACGCTCCAATGCCCACTTATATATAATTGCACCCAAGTTGTTTGTAACTTGGCATAATGAATAAGTGGACATTTGAGGCTTGCGGTGTGCGAGGTGTTTATTTGTTGATTTCATGACTTGACGCTGCCAGCCCATCCCCACAGTCAAATGCCCAGTGGCCTACATGCTGCACACTTTGCACTGTGTCAAGTATTAACAGAGGTGCCATTTTCAAGCAGTTATTCCATTACAGCGCTTTTATAAGGCAAATTATCTCTTCATTTCCGTGCTACAAGCTTGTGAGCGGCGGCCACTCTGTGTTTTAGTGTTTAGCTTACATAATGGCATAATGATGCTCTGATGTCATGGTGGAAATTTCTTATATTCGAGACCACGAAACCACAGAAGATGTTCCATCATCGCACACCTGCCTCTTACAGAAAGACACGCGCGTGCACACACACACACACACACACACACACACACACACACACACACACACACACACACACACGCACACACACACACACACACACACACGCACACACGCACACACACACACAAGCGCACACACTCCTTCTTCTCAATAAAGTGAGAAGTTCTTGTTCCAGCAGATCAGCTGCACTCCTCAGTGATGGTCTGCTGTCACTACTGTTGCCTCGCCTTTGTCCTCGAGCTCAGACAAGCACACAAACACTCTCTCTCTCTATCTCTCATGCACACACACACACACACACACACACACACACACACACACACACGGTCTGTCTCTGTACCAGGAAAACGGCATACTTCTGTGCTGACATAGCAGCTGGATGGGCTCTCTCGTCGGCCAACTCTGATTTTCTCGCAGCGTGAAAATCACTCGGCCGCCGTCTCTGTCTCTTTATCTGCGCCTGTGTGGTGCAGTCCAGACAGACTCCGCCTCCACTGTTGCTGCCGCACTTTGTTGGATATTAGCTTACTTTCAATTCAACGGAATGAAGGTGACTTGGATGACGCCATGTGATTGGAAGGCCTCTTTTCCATGGTACATCTGCTAGGGCCCTACGTGTGGCTAAGCTGCCTCCCTCTCTCTCTCACGCTCTCTCCCTTCTCTCCTTCTCCACAGTTACTGAGTCGGAAGGACAAGGCAACGTTTGAGCGGCTCGAGTACCTGATGGCCAAAGAGGACAATTATAAGCGTCTGAGAGACTACATACGCAGCCAGAGCATGGTCTCTTGCATACCATACCTAGGTAACACACACACACACACACACACAGACACACACACACACACACACACACACACACACACACATACATACACACACACACACACACACACACACACACACACACACACTGCCCAGCAACCAGAGGTCACGCTTCACTTTCATGTATGCAGGATGCACTGCTGGAGTCCCTCGTTATCAGCTGCTTATCTTTATGGGTTCAGCTTAAGGGGGCAAAGGTTTACCTCAGTACACGGGTCTGGGTTCTGCAAAACAAATTGTGTTTGTGTGTGTGTGTGTGTGTGTGTGTGTGTGTGTGTGTGTGTGTGTGTGTGTGTGTGCGTGCGTGCATTCAGTGCCACAAGTTGCACAATCATCCTTAATCGCGTGTTGTGTCTCTGACCAAATGTCTCTTTCAGTCTGTTGTGTCGTTCCTTAACCGCCGTTGCGTCTCAGTGCCGTCTTGTGTTTTTATTTGGCGGAGCGCGAGTAATAAAACATCTGTGAGTCCCTTTTAGCGGAGACAAACACGAGTCATTGAGAAATTGGATTTGACTGATTTCTTTCTGTCCTTGCCTTGAATGTTTATGCCCCTCTTCCTTTGACAACACACAGGAATCCCCTGTGAGTTATGTAAGGAAGACCTTCACTGTGTGCGTGTGCATGCTTGTGTGCACGTGCATCTGTTTGTGATCTCATGCTTTTATTGTTGTACAGCTTGTTCTTGTTTTTACTCGAGATCCCCTTTACAGAGATCCTTTCCTCTGATGGGGCTCACTTAGGGCTGTGCGATTTTGCCTAAAACTAAAATTGACGATTTTTTCTCTCAAAACTCGATTTTCGATTTCGATTTCGATTTATTATACTATTATACTTCTCTAAACATTTGTTGCCCTGCAGAGCTCTTTTCCCCCCTTTTTTCCATAATTGACAATTTACGCTTTTACTCTGAAGGTAGAACAACTCAACTTCCTGTTTTAGCTTGCCGCTGCTATGCTTAACTTCCTGGCTGTTGCTTGCTAACTTGACACTGGTGGATTTGCGTGTTCCTCCGTGAGATAATTATATTAGTGTCTAAGCGACCACCCGTGCTCTGAGTTATATCTGTACTAGAATAACACAAAGTCACAACAGGAATGCGTGGAACTGCGATAGCAGTTAGGGGGAAATTCAGACACACAGGGACAGGTGAGTCAGCTGAGGCAGCCATGAATACAGCCAATCTATCAGTACTCGGTGGCCTCACGTGTTGTTTTGTTATTATGTGAACTGGCAACGTTTCATCGTCCGGTGATAATGTCTGTGTTCGTGTGCGCGCGTGAGTGTGTTGTGGCAATCGTTATCTTGTGCAACAAGCTGCTTTTTGGTCGGAGGTGTTGAAATAAGTCCATTGTGCTGCTGTTTTTAGTAGCCAGTATCACAGCCTCTAGAGAGACTTTACACAAGTAGCAGCATGCGTACATGAGAGAGAGCCGCCCCGCGTAACGTACTTACCCTAGTTAAAGTGAAAATTAAATTTAAATTAAAAAAAAAAAAAAAACGATTTTACGATTTTCATTTTTTTAAAGGAGAATTTCGGTTTTTTACACCACGGTCCTCATTTCCAGTTTAGAATATGATGTTTTACTCACCGAAATAGTTTTGCGTCATTCGGATGCCCAGGGAAGATTTTGAGCTCCGAGTACACTCTTCAAACAGGCTAGAACCGCTAGAACGTGAGCCCACGGGGCATTCTGCACGGCAGTGCACGCGCTCTCTAAATGACACTTTTTCTGTCAGATCACGGTTCATTATGGTTGTAAATATAATTATCTAGCTAATAGCTACAAGCTAGGCTAACAACAACACCGGAGTCAGCGTTGATCTGCCCCGGTGGGGTTACAGTGCGTATCGTCCCCCTCTGTGAAACCACTTCTTCAGAGAAACCACAGAAGGGGGACGATACGCACTGTAACCCCACCGGGGCAGATCAACGCTGACTCCGGTGTTGTTGTTAGCCTAGCTTGTAGCTATTAGCTAGATAATTATATTTACAACCATAATGAACCGTGATCTGACAGAAAAAGTGTCATTTAGAGAGCGCGTGCACTGCCGTGCAGAATGCCCCGTGGGCTCACGTTCTAGCGGTTCTAGCCTGTTTGAAGAGTGTACTCGGAGCTCAAAATCTTCCCTGGGCATCCGAATGACGCAAAACTATTTCGGTGAGTAAAACATCATATTCTAAACTGGAAATGAGGACCGTGGTGTAAAAAACCGAAATTCTCCTTTAACATCGTCCTAACTAATTAATTCGATTACGATTCAAAATCGATTAATCGCACAGCCCTAGGCTCACTGGACACTTTCCTTTGGCAGCCATGTTATCCATTTGACCGATCAGACCGAGGTGCGGCCGGCTTGCGCTCCGAGCGGGCAGCTTGGCTGCCTGGTCTACTTCTTTCCGCGAGCGAAGGTGTCAAGCCGGCTGGAAATCAGTCGCAGGAATGGCATGGCACATCACTTTTCAAAATAAAACTAATTTCAAAATAAACAGAATGACAGAGACGAGCAGGCACACACACCCACCCACACACACACAAGCTGAGAGAGGGTGGGTGGGTGGGTGGGGGGGGGGGGGGGGGGGGGGCATATAGAGGTCCCATAAGGTTTCCTAATTATTGCCTGATCACAAGTCACGACTCTTGCTGAGAAAACAAATAACCGTGACAGCTTTGATATGAGGGAGTTTGTGAAGAGAGTGAAGAAGATGGAAGATGTAAAGGTCATGTGGAAAAGTACAGTGAGCTGTCAGCAGTGTTTCTACAAGGACAGCAGCGAACAGATGAAACTTGGGTGGCTGTTGGAGCACAAAGTAAGCAGTCTCCAGCCTGTTTCCATGGAGTTTTCTCCTCCTGTAGGTCAGGAGAGCTGCTGGCCGGCGCGGAGAAATGTGCTTCTGGTGTGAACAGTCAGGCTTCTGACTGTTCAGAAGCCTGACTGTTAGATCACCACATGATTCCCGAGCGCGGCACTGCTGCCGCTCACCGCTCCCCCAGGGGATGGGTCAAATGCTCAGGTGTGTGACGATCAGTGGGACTTTACCTTTAGCTTCTGCTCGCCCGTGAATTGAGGCTTCTTGGTGCTTACGCATGTGGTACATCCCTCCTGTTACCATCTGGCTCAGATCACAGCTTCTGTGTCATTCAAACCTGAAGACACTTAAACTGACAAGCACGTATGTACAAACAGATGGTGCCTGGGTAGATTCCCTGCCTACCAACACGAGGGTCACAGGTGCGGGTGGGAACCCAGATTGAGTGTATGTGTCCCGGGCGCTGCACTTAGTGCCTCCTCTGGTTGGTTGGGGTGCATGTTTGGGGTGGAGGGGAACTGGGGGGAACAGCGTGATCCTCCCACACGCTACGTGCTGTGAAACTCCTGGCTGTCAAGTGAAAAAGAAGTGGCTGGCGACTTCACATGTATCGGCGGAAGCATGTGGTATTGGGGGGGCGGGGCTGTTTTTTACTGTGTACAGTACAAACTAGGGATGTTAACGATTAACAGTTATCTAACTGCCATTAAGAATGTAACAGATTAAAATTAACTGTTTTGACCGACATGTTTTGTTACTTTGTATCACTTCAATCTCCAGAGCTCACACTGTGTTTGTACTACAAACACACACACCCGCACAAACCCAAAGAGCTCAGCTGACCAGTTAAAAGAAACACACAGACATCCATGTTCCCCCATCGTACTCTGTGATGGAAGCTGAGGAAACAGTGAAGACAAATGCAAAGTGAACGCTGTGAAATGGCACAAATGTGCCAGTTTGACTGCATGTCCTCATTGTATGTGTGTGTGTGTGTGAGTGAGGGGGGAGACTTTCCGTTCGCTAAGGGTGTTGGTGATGTGTGGCTGTTCTTAAGGGTGGAGTCTGCGTGCGTGTGTGTGTGTGTGTGTGTGTGTGTGTGTCTGAGGAAGAAAGTGAGCGTGTGTGTGTGTATGTTTCCTTGCGCTCTGTGAGCCTGTCAGTGATGTGTGTGGACGTGTGATGTGTGACCAGCTGGCTGGCCCGGCCGGCCGGACCGAGCCAAGTTGGCACGCCGGAGGGAAACTGCCACTCTCGTGTTCGCCGACGTTCCCCGCCGTCGTAAATCCAGCCGGCCGCCGGCCCCTCTGAGAGAAAGTGGGAATGATGAGCGGGAAGAAGGAAAGACCGCTGCCTGCCGCAATGCGTACATGTTGGTTGTGGGTACCTTAGGTTTGGGGTTAGTGTCTCCTGGTGTCTCTCTATCTGCATTGTGTTTATCTCTCTGGTTACTAAATGGTGGTACATGGTTGAATCCAGTTTGGGGTGTAAATGGAAGTCTTAACCAACAGCAGAGGGCTAACACTACCGTGTGTGTGTTCCTATGCACTGAACACACCGTATGCATGTCTAGTTGTATAATCTGGTTACCTTTTGGTGTATATTGTGACTCCCTGCAGAGTGTCTGTGTCTTTGCTCCATGTGTACCTTTTGCGGGTGTGTATTCTGCACGTGGAATGGAGATTGAATGGCCGACTTCCTTCCTCGATGCTTATCTGTGGTGATAACAGGCCTGGAGAGCAGGCCCTGTGTCTGCTGCAAAGTCACCAGACATGGGTTTCCCACAGTGATACTTTTGTGCCGAACTCTCTCTGTGTGTGTGTGTGTGTGTGTGTGTGTGTGTGTGTGACTGTATGACCTCTGACCTGCTATTAGGCTTAGCACACACAGCCCCCTCTTGTCTGCGCTCACCACAGCCCCAGCCTGTTAAATGCTCAGATGAACTTGTTCCTGTTCACCAGCCAATCACGGTGGGACAAAGAGCCCTCAGAACAGCACAGCAAGGTTCTACTGAGGAAAACATACACACACACAGACACACTTGGAACTCATTATGCTTTTACGTCTCTAAGACATTAAACCTATCTGAATGGTGCGCTATCAAGTAATGGCTTACTAATAACACTAATACTTAGGACAGCTTTGATGTAAATGTACCACACTTGCTTAAGAGTGCGTGTTATTGCTGTGGATGCTGTAATGGGCGTGTTTGGTGCCAGGTTTGTGTCAATGGAGAAAGAGACTAGGCAGGGCCAGCAGCAGGCACATGCACCCCTCTGACTCCCCCCTGTCTGCTCCAGCATGCTGCCTGGTGCAGAAAGAGACTAGGCAGGGCCAGCAGCAGGCACATGCACCCCTGACTCCCCCCTGTCTGCTCCAGCATGCTGCCTGGTGCAGAAAGAGACTAGGCAGGGCCAGCAGCAGGCACATGCACCCCTCTGACTCCCCCCTGTCTGCTCCAGCATGCTGCCTGGTGCAGAAAGAGACTAGGCAGGGCCAGCAGCAGGCACATGCACCCCTCTGACTCCCCCCTGTCTGCTCCAGCATGCTGCCTGGTGCAGAAAGAGACTAGGCAGGGCCAGCAGCAGGCACATGCACCCCTGACTCCCCCCTGTCTGCTCCAGCATGCTGCCTGGTGCAGAAAGAGACTAGGCAGGGCCAGCAGCAGGCACATGCACCCCTGACTCCCCCCTGTCTGCTCCAGCATGCTGCCTGGTGCAGAAAGAGACTAGGCAGGGCCAGCAGCAGGCACATGCACCCCTCTGTCTCCCCCCTGTCTGCTCCAGCATGCTGCCTGCTGCAGTGCTGTTGGTAAAGCAGGCAGCTCTGTGGAGGGAGCAGTGTAATGGAAAGCACCAGGGGCAAAGTGTCGGATCAGAGAAGCTGGCCAACCGACGCTCACAAACTCTTTATTTTGAAGGGTTTAATTTCCCTACTGGTTTCCATGACCTACAGTACAGCAGCGTACGGCCCGGCTTGGCCAGAGTCTCTCTGACTGCATGAATATACTGTATTTTAGATGGGTGACGACAAGGCTAGCTGCCCCTTTTTTTTTGGTCCTCTTCCCATAGTTTCAGTACGTGTTTGTAGCTTAAAAGCTTAAATGTGTAGACTGAATGCGTACTGTACGTTAGCTTCTTCTCTTCTCTTCTCCTCTGCTCTGACTTACAGCTCCTCGGAGGGACAGGTTCAGAGGGGAACCATCATTCCAGGATATATATTTTAGGCAGAGAAAAACTCCAGCGTTTTATGTGGAAGGAATGCTGTCCCGAGTTCCCTCCCTCTCTTCCTCCTCCGTCTCTCACCTTTTTTCACCCTCTCCCGTCTCTCCTGGTTCACCTACTTCATTTCTAAATTCTTTGATTGTTGCGTCACTTAATGTCCTCCATGTTATCTATTCTTATCCCTCACATGATATATACATGTGTCTGTACTATCTGGAGAACGCTCCGTTAGCCTTTACAGATTTTTCTCGCACCTCTCCCATTAGCTTTCGTCCTTTCACAACAACAGAAATGTGTTACTCATTGTAGCCTCATTATGGTCACAATTCATCTTTTCTTTTATCTGTTCACATTCTTTAATTATTCGATGGTCTTGGCAGTCCAGGGAGCTTGCGTCACTCCAGTATTTAGCACAGCAGTAGACCTATATCATCTGTCCATCCCTCCATCTGTCCATCTCTCCATGCCGTTATCCCCTGGAGGAGTAGATCTAAATCATGGCTTTCCCCGACCATCTTCCAAACCCTTGACAGCTCGCTTTGCCGTTTAATCTTAAGGCTAATGTCAAACCCTGCTGTTACACATCATCAATTCTATTTGGACTAAAAGCACACCATATCCACTGCACAGCCCGGAGAAATATTTGAAGAGTTTAATTTCAAAACACCATAATATTCATCTTTGGGAAAAACACAAATATGCCTGATATTCATTGCTCCATATTTAAAGAGGTGATTGCATAGATTTTGTATACAAATAAAGGTAAATAAAGATGGCTGATAATGTCAGTAATATTTGAAGTTTTACATCCATGCCAGTCATGATTTTGTAAGAGCAGGTTTTTAAACTGGATTTTGCAATGAAACTCCTCATTTAAGACATGTTGAATTGGAACAATGAGAGAGACTTTAGTGTTTACAAAGGGATTTAATTCAACTTGGAAGGAAACTGTATGGCAATGCATGTCTCAGGTACTCCATCCTCCTGTCAACTAGACATGCGTTCACTCTGCTGTGCTGCGTGTGTGTGATCTGTAAATGGGATTCAAAAATAAAATAAATGTATAACAGGGCTAAATAGATTATGGCCATGACTATACTTAACATAAATACATTGATAAATAACAGAAGGATGGCAGAGACGACAATGGCAACATTTGGCCTGAGTAGAATCATACCTCTTAAATTAACGTTCACAAAAAAAGCCAAAGATATTTACATACCAAAGCCAGCTCAGCCGAACACACATTGGACAAGCACATTGTTTGCGCGAGTCCATTTTCTCTGAGGGGTTTGTGGCCCCCAGTGACTAGCAGAAAAACAAGTAGTATGTACAAGACAGTAAGTGTAGCAAGCTTAGCTTAGCTTTCTTTTAACCATTTTTGATTGTCAGATATTCTTCTAACTGGCAACACACAACTTCAAATTGTATTCATTTTCTCATCCTAATAAGATTAGACATCCAATACATCCAATGACTCTTGGTCAGGGCATCACCCCTTCCACTGAGTCTCTGCCATTAGCTGCTCAGAAGAAATCATGTCCTTAGTAAATGACCCTTTCCCTTTATTACATATTTGAGTTGCAACAATAGTGAGTAGAATAGGACACTTGTGAATAATAGTGAACGGTCCCAGCAGGCAGCGAGATGGACTGTTGCCGTCCAGTCTGAGAGGTGGAGGAGAGCAGTGAGCAGCGGCATCAATCTTTCGTCTCAGCATTAGAGTCAAGTTGGGAGCCGGCCACTGCACAGGCTGCTGGAGTCATTACTGTCTCTTCCTCCTCTGTGTCTCACCTGGCACAGAGAGAGGCTGGCAGGGATCCTTTTGCTTCTGCCTTAACATTATTTATTCATGGTGTGGGTAAAGTGAGGAGGGGAAACTGAAATGGGGGGAAGGTCATTTGAACGGAGCCGCGGGTCCCGGATTTCAGTCGATCGGCCGGATCATCATGCGGGCGGACTTGAGGGAGTAGAAACCACCTCCGTACTCCGCCCAGAAGATGCCGTCCTGGAATTTGCTGCGGTAGACTCCCCCGCTATACCACACCCCGTTCAGATTGGTCTGGCCACAGGCGTTGTACCACCACCCGCCCTTGTGGAAGTGGGCGCAGTTACCTAGAGGAGAGGGGAAACATGGAGACATCATGAAATAACAGATCAGTGCGATGGACAGACTAAGCTGCGGCTCGCATGCCTTGCTCTGTATTATACTGACATACGAATCTTAACAGCAGTTTGAATTGGTTGATTGGTATATCCCCCTACCAGAGAAGGCATCCTTGTCGCGGTCCAGTGTGGTGAACTGTTTGCCGTTGTGGCTGCTGAGGGAGTCCCCGGCGTTGCCTTGGTAGGTGCCCAGCCTCAGGCGGTATCCCTCGCTCTCTGGCTCCAGGTGGAAGCTGCTGTACTCTGCGTACACCTTCTTCCCTGTCCAGTCCTCCATCTCTACCATCAGCTTGTAGTCGCCCTGTTTCCCCAGCTTGTAGATGTTGTCCAACCCCAGCCAGTGTTCACTGTCAATGTTTCCAAAGCCTTTCTGTAGGGGGGGCAAGACCATAGCATTTGTGTTATTGAGTCTTTCAGTTGTGATTTACCCTAATGGCAAATTTCTGTGTGGTACAATGTCTGTGATGTGTGTACTAATGAAATGGAGTCTTAATTAGAGTTTGATTAGTCTACAGTGTGGGATCAGCCAATGGCTGAAGTTAATTGATGTCTATTTTCTGTCATCAGGGCAGGCAAAGTCACAGCCAAAGGACACAAACACAGGCAAGGCATACTTAGTGCTGAGTCCAAGTGAGCCTGGTGCTCACAATCAAACAAAATGGCAATTAATCTGTTCCCCATTGGGGCAATAATGTGTGTGAATTAGTTGGTGGCAGGCCAGGGGGAGTGGTGGCAGGCCAGGGGGAGTGGTGGCAGGCCAGGGGGAGTGGTGACAGGCCAGGGGGAGTGGTGGCAGGCCAGTGGGAGTGGTGGCAGGCCAGTGGGAGTGGTGGCAGGCCAGGGGGAGTGGTGACAGGCCAGTGGGAGTGGTGGCAGGCCAGGGGGAGTGGTGGCAGGCCAGTGGGAGTGGTGGCAGGCCAGGGGGAGTGGTGGCAGGCCAGGGGGAGTGGTGACAGGCCAGGGGGAGTGGTGGCAGGCCAGGGGGAGTGGTGGCAGACCAGGGGGAGTGGAGGCAGGCCAGGGGGAGTGGTGGCATAAAGATTTAAATGGCAAAGGTCTCAAGCACATTTCTTTCCTTCATCCTTCCCTACTACACCATGCACATTTCAGAGTCTTTCATTCTCCTATTTTCTTCTTCTTTTCTATGTATTGTTTTATGATGGGGGGGAAACTCCCCTCGCCCCAGTTTTTATAGCACCTACAGAGAGACCAATCATTTCTGTCAGGCTGTGTGTCAGTGTCACCCTTTGCTCTGGGTGCAATGAAAACAGCTGTGTTCCTTCAGCTCTCTGTCCGGCTGCCTCTGTCAGATCCTGGATCACATCTCGCCAGCAAAAGGAAAGGAAGGAGGGATTGCTCCAACAGCGAGCCGGGGGGGGGGGGGGGGGCTGCGTTTCCTTCTCGGCCCACCGGGGCTCTCTGATGTGTATGTATGTAGGTCACTGGCTACACTTCCAGAGCAAGTTTGGTGTGAGGAGGTCCATGGTTTTTTACAGTGATGGAGTAAATGCTTGGTTAGCAGCCTCAAAATGAGCTGGCAATGCTGTGTCTCTTATGTAAGAGGAGATTGGAACCGCTGTGGTTATGGTTTTCTCTTGTGTTTAAGAGGTTTGGACTGCTGTGGCACTGCTAGTGTGAGAAGTGGTGATATTTTCGAATGAAGAACATGTTTTTTTTTTGCTAAGCAGCCTCATCAAACTCTGCGGTATACCATTTATCACTTATCTCCTTTTGGAGTGAATGAGTTCCTACCTTGTAGTTCTCCCAGTTTCTGAAGAAGTTAACTGAGCCGTCTCTCCTCCTTTGCAACACTGTCCATCCTCCGTTGTCCAGGCCGTGTTCACACCAGGCCTGGATCAGCCGCTCACTGCCATCTGTCTTAAGCAGGTACATCCCGCTGGTGCTGTGGCCTGCCTGCCGCACCTGGAAGCAGTCCCTGAAGGGACCTGCGGGGGGCAAGAACACGTGTAGGAAAATAGGAAGAGAAAGAATGGGTGGATCAGAGATTTAGTTAGTGGTTCTGAGTTACAATGTTCGATATCTGCTCATTTAAGTGCACAATTTGCCCAAGTTGCGCTTGTGTACGATTGGTACACGATGCAGATGTCCTTATAAAGGCTTCCATAGTGGTGTCAGCCCTCCTCCCCCTTCTCATCATTTGATTCACGGCACAACATGGATGCGGCCAGTTGCGACAGCGTGTCCACTAGTTTGATGGTGTGCTACAGTGTGTCTGTTTTGTAGGCATCTTTTCTTTTCATGTACTGTTAATGTCTCGTTCGTCTAACGTCATCGACAGAGGGATCGTTTACGACACAAGAGCGAGCAGTCCGGAGACGCAAATGTCTCGCCGGTGCTCTGAGTCCCAAGTCAGCTAACCAGGTGAGCTATCGCCTCTGTTTGATCTGTCATGACTCATGATCCAGTGTTTGCTAGACATTCCTGGACATGAAGCCTGATGTTCAGGTTATTGTTAGTCTAGAAGCATTGGCCGTGACACCAGGCAGCACAAACTGGCTGAATCACTCACTATTGAAGGCCCTTGGACTTTGTGATGTAAGCCCTGCAGTCAAAGTCCTACCTACTATACTGAGCCTTACATTGAATAAGATGTCTTCTCTTCTATTGATTGCTTATGCAAAAGTCATTATCATCTTTCTATGGACAGCGGACAAGAGAAGAAGAAAGTGGGGAAGTAAGGTCTGCCTCGACCCCTTGGTGGGAATCAGAGAAACATTGAAGCCTTTCTCCTTTCGCCCAGACCATCAGAAAATCCTGCGGTCTGTACATACATATACGTTACACAAACGCACACTTAGATTCATGTTATGTGAATATTGACACACATTTTGTCTGTAAACGACGGTAGCACTGCTCCCAAGGCTGGAGCAGCTGAACCTCAACCCGCCATATTTGCCCTCCTCTCTCCCCTGTGTGAATGAATGTGTATTAAAGCGGTATGAAGACAGGCATTGTGTGGGGGCCTCCGGGGCCTAAGGGCCCATGGAAGATGGTTTTCTCAGCTGGGTGTGGGAGCACACAGGGACCCTACTGTAACGCCTGCATACAGATACCTAAAACCACCCCAGCACAAGCGTGTATTTGTCTAGTAATAATATGTCTTCATCAGACCTGCCTGCCTGGAGACGGTCTTTCTCTACCCCCTTTCGCCATCTCTCTCTCTCTCTCTCTCTTTCCCTCTTTCACTTTCTGTCACTCTGTTTATATTGAGTGGTCCGAGATTTGAGGTTAAAAATAAATGGAGACATCTAAGCATTAGTGGTTTAAATAAGGCTCAACTAGACCAAACGGTGGTCTGGGAGTGTGTATTTACAGTAGGTCAACCTACATGGTAGAGAGCCTCTATTAGTGGTCAATTATGCTTTGGTGCTGGATCTGAAGTTTGACTTGTTTCCCTTTCTGATTTGGATGATACAGTAGGTTGAAGAGGATCTAGAGTGGGGAAACTCTTAACTATTTATTAGAGCCCGACCGATATGTTGGCCGATATGCTGATATTTTTTTATTTTGTATTTTTTTAATTCATAGACAACATGTTGTGTAGATTTGATCTTTTTTCTTAATTCAAGATATATTTTAGATTTGTTCTATTTGTGTTTTTGTATTTCTAGTTATTTATCATTATTAAATCCCCAGTTAAGTTGACTGTTTCATTGCATTGATGTCATTTTGGACAATAAAGTTTATTGATAAGCTGTAAAATATCCTGCCTACATGACATGTCTCAAGTCATGTCAAGTCATATCTTTGTCAAGTGTTTGATATTTGAGGGATCATTGCAAAAACATTGTGTAATATAATGTGTATATTTAATATTAGAATATCGGCCGATATATCGATATCGGAAATTTTTTTACTCCCTAATATCGGTATCGGGTTCATTGGCCTAAAAAATCCAGTATCGGCCGGGCTCTACTATTTATTGACTCTTTCAATAGTGAAATGGAAGAGGAAAGGGAAAGAGCAGAGTAAATCAAGTGGATGTATATTATACAGGCGAGACCATCCTTATTGTATATTATACAGGCGAGACCATCCTTATTGTATATTATACAGGCGAGACCATCCTTATCACTCTGAACTTTAGCAAATTGAGTTAGTACGTATTGTTTGTTTTATGAAGATAAGAGCTAGACCTGTCGCCTGGCCCGCACTCTGCTTCTCCTGATAAATAATGCTTATAATGATGATACATGATGAAGGCTCACGCTGTACTGGCCCCTCGCTGCAAAACAGATCCATCCCTGTCACTGTTATTTTTCTTGGTTCTAGAAGATCCGCTGGTGTCCAGATTGAGAGTATTAGCAGCTTTGCTTTGGCCGTAGACCAAAACGTTCAATTTAGATGTTTAGAGACCGGTCGTGATCTGAAGTAAGTGCCAGGGATGAGCAGGCACAGATGGATTTGAAGAGACGAGGAGACAAGAGAGGGGAGCTGTGCAGGTCAGGTCAGGAGAGAATACACTGAGGTAGAAGTATCAGAGAATTAGGAAATAGATGCTGGCAGTATCTTGTGACCTGAAAAGCAGCTGCATCATGATGCTGAATACTCCCTGTACAGTATGAAGCGCATTAGATTGGAAGTGTACTGGACCGGATCTGCTGTGAGTAACTGACACAACACTAAAATCACAGCCTAGGACTAGGCGAGGCAGGGAGAGAATTATTATCCATACAGCTAGAAATATCCATGAGTTAGCTCAGTCTATTTTGCCCTCTACTACAAGGGTAGCCCAAGTCCCCTTGTACCCCCCCCCCCCCCCCCCCCACCCAAACTACTCCTCCACCTCTTTTTCTACCATCTCTCCGTGTCCCCTCAGGTCATTTTCCCCCCCACAGAGGTGCTTTAAGGGTGCCCCTCTTTGCTTCTTACTGTAACTTGTTCAGCTCGCAATAGGCCCTGGTGTTATGAGAGCAGGAAGTGAGCTGTGTAGCCTGAAGGAGCTGTGAGCTCTGTGGTCTGAGGAGGAGAGCAGTGTTTCACCCGTATTCCACTCTGGAGGCTCCGCCAGCTGGCACAGGGCCTCTCCACCACACTTTGATCTAAAATTCATCTCACTTCACAAGCTGCCTTTTGTACGGGCTGCTGCGATACTACTATTGTTAGAGCCCCGTAGAAATATTACACTACTACAGTATATAGGCCTATTAATTACATGAATTTGTAAATCACATTGAAATCTCAACTCGATTCTCAATGTTGCTCGAATGATATTGATAGTGTAGACTAAAACATATTGCTGACGTTACTGTAGAGACTGTAAGGTGATGTCAAATCCCCCAAATTGTGATTTAAGAACCCACTTTCATCATTTAATTTCAGCATTTGCTGAATTTTTTCCCCCTAATGGGCTGGCAAGTAGCACGATGGTAATGACAGCTTTAAACAGGGATTTAAGTGTGTGATTAAATCTTACAGTAAATGCTGCTCTATACCAGGCCAGCCCAACCAACACAGTGAAACACAGACATACTGTATATGATGTCGCAGTTGCCCTAACTGACTAACTGCTCAGTCAGTATTGAAAGAGGGCCTCTTATTCCCTCCTCCTCTGACGGATGTTATGAATGATGTCATCCGCTCAGCCACCTGGTTGTATACGCCCTGTCAGCATTCCCTAGATGGACTTAATCGATCGCCACTCATAATATAACAGTCCTACACCATTTTTTCATGAGTCATTTCCAAGTGGCTTTCTAAGCTCGCAAATTGGTTCCGTACTGGAAATGATCTTGCTCAGATGTCAGACTTACCGTAGTTGTTTTTCTGCGATCTTTCTCAGCAGTATTAGAAGAGCGTCACCGAGCTTAGAAGGGCTTATCAGTGATCTGCTGTTTCTGTCTGGGTGCGAAGCGCAGTTGGTCCAGTTCACCAGATGTGCTGTGCTTGTTCACACGTTCATGTGCACCTCGTCTTTGCCATGCGTGGACACTTTTTCTTGAACACATACATATGTGCGCTCAACACCTGGACTTACCATCCAGGTTTCTTAAACTGTTGTCAGCGGTGAGAGAGCATGTCTGGTCGTTGGGATGCAGGTAAACCTGACTTAAGCCCTACAATATATTATACTGTATATTCCTGTTGCCTGAAGTATTTTTTTATTACTTTCCGTACATCCAAAGAGGCCTAAACTGTGTCCACATGCAACCAGCTCAGTACAACTCAGTACATATGCTATTCCTCAGTGCAGTGCAGCCAATGCAGCTGGCCAAGAGGGAATCATAGGAATGTATGATTTCACTGGCTCTCTAGCATGCCAAAGATGAGCCAACTGGGCCGCAGCAATACCAGGCATTATGAGAAAATCCATTTTTGGTTCAGTCCTCAAGCAATTTCACACGTAATTGCCTTTGAAAATTTAATTTTGGCCTTATTTTGATTCACCAATTATTGCAGTGCTCCCACCTCCTAAACCATTAAGAGGTGGTCCTATATTGTTATGTGTGCCCCTGTGTCTCTGTTGTTGGTACGTACCGTCTGAGGTGAGCGTTCCCTGCGGTGGTGGGTTGATTCCAAACGGGCTGGCGGTAGGGGCGTCCATGCGTGACCCCCGAGGGAAGGCCCGGTTGGTGTGGTCCCTCTGTATCTCATTGGTGAAGCGACTGTTGACCGGTATACCCTGCGGCACCACCTGTACCAGCGGGGGCACCACCGGCAGCTCACTGCGTCCCAGGCTCCTCAGACACTGCTCCTCCAGGGCGCTGATGAGAACGGACTGGTTGTTGACCACCCCGGCCATGGCGGCAAAGCGCGCCTCCAGCTCCTTGTACCTGGAGGCCAGACGCAGCATCTCGGAGGTCACGTTGAGGACACGGTTCTCCAGCTGGGCCAGCTCCAGGGAGTTGTCCCTCTTCCTAATGATCTCGTGCAGCAGCTGCATGTAGAGCTGGGTCACCCTGGAGTTCATGTTCCTGCTCTCCTTGCGCAGCAGCTTCATCTCGTTGACCAGGTTGCCGTCCACGTCCACCACCAGCTGCAGCGTCTCGATCTCGCGCCGCTGCTTGCCGAGTACGTCCCGCACGTCTGCAATATCCATGCGAGTCACCCTCTCCATGTCTGGCTCGGGGCCCGTGGCGCTGGCACAGATTGGACCTGATGACAGAAACTCATTATTTACAAAGTGACTCCTCCTGACAAGAAGAATCTATTTTGTGTTTTGGAAGAGCAAGCCGTGAAGAGTGGATATCCATGAGAGATGAAGACAACCATATGACATAGAAATGAAAGTGTATTAGAAAGTTGTCCGTTGATCACCTGTGATCTTCTGCTCAGGCACCAGGAAGGTGTAGGAACACTTTTTGGCATCAGGGTCCAGGGAAGCTCTTTTGCTCCTGTGGAGCAAATGCTCCTTGGTCCTCCGGGCCTCCCTGGAGCTCCTACAGTAGCTTTGCCCCCAGAGAGAGAGGCAGAGCAGGGCGCACAGGCCCCACCTCAGCCCCTGCATTGCTGTTGTCTGGCTGACTGGCTGGCTTTATGGATGATGGATGGATGGCTGCTGGCGTTTCCTCCGAGACCCTCCAGACCCCCCTGCAAGCAAACAAGACCCTGGAGTTAACACTCAGAAACAACTGCTTGCTGCCACGTTGAGAGCTTCATTTTCTTTCTCCCTCAAGTCTCCTGTTACTGCTTTTTTTTTATCAATTGTTTTTTCTTTTTCTTTTTTTCTCTCCCACTTTCTCCCCCACTTGGCCAAACCGGTCATTGCATTGTAGACTAGCACACACTTCCTCCAATACAGGTGCAGTCGCCAACCACTTTTTGTTTTCACCTGACAGCAAGAAGTTTCATCTGCAGGACGTAGCGTGTTGGAGGATCACGCTATTCCCCCCACTTCCCCTCCCCCTGAACAGGCACCCCGACCGACCAGAGGAGGTGGTGGTGCCGCGACCAGGACTCATACCCCACCGGCTTCCCACCCGCAGACATGGCCAATTGTGCTTGTGCGAACATCTAACCAAGCCGGAAGTAACGCTACCGGGAAATTAACCCGGGTTTACCTCTACACTACCCAGACGCTTCCTGTTACGGCTTTTTTTTTTTTGCTGTTTTTTTTGCTCTCTTGTGCCCTTTTTGTTTAAAATATATATACCGTAAATTCCGGACTATAAGACGCACCGGTGTATAAGCCGCGGGACCAAAATTGACTATTTTTTTCTTCTATAAGCCGCACCGGTCTATAAGCCGCGGGTGTTTTGATGTTTAATTACCATATGAAAGGGTTCGTGCACAGAGAGGAATGTCGGGAAAGCGATGGCTGTTTGGGGAAGCTCCCATTTATTAACATTTCAACAAAACAAAACAAAAGTCAGGTCACTAATCCCCAGACAAAATCACACAACAATAGGCTATATGTGCAGCAAACCTGTAACCAGAGAAGTCAAGTCACTAATGCTCGTCTTCCTCTTCTTCCTGCGTACTGAAACCACCAAAGTCCTCATCTTCAGTGTCGGAAACGAACAGGTTCAGGGTGGCTTCGTCAACCACTCTCCTCTCTCCTTCATTGTCACTCAAAACCAACGAACTCCTCTTCATCTATAGCTGTGTTTCCATTACAGTTTTTCGCAAAAGAATTGCGATATTTCTACAACTTCGACAATGTACAATTGCGACTTGTAGGCGTTTCCATTGAAGTTGCGTTTGAGTGATTCCCCGTTGCAGCAGCTGCCACAGTGATTACGCACGGGGATCTGCCCCATATCCCGTCCCCTGCATGCTCAAATCCAACCAATGGTCAATTGAAATCCCAACATGAAGTTACAATGCATATAAACGAGCCTGATTATCAATTCAAAAGAAAATGAGTCGCAAAATGTTGCTGGCTGCGTGAATGCAGTCAGCGCGACAGGCAGAGGAAAAAAGGTAGCCTAATAGCCTACAACTGGTCCGATTTAGAGATGGAGGGGGGAAAAGGCTGATTTGGTTCTATAATTGCACCTGAAACGTGTGCAATGTATTAGCCTACTCACAGTCACTGTATTCACTTCAGACAGCACCACCGCACCAGTGTGTGCTTTTCATCCTCTCATCTCGCTGCTGTGCCAAATGCGCGCACACAGGCAGCCTGCTGTCACCATGGACCGATTTCTGCCATTAAACATTATCTAATTTGCCCGGCTACGCTTTTGCACAACACTCGTCTTTCTGCTAGGTAGCGTTGCTTCAAAGTTTTCCACTTGCTGCGGAGGTTTTGACACGGCTATCGAACCTTACTTACCAAACTTATTTTCCGCTCCTTTTCCAAGGGATAATATGGGTCACATGACGTGCAAATGCGAAAAATGTGTTTCCATTACACTTTTGCGATAAACTGCTATATCGACACGTCTGAAAAACCACCTCATGATCATCTACTGCTCGTTCTCATGCTGTCGAGAACGAGCAAAGCTTTTTTTTGGTGAAAGAATCCTCCAGGGCGCTTCTTGTTAACAGTCCGAGTGAGTGGCAGGTCGAACGTCAAAGGCACTTCATCCATATTTATGATCTGCTCCGGTTCGATGGAATATTCCTTGATCTTCCTTTGTGTGAATTCGCCGAAGTTTGTGATTTTCTCCTGGTAGTCGGGGGAGGGAGTTGATGGGCTTGTGGCCGTTTGCTTACCGTAATTACCATATGTAAGTGGTCACGCACAGAGGGGATTGTCGGGAAAGAGATGGCTGTTTGAGGAAGCTCCCATTTACCGTATTACCGTAACATTTCAACAAAACAACATAACACAACACCACCATTGTTTATTTTTACAGTGCACACAGTGTCCGCGGTGTGGTGAAAAGAGGGCAAGAGAGGAAATTAAAACAGAAGTGGATTTATAGTTAGAAAGAGTGCTAAAAAAGAGAGATTTTTTTTTTTTTTTTTTTTTTTTCTGAAAAAATCCATAGATAAGACGCACCGTTATATAAGCCGCAGGGGCCAAAAAACGGGAAAAAAGCCGCGGCTTATAGTCCGGAATTTACGGTATATATATATATATATGAATCACAAAAAATAAAACTGCTTGTTTCCAAATGGTAACAAAGGGAATGTAAACAGCAGAGGTGCCAGATGAGTTTATTGTATGTTTTTCCAGAGCAGAGGAAATTGTTTAGAGTTTAAAATTGTTTAAAGGGATTTCTGACACTTTTTCAAATACACAGGCAATGAATCATTGTTTAGAATGTGCTTGCCTAGTGTGCGGTACAGGGGCTGTCAGATCACCATTTCACATAGGTGCGTGTGTGTGTGTGTGTGTCTGTGTGTGTGGAGTGAAAGAGAAAACTTTCTGTCCAGGCAGCCAGCAGGACGAGGTCTGCGTTCTGTCTGAGTTAATTCCCCAGCTGACACCCCATTGGTCCAGCGGGTTTCCCCCTACAAGCAGTGTGATACATGGCTGCTGGCTGTCCTTTATCTTTGGTACTTTAGCTTTTCTCTGGCTTCATTCATCTCTACTCTCAGAACGAGATAATGCTTTTCTTTAGTCTTTTTCTTTACTCTTGCACTACAGGATGTACTGTTCTGTTTGATTAAAGAGCCTCCCTCCCTGCACCGGGATCTGACCTCACTGACCTGTACACCAGTGTTGCCCAGCAGCGCTATGCCCCTCTCAACCCTAATGCCTGTGCAGCTTCCTGTGGGACAGCTTCAGTCAGCACACGGGCTCAGCACCACCTGCCTCCAGACATCCACACATACAGCAATATTCAGGAGGAGATTTATATGCATCTGTATTTCGCTTTTGAAATATTATAGAAACATGCAGACCAGGCTCGGGTGGTATCTATTTTTTCATACCTTCCTGACATTAGACCCCGGTATACGGTATATGATGGTATTAGTTTCATCACTGGGGCTGCGGGGGATTAGAATTTTCTAGTAGAATTCTTCTGTTGGCTAAGTTCCCGTTGTGTATATATGCATGTCCATCAATAAAAGAAAGTTGCAACTTCTATGTTTCAGAAAGCTATAAATACATGCACAATGTTCACAGAATTGTCCTCAATGGAGAATGGCAATTAAACGAATGGAATGGACACCGTTATGGGCAATCCTGTAACATATTCCGTTTAAAGTGGTCTTGTTGCTTATAACACACTATATGCTTGCCTATTAATAAGGTAAAAAGAAATCTACAAATGGCACACACAGGCTAAGCCCAGCACAGGCAAGGACACTTGCGACTATTTTGGCTGAACAAAAAGGATAGAAAACGTTTTTGACGGTATTGAAAATCATACCTTTAGGATTTCTAAATACCCCGGTATACAGTAATACCTTAATACCGCCCGAGCCTAATGCAGACACACAGGGGCTACAGGGGACCTTGATAAAGGCAAGAAAACAGATTATGTCATTTAGCATCAGCATGTAAGGACTGTTCTCCCTTGTCGCTGCTGATTCCATGCCTGCTTCTCATTAACGCACATGCAGATACATGCAGTACACACACACACACACACACACACACACACACACACACACTCACGTACACAACACATTGCTCCATTTAACACCTTGGCCTGTGTGTGCGAGGCGCAGACTGTGTCTGTCTAGCCCTCCTAATCCACCCCATCACTCCTCACACTCACTCTGTGCTCAGGGCCACATCATTAAGCCATAGCGCAAAAGCTCAGGTCCTGTGTGTCTCCCCTATGACGCCATTGTGGTTCCTAAGGAATGCTGGTCGTTCTGTCACTTGGAACAGTGTCAAGAGGGGGACATCACTTCATCTAGTATTACACATCTGTTATGTGTGTGCGCGCACTTGCTGCTATGTGGAAGTGTGCGTTTGCGTCCATCTGTATGATTGAATAGCTGTGCGTATGGCTATCCAGAGAGGCGCTATTCATTTCCATGGCCCATACGCATGTGTGTTTTTCCAACAGCAGACGTCTCTGACAGCCTAACCAGGTACTGTATCTTTGCTGACCTGAGTGAGAGCCGCTAATGACTTGAGCAGCCGTAGCGTCAGCGCTGCTTCTCTTCACTCTATGACTGGATGTCTACTGCAGCTGAGCGTCCATATTGACCGTTCTCCTCAGCCTCCCTCTGAGACCCACGCCACAACAGCTCAGGACATCCAGCGTTACAGCTCATTCATCAGCTGTCACCCCTCTGATTTCCCATCTCTTTCTTAATGTCCTTCTCTTACTTTTTCACCTCGACCCCCCCTCTCTCTCTCTTTCTCTCCCTCCCTCCCTCTCTCTCTCTCTCCTTTCCTATCCTCCTGAGTCTGATTTCCTTTGTGGGGGGGGTTCTGAGTATGAGGGGCCCCAGTCTCTTTCATGGAATGACAGCAGATGAAAGACATTCCAGGGGACGCGGAGAGGTCAGGAGTGTGTTGAGGAGGTAGGAGGGTTTACAGAGTGGCCTCTGAGCAGACGAGGGACATGTTGAGGAGGTAGGAGGGTTTACAGAGTGGCCTCTGAGCAGACTGGGACATGTTGAGGAGGTAGGAGGGTTTACAGAGTGGCCTCTGAGCAGACAAGGGACATGTTGAGGAGGTAGGAGGGTTTACAGAGTGGCCTCTGAGCAGACGAGGGACATGTTGAGGAGGTAGGAGGGTTTACAGGGTAGGAGGGTTTACAGAGTGGCCTCTGAGCAGACGAGGACATGTTGAGGAGGTAGGAGGGTTTACAGAGTGGCCTCTGAGCAGACGAGGGACATGTTGAGGAGGTAGGAGGGTTTACAGAGTGGCCTCTGAGCAGACGAGGGACATGTTGAGGAGGTAGGAGGGTTTACAGAGTGGCCTCTGAGCAGACGAGGACATGTTGAGGAGGTAGGAGGGTTTACAGAGTGGCCTCTGAGCAGACGAGGGACATGTTGAGGAGGTAGGAGGGTTTACAGAGTGGCCTCTGAGCAGACGAGGGACATGTTGAGGAGGTAGGAGGGTTTACAGAGTGGCCTCTGAGCAGACGAGGGACATGTTGAGGAGGTAGGAGGGTTTACAGAGTGGCCTCTGAGCAGACGAGGGACATGTTGAGGAGGTAGGAGGGTTTACAGAGTGGCCTCTGAGCAGACGAGGACATGTTGAGGAGGTAGGAGGGTTTACAGAGTGGCCTCTGAGCAGACGAGGACATGTTGAGGAGGTAGGAGGGTTTACAGAGTGGCCTCTGAGCAGACGAGGGACATGTTGAGGAGGTAGGAGGGTTTACAGAGTGGCCTCTGAGCAGACGAGGGACATGTTGAGGAGGTAGGAGGGTTTACAGAGTGGCCTCTGAGCAGACGAGGGACATGTTGAGGAGGTAGGAGGGTTTACAGAGTGGCCTCTGAGCAGACGAGGGACATGTTGAGGAGGTAGGAGGGTTTACAGAGTGGCCTCTGAGCAGACGAGGGACATGTTGAGGAGGTAGGAGGGTTTACAGAGTGGCCTCTGAGCAGACGAGGGACATGTTGAGGAGGTAGGAGGGTTTACAGAGTGGCCTCTGAGCAGACGAGGGACATGTTGAGGAGGTAGGAGGGTTTACAGAGTGGCCTCTGAGCAGACGAGGGACATGTTGAGGAGGTAGGAGGGTTTACAGAGTGGCCTCTGAGCAGACGAGGGACATGTTGAGGAGGTAGGAGGGTTGACAGAGTGGCCTCTGAGCAGACGAGGGACACTGACTCTTCCTCAACAATCGTGAAAGTAAACACTGCTAAAAGGCTGGGAGGAGGAGGAGGAGGAGGGGGAGCAGCAAACATAACCTGCTCATCTCTGAAAGTAAAGCTGTGTGTATATTGTACATGTGTGTTCATGTTCTAGGGCTGGGTGAAAAAAGTCAATACATGTACATGCATACATTGGTATCGTGTTTTACTGATTATTATCATTATTATTATTATTGCTAGTAATACCGGGCCTCATGCAGTTTGCTCACCTGCTCAGCAATTGTGAGCTAGGTGCGCGCTGGGCAGAACCTTCCACCTTATTACATTTGATTCAGAATGGATTCTATGCAGCAAGTCATATACTTATTTTACAGAGGAGCAGATTGCCATACAGACCTCTGCTCCTGTAGAGGTCACTCTACTAATCAGTTCACTGTGGCTCTGAGAGGTGCAGCAGCCCCTCTTGACCAAAGCACATCTGTTCAACAGTAATGGCTGGCTGGCATCGTTAAGCCAGAACCAGCAGATGTCAAAGCCAATGTGGCAGGTTTTTGATTAAAAATGTAAATCTCACTGCGTTTTGCAATAAAAATAACATCTGCACGCTTTGCCATTCATTACTAAGATCATACTGTTTTAGCAGAACACATGAACACACACCTGTCTAGATACCTCCGATGTTTTCAGAACAGACTGTAGTTAAATCTGCCAAACTGAGTCTGTATGTTAAAGTGTAACTAACTAAGTTATTAAAAAAAAAAGTGTAACTAACCCCCAAAACACTTTCCACCCCAGTTTTTAACCAAATATGGCTTTTGGGGTGGTGTGTGAAGGATTCTGGTCAACATCTCCACATTTGAGACCAAACTGAATTCTACACATGGTATCATTTTCAGCAGCAAAAGTGCCCTCTATGGGTTCAAAGGCTACTGTGGTTAATGCCAGCGGCTAATGTTATTATGTTACATGGCAGTAAAACACCACTGAATGACCAAATTGATCGAACTTTTAACCATTTCGAGTAACACTGTTTCCATACGGACCATATGGTTAGTTGTTTATAACGTGGCTATATTCATAACGTAGCTCTGATACACTCCAATATCAAAAATGTATCTGAAGAGTCTGAACACAGCCAAAGAGTATAGTGAGACAAGAGGAGATGCTCTTCTGCTTCTTTCCTTGTTTTTTCAAATCAAGCAAAATGTCAAGCAAACATCTGGGGGAGTTAGTCCCCCTTTAAGTTGACCTGACTGGAGCAGAAACAGTGCATTCCCAAACTGTATCTTTCATGCTATTACAAATGCATTGCAACACAGGCACAGTCTTGATTGTTTCATTTGAATTTGCGTGATAAAAATAAATCAGGTTTTGGGTTCAACTTGTCTCATAATCCATATTCATATAATGCCCATAGTCATGTAATACAATACTAAAAAGATACACCGTGGAGTTTGCAAATTCCACTCATATGCACTGTATAAGAATATATAATAGAATAGAGAGAGGGAGAGAGAGAGAATATACTCTATATTATATAAGAAAGAGCGTAATAAGAGTAGAAAGTGGGTCATGGCCGTTTTCCCCTCCTTGGCTTGGCCTGATGAACATAACTTAGCGCATGAGATGGAGCCTCTCCCATAGATGAAATATTCCTGTTCCCCCTTTCACTCTGAACTAATGTGCACTCTTTCCTCTGCCTCCGTCTTTCCATTTTGAGTCGTCTCTTCTCTGCGTCCGCTCCCTCCTCGCCTCGCCTCGGCACGCTTCTCTTCCCTTTTCAATACCGTTCTTCCTTTTTCCTTCCTTCTCCCTCTCCGCTCTTTTGCCTCTCATCCCCTCTTTCTTGCCAGGCTAATTCAGCTTGGCAGCAGAGAGCAACGAGATACGAAAAGCCACAGGCTGCAAATGCTGCGGATTAGAGAAATTACAACACTTTTTTCCCCCCTTTCCCCCCCTTGTAAAATCAAACAAGAAATGTGCCATTGGCTCGGACTCTCTGATAAACAACTCTTGTTTGCCGTAACAGATGTGGCAACATGTCCAAGTCCAAGTGGAGTGAGTGGAGTGATTGTATGGGATAACAGGCTGGAAGCGGGCCGCTCCCAGCCCACGTTACATGATGGAAACAGTATTAGCTCCATAAGTCTTCCTAAGTGGACCGCTGGGTGCTCACCTCACTAATGGTTATTAATAGTCCAGAGACATATGGCCACAGCCTTTTAACTCTCTTTCTCTCTTCCCCTCTTTCACTCCCTCTCCCCCTCTCTCTCTGATTAATTGACAGGTTGATTGAAAAGACAGTTACAGTAGTTGTGTGTATCTCACCTACTTTGCTCTTGTTATTGCCACTGTCTTTCATCCAGCGGAGGATGGCGTGATGAAACGAGTCACATCACTGTATACAATAGACCACATGTTCTGCAAGTGTGCAGCTCTCTGGCTAGCCTGTATCTCCTGCGGCTCCTGTGTGTTAGATCAGTCGGCGGTCTCAGTAGACCAAGTTGAAAGCTCTCCTGTTTTTGAGATGCACACAGCTCTGCCAGTTCTTACAGCACTCGGCTGGGACAGGAGAGCTGACTCTTTTCTGAGGCTTGGGGTGATTTCTCTAATAATAATAATAATAATAATAATAATAATGATAAAGGCCCACAGTACCAGGATGACGGCGCTTTAGGCTGCTCCAATAACCACCACAGCAAGATAGCCACACACACACGCACGCACGCACACACATGGAGACGCACACACACACACACACACACACACACACGCTGCGTACTGTCACATATCACCTCTGCCCCTGGCTCTGCACACAGAATATGAGCTCAGCCTGCACTCCTTTTTTGGTCGGTTCCCTTTATGCAGCCCACAGCTGAGTAACTACAGTATTTGACATTTGGTTTGGCTCGCCTTGGCAAAGTTAGTTCACCAAGCACTCACACGCAGCCTGTCTCACTGGAGGTGTGTGCATGTGACTGTCTCACACGCAGCCTGTCTCACTGGAGGTGTGCATGTGAGGCAGCCTGTCTCACTGGAGGTGTGCATGTGACGCAGCCTGTCTCACTGGAGGTGTGGATGTGACGCAGCCTGTCTCACTGGAGGTGTGGATGTGACGCAGCCTGTCTCACTGGAGGTGTGCATGTGACTGTCTCACACGCAGCCTGTCTCACTGGAGGTGTGCATGTGACTGCCTCACACGCAGCCTGTCTCACTGGAGGTGTGCATGTGACTGCCTCACACGCAGCCTGTCTCACTGGAGGTGTGCATGTGACTGCCTCACACGCAGCCTGTCTCACTGGAGGTGTGCATGTGACGCAGCCTGTCTCACTGGAGGTGTGCATGTGAGGCAGCCTGTCTCACTGGAGGTGTGCATGTGACGCAGCCTGTCTCACTGGAGGTGTGTGCATGTGGCTGTCTCATACGCAGCCTGTCTCACTGGAGGTGTGCATGTGAAGTGTGCATGTGACGCAGCCTGTCTCACTGGAGGTGTGTGCATGTGGCTGCCTCACACGCAGCCTGTCTCACTGGAGGTGTGCATGTGAGGCAGCCTGTCTCACTGGAGGTGTGTGCATGTGACTGTCTCACACGCAGCCTGTCTCACTGGAGGTGTGTGCATGTGGCTGTCTCACACGCAGCCTGTCTCACTGGAGGTGTGTGCATGTGATGCAGCCTGTCTCACTGGAGGTGTGTGCATGTGGCTGACTGGGAAACGTTTGTTTCCATCTCCCTCCATTTGCTGTTGTTTGGGGCCTGATGTTCATTACCGGTCCTTACCGCCGTACCTGAGGAGAAGACAGAATCAGTCCCTGTGCTGGCTGCTGCCTGCTGGCTGCTGCCTGCTGCCTGCTGCCTGCCTGTGAGCTCTGACAGATGACCATGAGCCAGACAGGAAATGAGCCGAGAGCTCATTAAGGAAGAGAGGCGTTTAAGTTACCGCTCGACATGGGAAAAATGGGTTTAGCCTCTGGTTAACAGCATAATGAATGTTGATTGTTACCTCAGCACGTCGGCCGTATGTCAGTCTTGTAGCTTTAGGTTCCTCTGTATGTAGACACAGTATTGGTGTTGTGATATGAGCTCAGGAGCTTCTCTGTTTTGACAGCTTTCTGTGGGCTTCAAAGCTCCTTGTCACAGTGCATCCAGCAGTGATTCACCAATGGCCATGTGTCAGTCAGTCTCTAGCCTGATAGATTACAGTGCTACAAGCAGGGGAGAACGATTTGGACCAAATGTATCTATATTTTCATAGCCAATGTGTTTCCCAGCCTCTAGAAATCCCGCTTCCAACCTCCCATCTGGCCCTCAGACTTTCCCACAACAAGGCCAACATTGCCCCAAAACACACACAACACATCCATCACTGGTTAGAAGAAGAAAGAGCAGAGGGGAGAGAAGAGAGGGGGATGAGTGAAGGAGAGGAGAGGGCTAGGACTTGGAAAAGAGACGTGGGACCCGCGACGGTAAACAACAGCAAAGCTTTATAATACATGACAACATGGAGTTTAACCTCTATGGAGTTTAACCTCTAGTACCCAGTAGAGGTTCAACTCCATGTTGTCAGTAGAGTCTACTTGTTTGTCTCTGGCTGCTTCCCAACTCCCTGCCAGCCTTTCATCTACAGATGACATCAGCAGCCCCTCTGTCAGTGGAGCCGGCTAATGACATGACCGGTCACACACTCCGTCTCGCTTAGACACAAATGGACTCATTCTCACGTGCTGCTGAAACATGTTAACAATTAGTGACAGAGCCAATCAGGCAAATGGAGAAGAGCTGACGGACTAAGGAAACATGTCAACAGTTTGGAATAAGGCTGGAATGAAACTCCGAGGGGGGAAATGAGTCAGGATGTGAGGTTATCTTGGACAAGGGGGATTTTCAGGTAAAGGCAACTGGAAAACATGCAGCGCAGCTCCAAAATGAGGTTGATTTGTATAGCACAGATGTGGTCTTAATAGGCTTCCCAGATTATGAAACAATAAATTCAAATGAAAGTGACTGGACTTAGAACAATGAGAAATGCATTAGAAAACCACATTATGGTGGGAAAAGACAGAAAAGACCTTGGGGAGGAGTACACAGAGAGGGATTCCCCGTTCCAGGACGGGCCAGGCACGCAACAGGAAAAGGCCCGTTAAAATTGTGATAACTATAATGGAACAGAAGAAAAACACCCGGAGGTGCCGTGTGAGTGATGCTGTGTGATATGTTGCTCTGCTTTCAACCGCTGATGTTGGAAAATAATAAAAGAGGATCATAAAATAGGCGGAAATCATTGGCAAATACAAAGCGTAGCATTTTCTCCACATGTCTGATGTAAGACAGTCTAACGCACTATAAATGTAATTGGGACTGGAGCCTTCCTCCAGGATTTAAGAATGAAAGGGGGAGGGAGTTGTGCTGTAATAAGCAGTTTGAATTCGGAAGACATGGGCCTGTGGTTGGAATACAACCGACCCAATAAAACGCCCTGAAGCGGTTCCCTCGTCCTCCGGCTTCCCAGCTACTGAGTGCTCCTCCTCCTCCTCCAATGATGTAGGCTGTGTTACCGGGGAGGGAGCCCCCAAAAGCCCCACGGCCCCCCTGGGCCCCCCATCTGTTTTGCTTCTTCTGTAGTGAAACTCTAAACATGTGGGCCGATGTTTGGGTTCAGAGGTCGACATGTGGGGGTCTCTGTGAGTGCGTGCTATTAGGATGCAGCCCCACCCATCCTCTAAGCAGCACCCCCCAAATCCAGCAAACCCCCTGCTTCCACAAACCACGCAATCAATCGGTCTTTGTAGAAGACGCGGGGGGGGGGGCACCTCCTCTCCCTCTCAAACACACACACACACGCACACACTAACACACACACACACAAACACACACACACAGACTCACACATCAATGCACAAACATGCGAGTGTCACGTGCTGCTGTTGTTGAGTGGAGAGGTGTCCCAGGGGACAGAGTTCATACAAGGCCTCCCTTCTCTTCCTGTCATACATACTCAAGATAAAGACTCTCCCAACACCCTCCTCCATCACTCCGTCACACACACACACACACACACACACACACACACACACACACACACACACCCACCCACCCACCCCACACACACATCCCAGAACAAGCAGCCTCCTCTTTGCTCACACACCCATCTTGCACACGCAATAGACACACACTCACGCGGAACAAATCGATCCCAGTTAGTTTCCAGCGTCTTCAGTGACTTCTTATTGTGGTGGGTGGATCAGCTGCTAGGTATCCTGCTCAGGTGCCTTTACACACTTTGGTTAAGGTCACCACTTTCCACTTGCCTCTGCTTCCTCTGCTTATGTTGGGTTCAGTTTCACAAGCAGAGAGCTGGAGGAGGGACAGGGGACAGTTTCACAAGCAGAGAGCTGGAGGAGGGACCAGGGGACTGTTTCACTAGCAGAGAGCTGGAGGAGGGACAGGGGACAGTTTCACTAGCAGAGGGCTGGAGGAGGGACAGGGGACAGTTTCACTAGCAGAGGGCTGGAGGAGGGACGGGACAGTTTCACTAGCAGAGGGCTGGAGGAGGGACAGGGGACAGTTTCACTAGCAGATGGCTGGAGGAGGGACAGGGGACAGTTTCACTAGCAGAGAGCTGGAGGAGGGACGGGACAGTTTCACTAGCAGAGGGCTGGAGGAGGGACAGGGGACAGTTTCACTAGCAGAGGGCTGGAGGAGGGACAGGGGACAGTTTCACTAGCAGAGAGCTGGAGGAGGGACGGGACAGTTTCACTAGCAGAGAGCTGGAGGAGGGACGGGACAGTTTCACTAGCAGAGGGCTGGAGGAGGGACAGGGGACAGTTTCACTAGCAGAGAGCTGGAGGAGGGACGGGACAGTTTCACTAGCAGAGGGCTGGAGGAGGGACAGGGGACAGTTTCACTAGCAGAGAGCTGGAGGAGGGACAGGGGACAGTTTCACTAGCAGAGGGCTGGAGGAGGGACAGGGGACAGTTTCACTAGCAGAGGGCTGGAGGAGGGACAGGGGACAGTTTCACTAGCAGAGGGCTGGAGGATGGACGGGACAGTTTCACTAGCAGAGGGCTGGAGGAGGGACAGGGGACAGTTTCACTAGCAGAGAGCTGGAGGAGGGACGGGACAGTTTCACTAGCAGAAGGCTGGAGGAGGGACAGGGGACAGTTTCACTAGCAGAGGGCTGGAGGAGGGACAGGGGACAGTTTCACTAGCAGAGGGCTGGAGGAGGGACAGGGGAGAGAGGAGAGCCAGGAGGAACTAAAGTGTATTTTTATGGAGTTTGGCTGAATCATGTTTAGAAGACCTGCAGCCACTCGTGCTTTTAATGTTGTTATGTCTGCTCTGAGTCACACCTCAGCCCAACACGGCACATGCTTTCTATTAGCTGAACCAACAACATGGAAGAACATGCATATACATTACACACGCACGCACGCACACACGCCGCACACACACACGCACACACACACACACACACACACACACACACACACACACACACACACACACACACACACACACACACACACACAGTGCCCACTGACTGGATGTGGTTATGTGTCTCTGCTTCTCTTGTCTGTTTGCCCCTACCTTCTGCCTGACCTGCTATGGTGACCTGTCCGTTCAACTGTGTCCAAGTTGTCATTAGTGAGTGTCTAAATGAGCTTCACAGTACAGCTAAACTAGCCTGGTGTCCAGCTCCTATGAATCACGCTTTTCAGCACTCTGAGTTTGCATGGCGATATCATAAGGTTCATTTATAAGGACATTTGAAGAGTGCTGAAAATTGTGATTCATAGGGGCTGGATAGCAGGCTAGTGATAAACAAGACTTTTCTTCCAATCTTGTACCAACCCCGCTCTCTCTCTCTCTCTCTCTCTCTCTCTCTCTCTCTCTCTCTCTCTTCTTCTCACAGTTGTCTCGGTTTAACTAATTCTCTTGTTGGTCCTCAGTCCTCCTCACCCCATCCATTGCTAGTTCTGCTGGCCAGTGGCCACCCTGTGGGCCAGAACACAGGTTCTGGTTTGTGTTCAGAGAGATCGTATCAAACCGTGTGTGAGTTCATCGCTGTAGCTGCGGTCGGCTTTAACCGCACGTGGACGCAGCAGTGTTGTTGAACACCTCCGCGTTTCGATGTGTGCGTCAGTGTATCTGTGTGTATCTGTTTCTGTATCGGGGCTCTGCGGTCATGATAAGATCAGCCGGGCTGTCCCTAGAGATGTGTGTTCGTGAAGGAGAGACACACACTTCCTCAGGCTGTCCCTAGAGATGTGTGTTTGTGAAGGAGAGACACACACACTTCCTCAGGCTGTCCCTAGAGATGTGTGTTTGTGAAGGAGAGACACACACTTCCTCAGGTTAGAGTAGTACGATATGATTGGCCCTGGCCTGCGCCCCACGGCTCAGGACCACGGTTGGCTGATGCGGGCGGAGCAAGCTATCAATCTCCTACTGGGTTACAACACGCTGTGTGACGGGCGGGTGGAGGAGGGCAGCAGTTAAACTAGCTGTCCATACTGCCTGACAGCAATTTATTGGCTTGTCCAGGGAGCGCTAAAAACTTTTATTAGCATAAACATCAAAGAGGTTTTCAGCCGTGGTTCATGGTTCAAGGTGAGCTGAGGGTTAAGAGAATGGTTAGTGGATGTATGGATGGATAGGAGGCTAACGGTCCATGTAAAGCTCACATGCACACAGGTTCTCAGGTGAACTTGAGCTCCAGCACGGAATGTTCTGGAGCTTCTCAGAAAGCCACTCCTGCCTTTTCTTCTCTTTCTCTCTCTCTCTGTTTAGCGCGCTGGCTTCTCTTCCAGGACGAGTTATTGGAGTATTTAAATGATGATTTATCGCTCCCGTGGAGAAGCAAAAGAGAAGCACCGGCTCACGAGATGTTTTCTTAGCCTTTCGCTGTACCCTCACTTTGTCTTGTTACCTGCGCCTTAGTGTGTCTGAAGACGTGCATGCGTGTGTCCTGCATGCCTCCTGTCTCGCCCGCTCGCTCTTACAACATCCACAGATGTGGCTTTGAGTCTTTGCCACAGATCCCGCCGATAAGTGAAAACATTGGACGTAATTGTGAGTGGTGATACCGAGGCGCAGCAGATTGATACCATTAGCGTTCAAAGCGCTCACTGTCATGGCAAGGTTGTGACTGGTGGTGCACTCGCTACAGGAGGATGTGGTTAGAGTCCAGTTACATTGTATCATCAGTTTTGTTTTTTGTTCAAACAGGAACTCCATGAATGAGACTTCTATTCTATAAGAAATAGTCCAGTTCCTATCGAGGATTCCACAAAATACTGCATATTTTGTGTGTGTGTGTGTGTGTGCGTGTGCATGCATTTCAGGAACAAGCTAGTGAACTCCATCTGTAACATTCGCCGAGTGACATGTCACCACCTCATTACGTTTGATTTTATTGATTTAACCCCCGACTGCAGCAGCAGGTTAATTCAGCTCCATTCCTCGCCCCCTGGAGGCCATGCTGGGCCGGTGCTGTCGCGGCCATGCTGGGCCGGTGCCGGCCCGTATCAGGAAACCCAAAGCCAAGGAAAACAAACAAAGCTGGCTCCAGATCTCAAATCTCTCCATCTGATCAGATCAGACTCCCTCAAGTGTTCTGCTGGAATGCTCTGCTTGGCTCTGATGCTGCCCTACTTTTCTTTCTGCCTCATCGTTTTTCAGTCTGTCTCTCTCTCCTTTTCTCTCTCTCTCTCTTTACCTCTCTGTCTCTCTCTCCTTTTCTCTCTCTCTCTCTTTACCTCTCTGTCTCTCTCTCCTTTTCTCTCTCTCTCTCTTTACCTCTCTGTCTCTCCTTTTCTCTCTCTCTCTCTTTACCTCTCTGTCTCTCCTTTTCTCTCTCTTTCTTTATCTCTCTGTCTCTCTCTCCTTTTCTCTCTCTCTCTCTTTACCTCTCTGTCTCTCTCCTTTTCTCTCTTTTTCTTTACCTCTCTGTCTCTCTCTCCTTTTCTCTCTCTCTCTCTTTACCTCTCTGTCTCTCTCTCCTTTTCTCTCTCTCTCTCTTTACCTCTCTGTCTCTCTCTCCTTTTCTCTCTCTCTCTCTTTACCTCTCTGTCTCTCTCCTTTTTTCTCTCTCTCTCTTTAACTCTGTCTCTCTCTCCTTTTCTCTCTCTTTCTTTACCTCTCTGTCTCTCTCTCCTTTTCTCTCTCTCTCTTTACCTCTCTGTCTCTCCTTTTCTCTCTCTCTCTCTTTACCTCTCTGTCTCTCCTTTTCTCTCTCTCTCTCTTTACCTCTCTGTCTCTCTCTCCTTTTCTCTCTCTCTCTTTACCTCTCTGTCTCTCCTTTTCTCTCTCTCTCTCTTTACCTCTCTGTCTCTCTCTCCTTTTCTCTCTCTCTCTCTTTACCTCTCTGTCTCTCTCTCCTTTTCTCTCTCTCTCTCTCTTTACCTCTATCTCTCTCTCCTTTTCTCTCTCTTTCTTTACCTCTATGTCTCTCTCTCCTTTTCTCTCTCTCTTTACCTCTCTTTCTCTCTCTCCTTTTCTCTCTCTCTCTCTTTACCTCTGTCTCTCTCTCCTCTCTCTCTTTACCTCTCTGTCTCTCTCTCCTTTTCTCTCTCTTTCGCTCTCTGCCTCTCTCCTTTTCTCTCTCTCTACCTCTCTGTCTCTCTCTAGTTTTCTCTCCTTTTCTCTCTCTCTCTTTACCTCTCCGTCTCTCCTTTTCTCTCTCTCTCTCTTTACCTCTCTGTCTCTCTCTCCTTTTCTCTCTCTCTCTCTTTACCTCTCTGTCTCTCTCTCCTTTTCTCTCTCTCTCTCTTTACCTCTCTGTCTCTCTCCTTTTCTCTCTCTCTCTCTTTACCTCTGTCTCTCTCTCTCCATTTCTCTCTCTCTCTCTTTACCTCTCTGTCTCTCTCTCCTTTTCTCTCTCTCTTTCACTCTGCCCCTCTCTCCTTTTCTCTCTCTCTTTACCTCTCATTCTCTCCTTTTCTCTCTCTCTCTCCTTTTCTCTCTTGCTCTTTACCTCTCTGTCTCTCTTATTTTCTCTCTGTCTCTCTCTCTCTCTCTGTAGCTCTCTGCCTCTCTTCAGAAACAACAGAAGTATGCATGCCAGCGTTCTGTCAAAAAGAGATCACATCTGCCCTGTATTGCCTCAGTAAAGATAGAGTAGGACTGCGTTTGAAGTTTCAAATGAAGAACGTAAAGATGGGTAAAGATCTCAGTAGGACTGCGTTTGAAGTTTCAAATGAAGAACGTAAAGATGGGTAAAGATGGAGAGTAGATTTGGGATGTTTCTCCCACTCGGATCTTGAAAAGGCAACCTACTGAGGCACCACTGATTGTCGTTGTTTTTTCATTCAATTTGCTTATCACATAACCTGTGTCAATATGGCCCTACACACTGGTCGTGCCTACACATACTTCATACCTCATTCTATACACCTCTCGTACACCCCTCACACGGGTCACAGACAGGTCACATTATATACATCTGATCTGTACATTATATACATGATACAATTCCTCCAGATGCTGTATATATATACCAGTCCACAGTCTCCAGAGGAAAGGCCAAAGAAGCGTTGCTAAATGTTTCTGTCTGCAGCCAGAGTCTCCAGTCACGAAACGTCCTAACCTCTCCTAACCTCTGTAAGCCAGAGCTCTCGCAGCTGCTCTCTCTCACACACACGCACATGCGCACACACACACACACGCACACACACACGCACACACACACACACACACGTCTATAGTGTGCCGGTGCAGCCATACCATACAGCTGTTTATGGGATAGGAGTGCTTGTTCAAAAGGGAAAACTTGCAGTAAGTGAAGAATTCCACATTGTAGGTAATCAGCAGCTCCCCTAGAGTGGACTGCAACGATATTCTTCTGATCATGCTCGCTTGATTGTTGAAGACGATAACAAGCTTACGCATTTCCACATTGTTGTCTTTGGCAAAACTTCTACAACTCTATACACTTTGTAACACACACACACACACACACACACACACACACACACACACCAAGAGCAAACTTGGGATAAAGAACAAACTTGGCAGCATCCAGCTGCTTACCTTTCTGCTAGCAGTGGTGTGAGTCTGTCTCCTGCAGTTCTAGTTTCACGTGTGTGTGTTGTATTGTGTCTTCACTGAGCTGCGGTGCTCAGGACTCATCTCTCTCTCTCTCTCTGTCCCAGTCTGCTGCCTCCTCCCTGGGGAGCTATCTCTCCCCGAGTCCCTCTGTCCCGGTGCTGGAGATCAGCCTGGTGGTCCTAGAGTCCCAGAGTCTTAAGGCCTGCTGTCGAGGCCTCCCGCCCAGAGAAGCGCTCCTGTCCGTGGGGCTCAGCTGGGCTGGGGCTGGGGCAGGGGCATGGTTCAAAAGCTGGCCACTTCAACAGACTGAGCTCTGGTGACTGATGCCTTGAGTTTTTCACAAAGGATGGGGAGACGAGAAAGAGGGGAGGGAAGGAGGAAGAGAGGGGGAGGAGAAGGGGGACGAGGGTGTGGGAGTTGGAGATTGCTGTTTTTTCTCTCCTTTTTTCGGAGTGGCCCAGCCTACCTCTGATGTCAGCCTGCTGGAGAGAGAAAGAATAGCAGAACCTCCTTGTTGAGTTTCCCATCCTCAACAATGGCTCTCGCCATTTTCGCTAATAAAGAAGAAAGAGAAATGAGTCAGAGGTAACATGACCTGCTTGAATTCACGAGTGTTTGTGTTGAGTCTGGAGCACACGGGGTACAAGCTACTTTGAGAGCCTTGTTCCTTCGTACTTTGATCAAGACCCCTCTAACACCCCCCCCACACACACACACACACACACACACACACACACACACACACACACTTTCTCCGTCTCTAATGGGAGGGGCTGATTGTAATGCTGGTGGGGTCTCAGAACTGCTTCCTGCTGGGCCTCAGCTGGGCAGATAAAACTGATTTGTGGCGCTATTGGAGAAGGAGCCTAGCTCCAGGTGTATCTGAGCTGGCCTGGTGGACGTTCCTCGCTCTGCTTCTTGACCCCGTGCCGTGGCTCTGTCATTTAGTTTCATGTGTCTCTGGCGTGTGAGACTTGAACAAAGCTCTTATCCTGTTGGGAGCCTGTTGGGATCACACGAGGGGGGATCATGAAATATTTTAACGATCTTCCTTAGCCAATAGGAGGAGGACAGAGGAGGAGACATTCCCCATAATACAGACCACAATTATTCCCTCAGGTTTCAGATTTGATGATCTTCATACTAGTGTCTTCACAGTATGTGCAGACATACACATCATGTAAACACATGCAAAGCGGCTCTGTGGCCTAACCACCTGTTTCCCTGAACACGTGTGTGTGTGTGTGTGTGTGTGTGTGTGTGTGTGTGTGTGTGTGTGTGTGTGTGTGTGTGTGTGTGTGTGTGTGTGTGTGTGTGTGCGTGTGTTTGTGTTCAGGCAGGATGGAGTCCTGCATGACTAAATGCTGTTATCCATTGACATGCTCTGAGATGAGCAGCTCTAGCGGTTAAGCCTCTGGTATCCCACTCTTCCTCTTTCTCTCCCCAACTCTCACTCTCTCCCTCACAGCTGTGTCTCCATAACCTTGTAAAGTGCTCCTTTGGCTCTCTCTCTCTCTCTCTCTCTCTCTCTCTCTCTCTCTCTCTCTCTCTCTCTCTCTCTCTCTCTCTCTCTCTCTCTCTCTCTCTCTGGTTCTAATCAGATGATGTTGTTTATGACATCCTGAAGACGAGGTTTGACCCTTGTATTTGGCCAGGCCTGTAGCTATGGTGTCAAAGTACTTATTTTCTACATGTGTATTTGGACTATTTGAGTGCAGGCTGTAAATGTGTGTGCACGACACGATGATTGTGTAATGCAGTTTGTTTTCTTCAAGAAAGGGGGTGTGGCCAGGTGTCGTCATGTTGTCTAAAAGGGGGTGTGGCCGGGTGTCATCATGTTGTCTAAAAGGGGGTGTGGCCAGGTGTCATCATGTTGTCTAAAAGGGGGTGTGGCCAGGTGTCATCATGTTGTCTAAAAGGGGGTGTGGCCGGGTGTCATCATGTTGTCTAAAAGGGGGTGTGGCCAGGTGTCATCATGTTGTCTAAAAGGGGGTGTGGCCAGGTGTCGTCATGTTGTCTAAAAGGGGGTGTGGCCAGGTGTCGTCATGTTGTCTAAAAGGGGGTGTGGCCGGGTGTCATCATGTTGTCTAAAAGGGGGTGTGGCCAGGTGTCATGTTGTCTAACGTGTGATAGGTTCTCTCACATGCACTGGGTCTTGACTCTGGCATGGTGTCATCATGCTGTCTAACGTGTGATAAGTTCTCTCACATGCACTGGGTCTTGACTCTGGCATGGTGTCATCATGCTGTCTAACGTGTGATAAGTTCTCTCACATGCACTGGGTCTTGACTCTGGCATGGGAAAGAAGCAGTGAACAAGAGGAGGAGGAGGGAAGGGAGAATGGAAGGAAACAACAGTTCACTTTTTGACACTTGTTCATCTCACTTTGCAGAAGAGTCAGAAGCTGCTCCCGGGTTTGTCTCCTAATGTTAATATTTATGTAACTAGAGACTTAAGAATCTGAGCTCTGCTCCAAGCCTGCCAGACATCGCTAGGGAGAGATGGAGAGACATAACTCAGCATTAATTTGGGCAAATAAAAGCTCTTTGTGCAGGGCTTTAATTCCTGTCTGTTTTTGGCTAATGAGATATCAAACAACTAGGCTGTATTTACCCATGATCCTTCACACCAAGAGACCTGCAGCTGCATGGCACTCGCACATCATTGTGCGTCCAAGCAGATCTGGCTTATCACAACATGATGTCCAAACATGTTTGTCTCTACGTGCGTTTGCTTTCTAATGAGCCAAGCTCGTCGTATGTGGTCTGGAACGCTCTTGTATCCCCATTGGTCTTTGGAACAACGCCTCTCACAGATGGGCTCTGTCCTCACTTGGCTTGCACTTGGGTCTTTGACCTGCTGCAGGATGATGGGGCAGCAGAAGGGCTGTGCACACTTCCTGGTTTAATCCAACATATTCCTTTGTCTCCTTGCGTCTTTATTGTAGGTATCTCTACCTGTCTGATATGACCTACATAGACTCAGCCTACCCCTCCTCTTTATTGTAGGTATCTACCTGTCCGACCTGACCTACATAGACTCAGCCTACCCCTCCACCGGCAGCATCCTGGAGCACGAGCAGAGGTCCAACCTGATGAACAACATTCTCAGGATCATATCAGACCTGCAGAGATCCTGTAACTACGGTGAGATTAGAGACAGACACACACACACACACACAGACACACACACACACACACACACACACACACAGTCAGTCACACAAAGTGGGTTGAGATAGCCATATCTCGCAGATACTCAATTACCAACAAGGTGTCATGTTGTTATTACTTTAATATACACACTCCAGACCGGATTTATGGCCTAGATGTCTTATGAAACCACACACACACACACACACACACACACACACACACACACACACACACACACACACACACACACACCATTTATAAAGGCCCAATGAATCATAAGAGTTGGCTTTCATTAATTAACATTAATATAGAGCCTTTATTATTATATATTTCTTATAAATATATATAATATTATTATTATATATTATATATATTATATATATTTATCTCCCCCTCTCTCTCTCTCTCTCTCTCTGTCTCTCTCTCTTATTGTCTTCCCATGTATCAGATATACCATTCTTGCCTCATGTCCAGAAGTATCTCAACTCAGTCAGGTATATCGAGGAGCTGCAGAAGTTTGTGGAGGACGACAACTACAAGTAAGACAAAAGTTTGTTCTTTTGAAGTTATGTCATGGTGCTACATAGTGTTCAGGGACTGATGTAAAAGCAGTGACACAAAAGCAGCAACTTTGTTGGCTGTTTGGCTGCTCCACTGTGTACCAGTGTTGGGCAAGTTACTCAAGAAATGTAATTAGTTATTTATTACTGATTACTCCTTTAAAAAGTAATACAATTACTTTATTTAATTTGTTAGATTACTCATTACATTACTATATTACTTGTGCTACCCCCCTTCCGAAAAGTGCAGTAACTTGAAGTTACATGGATTAGTAGCTGTAATATAATTACTGTTTCGGAAATTGTAATCCCTTACATTACTAGTTACTGGAAAAGTAATAAAATTACAGTAATGCGTTACATTACTTTACTTTACTGCCCAATACTCAGGTGTTTTTTTGTTTTTTTATACTGTTTCTCATTTTGTTTGTAAGTTAACATGTTTGTTGTGACGGAGTTGTCCCTTCCTCATCTCGTTGCGTCCCAAGAATGGTCTGTTTCTATAATATATTCAGAACTAACAGTTCCCATTGGCCGCTGAGGGAGAGCCCGCCCCAGGCTCCCAGCGGCCAATCAGATTAGCGTCTGTGGACCAGCACGCTAGGTTGTGTCAACAACTAACGTTAGCAACGCTACGCTAAAGAGGACATCTAAAAAATGCCTAGACTTACCGAATGCACCTCCGCAGTTGCTGGATCATGTACAGTTGGCGTCGCTCCAGCTAGAAGTGTTAATTTTGTGGCTATAGACAAAATGGTGCAGGTAGCTTGTGTGAGAGAGACCCGCGCAGTATGCGTGAGGAAGCTCGTGACATCCCAATCCCCCTCTGGGAAACAGAGCGTTAGGGGGTGTGGCTTGAAGGAGACTGCAGGGGGAAGCTGGATAGGGACAAATCCAACTGTGGCAGTTCTGAGCTTGTGACCACTCATTACAGGGAGGGATGACAGCAGTATATATGCATTTACAAGTAAAAACAGCTTTTGCACGGAATGGGACCTTTAATTGAAAATGAGTTCAAGTTCATGGATTGAGTAATATTCTTTATCCAGGTTGTCACTGAAGATTGAGCCAGCCACCAGCACACCACGAGCTAACGTCTCCAAAGAGGACCTTGTCGGTGAGTTATTCGCAGAACTTAAGAAACAGTGTCAGTCGCAACAAATGGGTTTTAGACATCAAATTAAACCTGTTCCGCATCTCTTCATCTCTCTCTCTCTCTCTACCCTTCTGGGTCTGTAACGCTGTCCTTCCCTCCCGTTGCCCCCTACAGGCCAGGAAGCGTCGGCATCTCCTCTCTGCGGCCGTAAGGGTACGGTAGCAGCTGAAGGAATCAAAGTCCCGGCCACGCCCCCCTCCCCCAGGAACCTGCTGCCCCATGGACACAGGAAGTGCCACAGCCTGGGCTACAAGTCAGTACAGTCACGCGCTCATCAGGGATTTGGGAAGGCATTGTTGTTGTAAACCATGTAGTCTTATGGAGGAACCATGTAGTCTTATGGAGGAACCATGTAGTCTTATGGAGGAAACGCCACAAGATGGACTCAAAAAATAAATACAATAAAAATCAACATTAAAAAAGCAGATCTTCATGAAGCAAAAGCATTAACCCCTCTCTCTTTTCTCTCTCTCTCTCCCCCCCTCTGTTTCTCTCTGTCACTGCTGTACTCTTACATGTATGTCTACATAGTTTTATCCATAAGATGAATACGGTAGAGTTTAAAAGTGCTACGTTCCCCAATGCCGGTTCTCGCCACCTGTTGGACGACAGTGTCATGGAGAGCCACACTCCCACCAGAGGACACGCCGAGAGCTCCACTCTGTCTAGCGGGATCTCGCTCGGTAAGGCGCACGCGTAATCAACACGGGGGCACAATTAGTATTTGCCGTCACGCCGAGCTGCGTCTGACACGATCATTTGTATCTTTGTGTGCAGGGAGCAGCGAGGGCTCTGAGCTCAGCGAAGAGATGTCTTGGCCAGCTTTCGAGAGGTAAGGCTTATACATGTCAGCGCTGCTTTTTGATAGGCTAATACATGTCACTACTGCTTTCTGATAGGCTAATACATGTCACCGCAGCTTTCTGATAACATCCACTTAGAAAAGGTCCACGGTAAAGTAGCCCCGCCCCTGTTGTGACTGAATGGTGTGTGATGCTCTGGCCTCACAATACAGCTACGCACAATGACGTCTTTCAAACATGTCCTACACACGCCATCAGCAGCGTTGCTTTTAGCTTTGCAGCCAAGGCCGTCATGCCTCATTCCTCCACTGCTCTTCTCAGCCTTTAGCGAAGATATAAAAGACACTCCTCCTCTGGCAACCTGAAATGTATTAACAACTTATGTGTGCGCTTGACAGCTGAACCCCCTAACCAGTAGTCCCAGTGTGCCAATAACAGTCCTGAACCAAACATGGTCCTCCTGGCCCACAAACCGACATGCCTGAAACTCATCTTAACCTCCTTTCCAAAACCTCAATCTTCTAAATCCTTTAACATCTCTATAACCACAAACCCCCACAGTAACTCTTCTAACAGTACTATGCCAGATGACCACTCCTTCATCCAACCTTAACCCATGTAATTTGCCAAAGCACAAAACAAAAACACCCGCGCACACACACCTTAACAGTGTTCCGTGCCCCCCTATCCTATTCTGAACAGGACTCGGTTCTATCACTCTCTGGGCCCAGTGACCCGCGTGGCCCGCATCCCCTACAGAGGAGTCCTGAGGCCCAGCAGGTATCCTTCCCGACCCGAACAAACCTGACACGAACCAAACCCTCTCTCAGCCTCCTCCTCCATGCCCCTCTGCCCCTGCCAGGGGCCACTGTGTGCTGGTGCTTAGAGTGTGTGTAGCCGCGGGCTAATCCGGTGGTGGGAAGGCGTGTGTGTCTGTGTGTGTGCACGGGTGAAATCTTGTGTTGGGTAAAGGGTCTGCTCTGGCTCAGGGGTTATGATTCTCTCTCTTTGCTCTCATGCTGCCAACCATCAGTCTATCATCTGGCTCTTGCTTTCTCAGACATGTGCATGCGTGTGCCTGCCCACACACACGCACGCACATACACACACACACACACACACACACACTCTCTCTCACACACACACACACACACACACACACACACACACATACATTGCGTTTAGAGTCCACCTAGAGTTCTTCTGATAGGTTTCCAAGATATTTAATCGCTTGGAGCTAAAAGTGAGTTTCCATAGTCACATTGAGCTCCATGTGTTGCTGGAAACAAGGGTTGCATCCTCATTCCTAAGGTAGAGAGGAACAGACTCTCAGGATTATTATGTATGATTGCAGCCAGTTCTCATGGGCGTCCCATATGAGATGGCCCTTGCGGTTAGGGCTGGGTCTCCCTTCTGTCTCTCTTTCTTTCTCTCTCCCTCTCTGTCTCTCTCTCTCTGTCTCTCTGTCTCTCTTTCCACCAGGCTTTACGGGGCTCCTGCACCAGGCTTCCTGCTCTGATCCTCCAGACAGACACAATCTGCACACCACCTTGCCCTCTCTCTGCTCTGCTCCCGGCAGATAGCAGTGCAAAGATTGATATCTGTGAAATTCAGTTCTGTAAATACACATCAGGCCAAATAGGTGTGGTGGAAAACCCCCTCATAAATCATGAGTTAAAGCGTTAAAGCAGATTCTTTTTGATAAGTAAGAGTGCTTTGCAGATTGAATCTGCCTATACTACTACTACTACTACTACTACTACTACTACTACTTCATCATTTCTGTTTTGATCCTGCGTGTGTGTGTGTGTGCCGTGAGGATATGCATGTTTGCCTGCGCGTGTGTGTGTCTGGGTGTATGTAGGGAGTAATGTTATTCTCTGTCCTACTGTAGCTCAGCGGAGTCAGAAGAGCTTGCAGTTCACTTGTATCCTGGAGCGGTCACAGTCCAGGGGGTCCTGAAACGCAAGACTGTCCTCAAGGAGGGCAAGAAACCCACGGTGAGAGAACACACACACACACACACACACATACTTACAGTACATGTACTGTATATGTGCACATGTGCTGTGCATACACGAGAACCTCCAGGTATACGGGGTGAGTCCTGGAGCAGACGTGCAATAAAAGTTGTCTCCAAAACACAAGTGGGCCTTGGAGACTCATAAACCTGCACACTTCCCTGTGTGTGTGTCTGTCTGTCTGTCTGTCTGTCTGTCTGTCTGTCTGTCTCACTGATGATGCCAGTATTTCTGTCCCCTTTCTTTATGTTGTCCTTTTGCCCATACGCCATTTCTCTTCTCTGCACCGAGATTCTCCTATTCTCATTTTGGCTGCAAACAAATGTGGAGCTCTCTGTTGTAGGCACCATAACTTACATAAGACTGACATAGGTGATCCTGTAGGTGATTTATGAGCTCCTTTTGATGATGTACAGTAACGAGGTCTCAAGCGTTTTCTGCCCGTGTCGTCAGGGCAAACCTCTTAACACCAGGAGTATGAATTAGCTGTTCACTTCACACTCTTGCTTTCTTTCACATTCCATCCCCTCCGTCTCCTCACTCTCATTATTTTCCTTGTGTTAGTCTCAGAAGCGTTCAGCCCTTTTCTCTAGATAGAACTTGATGCTAATTTAGAAAAGGACGTTCACTCTCCCTCCAGCCGTCCGACCAAGCATGGACTGGAAACAACTTTTCCTTCCCCAAACCATCACAACAGGGGTGTGGTCTCCCTTGCTATTATTTATCCCCTCTCTCTCTCTCTCTCTGCCTTTCTAACCTTCTCATGTATCTTTATCTGTCCCAGTTGTGGCTTCCTAGGTATGTGATGCAGCACTGAAGCAGCCACAAAGCCACAAACAACATCCCACAGGGTTTCCTCTTCAAAGCCTGCTGACAGCACACTGTATAGCTGGCGCGCTTGTTAGAAGATGTTTACCAACTTCTTCACAAAAGGCTCCTTGCATTACTTCTTCTTGGATACTTGAAGCTGCTTGTCATTAGGGCTGGCCAATATATCGATACTATATCGATATCGTATCGTGATATGAGACTAAATATTATCTTAGATAGTGGATATTGTAATATAATATATTGTAATAAGTGTCGTCTTTTCCTCATTTTAAAGGCTGCATAGGCTTGTTGCACGGGGCGGCGACGTTCTACTTCCGCGGTCGTGGTGTGCGGCAGAGTACTTCCTGTTTGATGAAACTCATTCATTGGTCTCTCGTGTTTCCTCATAGACCTGCTGTGGCAGATAGCGTTCCCTCTGATGCTCACTGTTTGTTTGTTGATCTTTATTTGATAGCCTGCTGGGGACAATATCACGTTATCATCACACTAGGTCATAGGCAACCTTACGTTAGCAAAGCTAGCTCGTTAAGTTAGCAAGCTAGCCAACCCTCTGTGGCAACTACATTGCCAAATTAGCTACTAAGCTACTAAGTTTAAGTCAATTACCTTCATATATTGATGCAACTGGAGATGTAACGTACATGGTGAAGCCCTTCTTTAGCTTAGGCCCGTGTAAAACCAAAAATACTTTATACAGTATCTTCTAAAGTCTCTATAAACATTGGCATCTTCTCTTTCTCTGGGTGAATGAGTCGGGAGCAGAAGTACACGCTCATACACCCTCGTAGGTGTAAATAGAACTATGTCACCACGTGCAACTAGCCTATTACAGTTAAGGGATGTCATTTTCTGAGCTTACCAGACTGTTCTAGCTTTTCTATTATTTGCCTTTACCCACTTATATCCCACATTACTGATGATTATTTTTCAAAAATCTCATTGTGTACATATTTTGTGAAAGCACCAATAGTCATCCCTACAATATTGTCGCAATATGAATATCGAGGTATTTGGTAAAAAAATATTAGCCCAACATGTCATATGCTGATGAGAGCCATATTGTAGTACTGTATTGCATTGACCCAGTCAGGCTGTAGTGCAGTTGTGACTGAATGTCACCTTTGCCCCCCCAGGTGGCTTCCTGGACAAAGTACTGGGTAGCTCTGTGTGGAACTCAGCTCTACTACTACCATGCCAAGTCCCTGAAGGGCACTGAGAGAAAGCACGTAAGTAGTGCACACAAACACACACTGGTCCATCTCCACCTGCTTTTAACAAACTGAAACTTCTCTTTTAAGGGTGCATGTTTGGAGCAGCTTAACCTTTAGTTTGGTTTGTTTAGGCAGGTGAAAAAAATTGCATTTAAGCTCAGGTGTGCACCAGGTAATCGCACAGAGACGCCTGAATATGCAGGTTTGAGTCTTCTTCCATGTGAACTGCAGTGCGGCGCGTAGGGGCGAGGACGGAAAGATACAAACTACAGGAAACAGCCTCAAAATGTGCTCAGTTTTATGGGCATAAGGAGCGGGATGTTGACGTCTGAGCTTTGAAAGTGTCGCCGAACAATAAGAACCGAGGGCAAAATGCAGCCTCGGCTCATGCTCACATTCAGCTGTTTCTTCATTCTTGTATGAATACCAGAGAAATTAAATTATGCCAAAGAGGGCAGACAAGTTCTGTATGCTTAGCTGGAATTACAGGGAGTGGAATGGGATTTGTTTTCCACTAAAAACTAGCGGAGTGTACACATCTGTGTTTGTGTGTGAAAGTACTTGGACTGTCTCCGTTTGACAGGGGGACATTTATTGAAACTGTACAGGAGCTCAGAGGAGAGCAGAGAGGGGAGGAGAGAGGAGGGAAGGGGCGGGGCTACAGTGTTGGGACAATGAGGACAGGAATAAACAGGATGCAAATGAGCATAGAGGGGTCGATGGGGAGATGCAGTAATTAGTGTGTGTGTGTGTGTGTGTGTGTGTGTGTGTGTGTGTGTGTGTGTGGAGAGGGGAGGGGAGGGGCTCTGGCGCAGCAGGGGGACAGACAGATGGTAGCACTCATTGGATAATGAGAGCCATGACATCACTGCAGCCCTGTGTGTCACTCACAGGCTAATGAGAACCTGCTGGAGTGCACACTCAGGCTCACAGGCGAGACCGCGAGCAGTTACACACATCATGCACCTTAAAGCTGTTGTATCATTTCCTACAGCCATGGCTGCAGCATTTTAAATGAAGGCGTGTTTTACACACAGCTAGCGGCAATCATGAAGAGAAGGAGACTGAATGTGCTTTTCTCTTTCTCTGCCCCAGTTCAAGTCGACGTCCACTAAGAGTGTGTGTGTGGTGGGCCTGATGGCCATGATGGCCGACGACCCCGAGCATCCTGACGTCTTCCTGCTGACCGACTCTGAGCACGGTCAGACTGAGACACACAAACACACACAGACACAGACACTCATGCACGCTCAAAAACACACGCACACACAGACGCACGCACGCACGCGCTCTCACACACACACACACACACACACACACACACACACACACACACACACACACACACACACACACACACACACACACACACTCTAATAGAAAGGGTCTCTGAAAATGATGTAACACTTAGGCCCTGTCCACAGGAATACAGGAAAACAGTGTTTTGAAAAATCTCCACCTTGGGATGTGTTTTCCAAAAGCTCAGTTTTCAGTGAGATAAAACAGTGTTTTTGTGTGGCGGGCGGACGCCAAAATGCAGAGAAAATACTATGTTTTCAAAAATAGCTGTATACATACTGTATGGACAGAGCCTTAAAGATCACATTTAGTGAAAAACATGATTTCACTGCTTCTTTGATTATAAAGGACTTGGGCGTGCTATATAAACATCATGGAAGTCTCACAGCACATGTTCTCCAGATAAAGCCACACCAACAAGCCGTTTTGACTTCCATAACTTTGTGACATCACAAAGTATCACATTTGCACGCTTATTTCATTTGCCCCGCCAAGTGAATGCAGAAGACCAAACCTTGTTGTCTACATAGCTGCATAGTATCATGGAAACATGTCTAGAAAACTATCAACTGTACCAAAGATGGATCTATCCTAACAGATCCTCTTATCAGAGGTCCCGCCCCCTCAACACAGTGCATAGTTAATGAGGGGAGAGAGAGAGCGGATAGAGAAGTCCCATAGAGGCTGGATTAGATTTTTTGGGGGGAACATAATTCATAACCTGTGACCTGTGAGGCATGTTTTAAACCGCAAAAAAAAGCATAAATGGGACCTTTAAAACAAAGTGTCACATCTCTGAAAATGCTGATTATTTTGAACAGGTGAAACAGGGTCAGTGGAGATCAGTTTGTGAATGGTGACTTCTAATATTCACACATATACATATCAACTGTGTCTGTTTGACCAAGCAGTAACCCTCGCTGTGGACTGCATGCTGCTGTAGTCATATCTGATTTTCTTTGTCTTCAGCCCTGGTCCTCCTCCCGCGGCACACTGGCCTGTGAATGAGTTTTTTTAATTGGCCTGGCTGATCTAGAACGAGGCTTGGATTGGTCCGTCCAGGGTTTTGGGGAACAATCTGCACAGCTGGCATCTCACGCTCTGTTTTGTCTCCGTTTCCTAGGTAACACCTACAAGTACCAGGCAGGGAACAGAATGAACGCGCTGCTCTGGTTCAAACACCTGAGCGCTGCCTGTCAGAGCAACAGGCAACAGGTATGGTGGCGCACACACACACTAGGGGTGTAACAGTTCACGGTTTGGTTCGATACGACACAGAGGTGTTCGGTACGTTTTCGATACAGCAAAAAAGTAGAAATGCCAGGGAAATGTCCTTGAATATTTTTTTTAATGTATTTATTCATTTTTTTATTTAATTTTATTATTTTCAGTTTAGTTGGTTTAAATTTTACGACACCTTTCTTCTTTTTCGTCTCCGTTTTAGCTTACCATGATAATATCCTTGTAGAAGACTTGCACGGTTCGGCAGTGAAAGATTAATTCGGTTTGCGTCGCGTGTTGAACCTAAAGCCTCGTACCGAAACGGCTCATTAGGAATATGCGTATTGCTACACCCCTACTGTTGAATGTGGCCTCCAGTTTACACATCTCACTCCTTTCCTAGGTGCCAGCCAATCTGATGTCATTTGAGTGACTGATGCTGAGGAAGATTGTGTGACTGAGCAAAGGAGAGAGGGATGAGGAAACGGATGAGGAGGTGGAGGAGGAGGAGTATTGACTCAGTGATGGGTGCTTTCACTGCCATGAGCCCTGACCGCCGACAGAGATGGTCCATTATTGAAATCCCATCGTCTTTGCCACCGATTCTCCTAGCCTCACTGCTGCCTCACCTGCCACCACTGCCTTAACCAGAGTACCGTGTGTGTGTGTGTGTGTGTGTGTGTGTTTGTTTGTGTGTGTTCGTGTGTGTGTGTGTTCGTGTGTGTGTGGGGATGGAAGTGTGACTATTTTGGCTGCATTGACTACTGAACAAGGACCTGCACCACTGCTCCCGTTTGCTCTCAGTCCCTTTCTTTGTCCTGTGAGTGTTCAGCACTTGAGTGGAGGCGTTTGACTTCTCCTCTCCTCCTCTCACAGACTGTCCTTCAAGATGGACAGAAATAATCCTCTCCTTTTTCTTTTGTTATTCTTTTTTTTTTTAGTCGGGCGCCATTTTTCCCGGTGTCCCCATCATGCTCCGTTTGAACATCATGGACGATTTCCAACTTTTGAATGGGCCGGACACTCGCATTCATCCAATCACCACACGCACACACACTCACATTGGACTAAACCCATTGGACTTTGGAGGGTTTGAAAACACACTTTTTACTTACTTGCCACTTGGTTCACGCTATCACCACAGACCTTGTTGGTCTCTTCGTTCACTTGTGTTGACTTGGGATCACAGGATTGACACGACTTCTCTCTCTCTCTCTCACAAACACAAACACAAACACAGGCCTATTTAATTGCAGCGTTGTAAACACAAGGGCTCTGATTCTCAATCGATTCCAGCAGAAACAATTCCCGCACGTCCTGAATGTGTCTAGTTTTTATTACAGAATTCCTACTCCCTTTTTCTTGTCATATACTCGCTAAGTGTACGGTATGTATGTGCGTGTGTTTGTATAACTGCATTGTTGAGGGTTGGGGGCAAATATTTGCTTTAATCACAAGAATCTCGACTCTGCAGTTCTACATACTAGGTACGATAATCCCAGAATCTAAGCTAAGACGTTCCCATGCTTAGTTCACCAGACTCTCTCACACTCACACACACACACACACACAAAACACTAAACACTTGAAAACTGTGAATGACTCCATGGGAGAGAGCAATGAGAACTCCTCATGCGTGATTGGATCTCCTCCTCTTTTTGTTGCTTAACATGGTTGGGACCTGGGGTCTGGAGCGGACAGTCAATGCTACCTGGAGCCATACAGGATCTATTTTAAATCTTGTTTGTTGTCATTGTTTTGTGTGTCCCCCCCCCCCCCCCTTTTTTTTTTTTTGTGAGAGGGGAGGGTTGCAGTTTGCAGTATTACCATGTTCTAGAAGGCTTGCACATGTCAAGCTAGTTTTGTCTGTTACATTTGTATGTTACATTTCATTTCGTTTTTGTTGCTGTTTTTTCTGCCCTTTTTTGGAGTGGTCATTTTTGTAAATTGTATTCACATTTGGATCTTATTTTTGCAATCCCCTCCCCCTGTTGTGTTGCAGTACAGGCTAACAATCCAGGACCCGGCTCTAATCTCTTTTGCGTCTGAATTAGAATAATCTGAGCTCCTTGGTTATAATCATCAGTGCCAAGTGATGTCGCCGTCACGCTTGTTTTCTTCAGTTTGATGACAGATAGGGGCAGAGCTGACATGGAATCTTGTGTAACCGTTGGCACGTTTCACTGGGAAAACTTGGGATTGACAGTTTCCAGTGTGTACCACAGATGTTTCAGTGTGCCAGAAATACACTTTCCCCATTCATTTGTGTTGGGAGCCAGTGTTAAATTTAATCCAAATGAACAAATATGAGGATGGGGGTGGGGTACTCCCATCCCCCCCCCCCATCCCTTTCATTTTCATCCAGCCCTTTCTCCTGTATAAAACGACTGTTTACATTGTATGTTTACGCAATCTTTTCCCCAACATCACAGTCCTTTCATTGTTCCAAATGCACTGTCAACCCCCAGAAAGAAAGAAAAAAGCTAAACTTATCTCGCAACTCATTTCCCCACCTATCAACAGGGCATGTTCAGCTCAGAGGTGGTTCCTGACTGTTGCTAAGGGTGGTGAGAGGTGAAGATATCCATGCTCCAAACGGTCCACAGACACACTTACTACCGGGCCTGATGCTCCACACAGACACAGTCTGCCCCCTGTTGGCTCAGTCGGATATCCCGTTCCCACATTGGGGCAAACTGGCCTGCGCACTGTGCTGACCTGGCAAAGGCATCCGTCCCTATCGGTGCCTTGAGACCTTACCTAAGGAGGCAGGCACTATCTGGTTTGGGTCAACCAGACATTAGCAGCAAAGGGGAATCACAAACTAGTTCCTCTTTAGGTTTCAGTGCAGAGATGTTGGGTCTGTTGTACAGGAGAGGTGGTGGTAGTGGATTCACCTGTGGATGAATGAATGAATGAGGAAGCCAAAGATGATGAATAATGGTGCAGCAGCTAAGCATGTGTGTGCCTGCGCCTACTGTCCCTCTATTTTTTTAACATAGCAATTGAAAGCCAGATAGGCGATCCGTCTAGGCTGCCATCGCTGCTGAGCAGTGGGGTAACTAGCTAGCTAATGTTCTGCGTGACTGCCAGCTCATGCTAGGGCTCCACGCTGGCTCGCGTTGTACTCGCGTTGTGTGCAGTGAGGGACGAGCAACATGGGGACTGAGAAATCCTCTTCTTCATAGAAGAGCAGAGGTACACTTGTATGAAATTAACTCACTGAAGAGAAAGTGAAGCTTTGCCAGCGTTGCACCGTTTTAAATTTGGGTGCATTTAAATGAGAATGAATGCAGTCTTAGAAGCCCAAAGGCCTGATGAGGGGTAGAACTATTAGACGGAGGCAACTGTAACTATAAAATGTATGCAGGCGGGATCTCGTGGATCTCATTCACATTTGCCCCTCTCTTCTTTCCATTTAGTTTGTCTGATTTTAATTGAGAATGAAGCAAGAGCAATACAGATGAAATGATAGATGCAATAGATGGGGATTCCTGAGTTACCAGTTTCATGACTAACCACACCGGAGAGATGCTTCTGGTGTGTCTTGGAAGTTTTTTTTTTTTTTTTTTTTTTTTTTTAAGTTTGGGTTTAACAACCGTTCTCTCAAGAAATACCTGAATGTCAAGCGCTTTTTGTGGTTTCCTTATTGTAACCTGAGTTTACATTATTTTCTTTCTTTCTTTTTAAATACATGTACAGTGTATAGTCAGAATAATGGAAACACTTGTATACTGACTGTCAGGATTTCCACCAGTGGTGCTGGTTTTGTAATGGTTTGGGTTGGGTTGATTTTGTGATGTTTTGTGGTTTTGAACTGCTCATTTCCTAGATTACAAGGTCAATGCTAATCGTAAATACCACAATGAACTTGAGTGATCATCAGGGTCTCTGTTTTCATGATGGCAGTGGAAAATTCAATTTCTGAATCTCCTTTTTAAAATTGGGGTAATTTCTGGTCATTACGCAGATCAAGGCACCGGCCTTGATGATAAGGCCATTGTCATCCAGGAAAACTCTGCTCTTCCAGGAAGTTGATTACTTCTCCTTATGTTACTGCTGGAAATTGGATAAGCCCTCCAGAGTATGACTGCATTGATTCCAAAAATGTACCCCATCAAAAACAACCACAACCCTTTGCTGTACTTGGAATGTATATTGTTTCCTTTAATTTGACTGTACCACGTACAAATGCACAACTAGCTCTGTATTTACTGTTTGAGTGAAGTTGCCTCTTGGATTAATTCTTTTTAACCGTCATGAAAGATGTTTAACAGTTCAGATGAAGTGAACGGGACCAGGTTTCCACCAGAGGAAGTGTTACAGCGTGGTTATGCAATGTGTTTGTCTTCTGGGGCGGTGGAGAAATGGAACCAGAGTTTGCTCTGCTCTGCCCCCCCCCCCCCCCCCCCCCCCCACATCGGACAGGTGTGAGGGTTTACTTTTGGCCGAGGGTGTCGATGAGCTTTGTTCACGTCAGCAAAGATGAGGGTGACATCTAAATGTTCTGTACCTTTGACCTTCACCCTGTACCTGGCTCTGTGTGTCTGTCTACCCATGCCATGACTGTCGCCAGCGCTATGACCTCCAACCTGAGTGATGCGCTGCCAGACATGAAGACTGAGAACCAATAAACACTCTGCCCTTTTTTACTCCACACATCTGTATCATGCTTTTTTTTTTGTTCAAGGTACTTGAGTTTTCTGAGTTTATCTGGAATATGGAGGGTAGAAGTGAGTGCATGGCTGTGTGCTAGTGACTACTGTATGGTTTAGTGCCACTTAAGTATTGAGTTTTCAGTTCTAGCGACTGAAATAAAACTTGGAATTGTCTAATAATGCCTTTGCAAGCTGCTTTAGTCCCTCTTTGAGTTGTTGCAGGACCACAGGGAAGGCTGCAAATGGAACTGCATTGATCTCTATTCATCTCAGAGCCTTGCAAGTACTGATTGATTTTTATTAAATTAGCGTGACTGCCACAGTAACAATCTCCCAAAGCAGTATGAACAATCTAGATTTCCAAAACTAGCAAACCATATAATCAATCTCACTCATTTGCATCTGCTTCACGCTTGCATGGATACACTCGTGATGCAGCAGCGCCACCTAGCGGCTTAATCGAGCCGTTACTGAAAGTCGCTGTCGGGGAAGAGATTCGGAAGTGGATACGCCAGGCCAAGGGAGGAATTGAAGGAAAGGGTGGAGGAAAGGGAGCTACCAAGGAGATGGAGAAAAATGACAAACCATCCTGACCTGTAGCAGCGGGTCAAATTATAGCTTTCATATCACACGACAGATATTTGGAAGGTTTTCGTCCCCCACGGCGAACAGCAACTGGCCATAAGGTAAGTCAGCTTGCCCGCCAGCCAGTAAACAACGAACGACATAGCTACTGAGCTAGCTTGCTGTGTGTTAGCTAGGCAAGGTGTACACAGGTTTGCTATCTTGCTAACGATAGATGTGACCATTGCAGCAATGCTTATTTGATACGATGAATAATGTTGGAATTGCCTGTGTAGAAAGCAACTAGAACCTTCATTTAGCAGGGCTTTTTGAGCGGTCTGTGCTGGCTAACTCGTTCGTGTGTTGTGTTAAAAAGCCTATCATGAAAGACCGATTGTGTGGAGGCGATTGCCTGCGTGGCCAGATGCACCGCCAGGGCAAAGCGCAGACAACGACTTGTAACGTTAACCAGCCAACTAATGGCTGGTTTGCTGTCTCAATATGTTGGTAGAGTGGCGATGGGGCTCGTTAGCACTACGGTAGCTAGGTTAACTTAACGTGGTTAGGGTCAGTTTTACTGTTGTCAGTTGAACGTGGCAGTTGTTGCCAGTCATCAAACAGACTCCAGCAATGAATAGCTCACAACGTGACATGCAAAATCTAGTATTGTAACGCCCGTATTTTAACCCTCTTTGAATGCCAGCAGCAGTGACCATTCAGTAACGTTATAGCCACTATCAGGGAAGATTTCATCCTGTTGCTTGTTAATAATTTGAACCTGATCCCTGGGGTTTATGCCCATACTACTTTCACAACTGTCAGGAGTATCCATAAACAGAGCTGTGCTGCGTCCAGTCCACCTCCTCATCTGAACCCCCTCTGCACTAAATGCTGTGATCTCCTGTGCTGGAAATAGGCAGGGTCGATACAAAGGCTGCCTCCCTCTTATTTCCCAGTTCAGTGTAGTAGGCAGGGGACGGATATTCTTACCTGAAACAAGATACTTTGAATCCTGTGAGATGGCCTGTTTTAACATAGGTCAGCTCATACTATTTAGCAGCACATACATTTTATCTATATATAATGTATATCATATATATTATACATATGTATATGTATATATGGCTGTTACTGTTGTCGGATATTGAATAAAGCTTTTAGTGCTGGATGAATGCTGCTCTGTAACCTGCTGTTCTGGTTGTTAAAAGCACAAACAGCAAATTCTCATGTTTCTCAGTAACGCCCAAAGTATTACTGTCCATTTTGTGCCCGTTTTGTATGGCAGGACAGCCTGGGTTAATCGTATGGGAACCCCTGATTGGACACATGTCACATTTACACAGACCAGTCTATGTCTGTGTGAAGGACAGAAGCCTTGTCCATTGTCCAGCATATTATGTACTGTACCTACAGTACATATGCTGGACAGTAGACAGACAGGCTTCCACTGTGCTGAAGTACTGGGTCATTGCCTGCCCAGAGGGGAAACAAGCAAGAGGGGCAGCAAATCAATCAGCATTTTCTCTGCATATTATTGACTGCACATTTTTCATCTCTCTCCCTCTCCCAGTTCCCTTCTCCTTCCTCCCCTCCTGTTTCCTCACAGCCTTCTCTCATCTCCACCTCCCTCTCCCTCCTGGTGAGTGCCCGCTCCCTCGCCCTCTCCCTCCAGGTGAGCGCCCACTCCCTCTCCCTCCTGGTGAGCGCCCGCTCCCTCGCCCTCTCCCTCCAGGTGAGCGCCCACTCCCTCTCCCTCCAGGTGAGCGCCCGCTCCCTCGCCCTCTCCCTCCAGGTGAGCGCCCGCTTGCTTAGACCATAGCTCCGGTGAGAGGCCGAGCTCCCGTCCTTCAGAAGTGTGTGTCTGGCGGAGGGCAGGTGAGCGGGAGCTGTGGACGCCATGCGTCTGGGGTGAGAAGGGTTGGGTGCGGGGGACACACACAGAGGGGTGAGAGGTCTGGGCCGCTCGGTGCCGAGATGAAGCTCAAACAGCGTGTGGTGGTGCTGTGTGCCGTGCTTCTCCTGCTGGGCCTGGCCAAGATCTTCCTGCTGGATGGAGGGGAGGGCACCTTGACCAGCCGACGGGACCTCCGAGCGTTTCGCAAGGTCAGGACTAAACGCCACGTTATAGGGTTCACGATTCGATCTAACCCTGATAGGATGTAATAATAAATACAATTTCAATGACAACAAAGTCTGACTGTGTAGAGTTATGTTTATTTCTGAGCCACAAATCTTTCTGGAAATTACATTGGCTTGCTAGAATGTAAATGACAATAAGAAAATGTCTTTACAAAGTGCAAATAATATAATTTGGATGGAGAGCTTGTGAAATTGTAATGGGCAAATTGTCTCATTTGTGATTGATTACTACAGCAGAATAAAAGCGATATCACTAGATCAATAGATTACATTTTCTGAGTATGGTCACATGTTTTGTATTGTGGCCATGGTATGCGTCGCTAACATTCATACCTGTGTGTGTGTTGCTAACATTCATACCTGTGTGTGTGTGTTGCTAACATTCATACCTGTGTGTGTGTTGCTAACATTCATACCTGTGTGTGTGTTGCTAACATTCATACCTGTGTGTGTGTGTTGCTAACATTCATACCTGTGTCTGTGTGTGTGTGTGTGTGTGTGTGTACACGTGTGTGTGTTGCCAGATGGAAGCCGGCCTGTCCCTGTCCCGTGGAGCTCGTCTCAGCCACACCCTCCAGTCTCCCTGGGAGATAGCAAGCCAGTGGGTGGGCCCCAGAGAGGTGTACCCCGAGGAGACGCCTGAGCTGGCTGCTGTGCTCACCGCCCTTAGCACTGCCAGGATAGAGCGGGCAGATGTGGGCTATAAGGGCACCCAGCTCAAAGCTCTGCTAGTGCTGGACGGGGGACAGAAAGTGGTCTTCAAACCCAAGAGGTCAGTTAATGGACTATGTAAATGCTGCAAAGAAAAGCCAATGCATGTGCAGACCTCACACACTTGTACTGTATACATTCATGTGATTTCATTTTCAGCTGACTTTTTATTACCCCCCCCCCCCCCCTCTCAGGTATAGCAGAGACTATGTAGTTGAAGGGGAGCCATATGCAGGCTATGACAGGCACAACGCAGAGGTGGCTGCTTTTCACCTGGACAGGTATGGTTGCTACATCATACGAGTGTCTACGTTTATTCTCACGCCATCTCTGATCTGTTTTTGTGAGCAAAACATGGCATACGAATGTTCAAGCTACTGCCTTGTCGCCCCGTGTCTGCTTCAGGATCCTGGGGTTCGAGAGGGCACCTCTAGTGGTGGGGAGATTTGTCAACCTGCGCACTGAGATCAAACCCGTGGCTACCGATCAGTTGCTGAGCACCTTTCTCATGCAAGGTTAGTATCTCTCCGCTCCCTCTTTCTCTCTCACTTTATTAAATTGCAGACTTGTGGTGAATCTGGATGCGAGGGTAAGTCTGTGTGTGAGCTCAGCCCATCTGACGCACTTTCTCATTCTGACATCTCTTTTTCGCTCTCTGGTCTCACTCTCTCTTATTCATTCATTCACACTCTCTACACTCACTTTCTCAAATAGCACCCTAGACCTGCAAGTCCTGTTTGCTGTGGGCGACTGGGCGTGTCATATCTTACACCTTTGGTCATATATCAAGTGTATTTGTAGATCACCTTTGACAAACAAGTTTGGCAGAAAACAAACTACTTAAAGTCCCTGGAAACCAAAATCCACAAAAACCTTCTAACTATTAAACTTAGGGTCTTATGTGAGTACGGTAATTGTGTGCCTCAGAAAGTAGGAGACATTAGTTTCAACCCAAAACCCCAAAATCGCCACTTTTCTACAAGGTCTGGATTTCCACTTCCTCATTGAAGATGATTGAAGAGAGCGGTGCTACAATGAATGATCTTATCACGTCATAAGATTTAATCGAATCGCACACGCGCACACACACACACACAGTAGCGCTGTGCACTCGCAGCGGCAGTCTCTCTTCCTCTCTGTCAGTATGCGCCGAGCAACGAGCGAACACACACACACACACTCCATCTCTCTTTCCTTCTCTCTCTCTCTCCTCTCTCTCTCTCTCGGAGGAGAAGTCCTGCACGCACACACACGGGACACGCCCACACAGTCCGCGGGAGAAAGACAGTCTAAAATCGAATTGATTCTCATGACTTTTGTCATGACTGTCAAACCTAAATGTATATACTTTGCGACGTTCATCATCGTTCAAATTTGGCTGGTGGCTTATTAACATAGGTTCCTGTGATGTGATGAACTCAAAATGCTAAATAATACAAAATTATTTCCGGTTTCCAGGGACTTTAAATCTTCATAAGGACAAGCGTGTTGAAATCACAGGATTCGGAGCTAGAGCTTGCATGTCTGTGTGGGCGTATGCATGCATACATTCAGCTTGCGTCATAGACAAGTGTGTAAGAGGATGTAAGAGCACCAGGGAACAGCAGGACTGTCCGCAGGTAAGTAACCGACTGACTGACACACTGCAGGGAAGTAAACAAAGAGGAAGGAATGGCTGGTAATGAGGGAGTTCAGGTAAGGTCGTAGCCGCACAGTCTCTGCATGAAAGCATCTGAACACAGCAAAGTGTGTCTCAGCGGCGCAGGGTGAGCAACATCCTCGTTGACTTTGTGCCCTTTCAGTTTGTCCCTCCTAACATACAGCAGTGCTCAGGAAGCAGCCACGGCAGCACTTTGTGCATCTGATTTTACAGTCGATCCCAAGAGGCTGAACTGAAGAGAGGAGAGACTAATAGGCTGCTGCCCTGTATTGTTTTCTCTACATGTGTAACACGTGAATAAAACACGAGGCCACTAATTCACTCTATATATTACTATGAAGATGTGAAACACCGCTACATGACAGGAATTAGACACCACAGGAGGAGTGTGGGGACTTTTCTTTTCTTACTATGGGGACTACTCTCTCTCTCTCTCTCTCTCTCTCTCTCTCTCTCTCTCTCTCTCTCTGAGCTGTGTTTTGCTTACATGAACTAACTACATAACTAACCCTAACCCATGAACAGAAGACAAATAGTCACACAAGGCATAAATATTGATGAAAACACTAATGTGTCCTCCACGTGTAAATCTTAGTGTGATTGTGTGAGTACAAGTGATTTATTATAGGGTGAAACTGAGTGGGTGTGCTTGTTAATGCTCTCGCATCACATCTCTCTCTCTCTCTCTGTCTCTCTCTTATTTTTATGCCTCCGCCGGTGATAGCCAGGCCGGAGGCATTATGGATTTGGGTTGTCCGTCTGTACGTCCGTCCGTCCGTCCGTCCGTATGTCCATCCAATGTTCGATATCTGAGGAACGCCTTCATGTCATTTCATCAAATTTGCCTCAAACGTCGACTTGGACCAGGGGAGGAATTTAGCCAGGGGCAAGGGCAAAAAATGCCCCCTAAGATTTGGATCATTGTATTTATATTAAATTAATTTAATTTCCATTTCCATCTCTAACACACACTCAGCACCTGCAAGCTGTTTGCCAGAAGGAGGTAATGGAGAACACACTCACACACAAAAGCACTGTTGTTCACACAGACACACACTACACTTTAGCTACTTCAGGGTTGCCACTGTTTTGTAATGATACATTTCAAGGACTTTTCAAGCAATAAAGCCTGGGAAAAAAAGAGATGAGAACAAAAATGTATCCGTCGCAGGGTAGCCTGGGAAAACCCAGCCTCCACGTGACCTCTATCTATGTGCTATAGATAGAGGTCACGTGCATTGTAGCCGACTACCCACAATGCATTACGTTATCCCAGCACACGAACGACACGGCTGTAGAGCAGAATGGCTCTGCTGTAAAATCCTCATAGACGTTTTTTTTGTGAAGTTAAAACCATAGACTGTAAAACAGTCTATTACACCGGAAGCGGAAGAAACACCCATCAGGCATAATGGCAGCTAGAAATAAGGTGGATAAAGAAGAAGAAAAAATCTCTCTCTCTCCCTCTCTCTCTCTCTCTCTCTAGGTAATAATACATGTTTCTATGGAAAGTGCTACTACTGTAGGGAGAGCGAGCCAGCGTGTGCAGAGGGAGAGATAATGGAGGGATCGTTAACCCTGTGGCTGCCAGACGTTTGGCCATTGCAGAAACACCGGCACCCCTGGGGACGCACCTACAGAGAGGGGAAACTGGCAAGGTGGGTGTTTGCTGTCTGTGTACCCAAGTCAAACCTGATTTGAAGAAGAATTCTAATTGGCTTTAAAGCTCCAGTACAATGAGAATTGCATTCTCAATTTCACTTTAACAAAAGACTTGTTAATGTGAAGTTACCAAAATTATTATAACTCGGCATTGTGTTAATTGCTCGCCGTCTGCTGCTTGTCAATAGAATCAAATCCATTTAGAATTCCAATCTACTTCCTGGTGTAAATGCTGTCACCTACACCCAGGTTTTAATGCATGCTCTGATCACTCGCATAATGTGTCAGATAGTCAGCCAGCTACTAGTCAAACTAGCCCAAATCTAACCATCAAAAACTGGAATAATGATGTGCATTGTGTTAGACATCAACATGTCTAATGTTTCTTAACTGCATTGAAACCATTGGCCTGGATCTTAAAGTTCTGCAAAATGTGTACTTTTGCAGAATAATAACTTAAAGATCCAGGGCAATGATTTCAACTCGGTCAAGAAACGTTAGACATCGTTGATTGATTGAGTTGAAATTAGAGATGTAACGGTATGAAAATTTCACATCACGATTATCGTGACCAAAATGATCACGGTTATTGTATTATCACGGTATTCATAAAGAATTGATGAAAATGTTCAAAAAGTACTGAGAGACTCACTGAAATCATTTTACGTTTTATATTGAAAACTCAGACCCAAAAAGGATTGATACACTCACTGAAATCATTTCTCCAAGGCTGCACGTTTGCATCTGGGAGACTGTTGCCAACTTTGGTTGATGATGGGCAGTATTTACCATGTTTTTCAAAGCACTGTAATCACGGTATCACGGTACCACGGTTTTAATGATAATGAAAATGTGAAACGGTACGGTTATTATAAGGAATTTTATCACGGTTATCATTAAAATCGGTTATCGTTACATCCCTAGTTGAAATCGTACAAAAAAAACTCATTTTCCTAAAAGGATTTATTTAGTTGTTTTGAGTTAGGAGTTTGCAAGATCAAGGAAAATGCTACACTATGATGCGATGATTTAATTGTGTTGTCTGAGATGTTCCTCAGAAGAAGAAGAAATGGAAATTGTCGTTTTGCCTATATTGAGCATCAACAATTGTTTCCCCATAATTCTGGTGGTTTTTATACAGATACAGAGTGCATTTCCTTGATCATGCAAATTCATAGTAACTCGGTTATTACATTTTAGACAAAAGCGAAGCTCGTTTAGTGCAGTAGGGGCATGTGGGAAAACGGCTTCCAGGTGAAGGGATCTTGGTCAATAATACTGCATCAATTTCAAAGATTTCTGTTCACATTACTTAGTTATACATATAAAAAATATGAAAATAGGGTCTCCTTTATTGTGTTTACCGGTACTTAGAACGTGTGCAGAACCTTTCCAGCTCCATTCCACTGTTTCTAAAAGCATCTTTGTACAACCCAGCTCAGCTTTTCAGTGGAGCGGCTGGCTACCCAGTTAGATAAGGATGGCTGATGGATGGTGCGATGTGTTGCATGGGACTACTTCCCTTACATGGGATTTTCAATCAGTACATTTTAAAACCATACAAAGTAAGGATAAGGATTCCCTCTCTCTCTTAAAGTGAGCTAGGTAGTTTCCACATGATTGTTGTCATGATAACACATTAATTTGCGAAATGTCATTGAAACAATCCAAGTATTTTATGAGCAGTTGTAGCTGTGCGTAAGCGAGGACCTGAGGACACATCGGAATAAATGATTAATTAATTGATTATAATTTTGTCAATCAACAGAAAATTAATTGATTATAATTTTGATCATCAATAAATCATATTAGTCATTTATCAAGTAAAAATACCAAACATTTGCCAGTTACAGCTTCACAAATGCTAAGATTTGATGCTTTACTCAGATTCATATCATTATAAAATTAATGCTTTGGATTTATTTATTTATCATTATTATTATTTTTATATATTATTTTGCTAGTCAGACTAAGTAAGCAATTTTGAGAATCACTTTCAGGTCTGATCTTGTGATGGACATTTGTCATTATTTTTGATGTTTTCTCAACCATGAATCAATTACTTGCAAAAAATAATTGATCGATTTATTGAATAATGGAAATAATCATCACGTCCCTACATCGCTGCTAGCCAATAGTAGCAGAACTAATCGGAGCCAGTGGTGGCTGGCAGCTGCGTCACAAACAACATGCGGCCGTTGCAAGTGCCACATTTAATAGGTTTCGGTACATTTATGTCTTGCCTGGTTGTGTGAAGTTTCCACTGGACAGAAATAAACAGGGACAAATCTATCTTCCAAAGAGATTTAGAAGAGTTGTAGTGAGGGACTGAGTCTAAGCATGTGTTGCCCCTCTACTGAATCAAAACTGAGGCCACACCATCCCAAATAGCTGCATATTCACTTACTAAAGGTACATGATTTAACTTTGAACAAAGTTATTATCCATGCCATGAACTGCCAAATCAACATTATTTACAGTTAATTTCCTATAGAAAACAGCAATATCTGCTGGCCATAGGGACTTATGCACTGCGTTGCATTCAAGTGCTAGGATTGGCCAAGCGTACATGCTCGTTGTTCGCGCAAGGTTGGGTTGGTTAAGGCATGAGGAGTGAAATTGGTTAGGGTAAGAATATCAGTACAAGTCAATCAGAGGCAGAGTATGCTGTTTCAAGAAAAGTATTTATTCTTTTGAGCATATTTTAACTGGCAACGGTCTACAATTGTCAGTCTGTAGGCTTGAGGCAAGTTTTTATTACATCAATACATTTTTATTACATGTATTTATTTATTTATAATGACTGTTGGGGTACTTCATACATTTTACTGACAACTGACCAAAAGGTAATTGAGCAGTTTGTGCACACACAAAAAAGGAGTGAGGTAAGTTGTATTCGATAATTATGACGTAGAGAAATCTTTATTTTACCAGATGGGCAATTTGACTTGCTGCGAGCAGATAAAAAGCAAACATAATCACAAACATAAAAAAAGGAGAGTACTGTACATCAAAGGGCATCATCGACGGTACCAAGCACACATCAACAACGTCATTGTAACAACAGTCCGTACTAACATCACCATCGTTTTGGTGGGGAGTGTAGACCAATCCTGAAAGATGATCCCAAACCTCTGTGTGTGTGTGTGTGTGTGTGTGTGTGTGTGTGTGTGTGTGTGTGTGTGTGTGTGTGTGTGTGTGTGTGTGTGTGTGTGTGTGTGTGTGTGTGTGTGTGTGTGTGTGTGTGTGTGTGTGTACGCGATTTATTGAACAAAGTAGATTTCTAAACTGGCCTTCATGGATTGAAGCCTAACGACCTGTAACTATGTAGGTGGGAGTATGATGAGAGTTACTGCGAGGCCGTGAAGAAGATGCCTCCGTATGACGCGGGGCCGAGGCTGCTGGATGTTATCGACACCGCCGTCTTTGACTATCTTATCGGAAACGCTGATCGCCATCACTATGAGAGCTTTCAAGACGACGGCGGCGCCAGCATGCTCATCCTCCTGGACAATGCCAAGAGGTAAGGAGTGTACTGTGAACCAGGAGGCTGGAGGAGTGTACTGTGTGTGAACCAGGAGGCTGGAGGAGTGTACTGTGTGAACCAGGAGGCTGGAGGAGTGTACTGTGTGTGAACCAGGAGGCTGGAGGAGTGTACTGTGTGTGAACCAGGAGGCTGGAGGAGTGTACTGTGTGTGAACCAGGAGGCTGGAGGAGTGTACTGTGTGTGAACCAGGAGGCTGGAGGAGTGTACTGTGTGTGAACCAGGAGGCTGGAGGAGTGTACTGTGTGTCAACCAGGAGGCTGGAGGAGTGTACTGTGTGAACCAGGAGGCTGGAGGAGTGTACTGTGTATGAACCAGGAGGCTGGAGGAGTGTACTGTGTGTGAACCAGGAGGCTGGAGGAGTGTACTGTGTGTGAACCAGGAGGCTGGAGGAGTGTACTGTGTATGAACCAGGAGGCTGGAGGAGTGTACTGTGTGTGAACCAGGAGGCTGGAGGAGTGTACTGTGTGTGAACCAGGAGGCTGGAGGAGTGTACTGTGTGAACCAGGAGGCTGGAGGAGTGTACTGTGTATGAACCAGGAGGCTGGAGGAGTGTACTGTGTGTGAACCAGGAGGCTGGAGGAGTGTACTGTGTGTGAACCAGGAGGCTGGAGGAGTGTACTGTGTATGAACCAGGAGGCTGGAGGAGTGTACTGTGTGTGAACCAGGAGGCTGGAGGAGTGTACTGTGTGTGAACCAGGAGGCTGGAGGAGTGTACTGTGTGTGAACCAGGAGGCTGGAGGAGTGTACTGTGTGTGAACCAGGAGGCTGGAGGAGTGTACTGTGTGTGAACCAGGAGGCTGGAGGAGTGTACTGTGTGAACCAGGAGGCTGGAGGAGTGTACTGTGTATGAGAGCATTTTTCTCGGGAGTCGGAGATGCTTTGCAAGGTGTGAAAGCCGTTGCATATAGGCCATGAGTCAACCTTACTGATGCCATGCTGGCCTACAAAGTAAAGGGCAATAACTGTTTAGCAGCAAGACAGAGTGAAACTGAGAAAAAATGACCTTATTGTTTATCTTAATTATCTCCCGTTGTGACTAAGATTTCTCGGTAGAGAAGTTATGAAATATGTTGTTTAGTCACACCTATGGGCCTGGTTTTAGATGAAATGAAATCTAAACTTGAATCACGGTGTTTGACCTTTGGAAAAGTAGTTAAAAGAGCTCACATCTCCACTGAGAGCTGTTTGTTTTTCCGTGGCCCACACTGAACACATGCCGGAAATATGTTCATGTCGTGAGGGGCACACAGTCTTTAACCTGGCTGCCTTGAGGTCACTTTTCTTTTATGTGTGGAATAGTTTGATGCAGTTTCCACAGGATACATTTTACATCTACATGTCATGGTAACATTTTAAGCATTAACCTTATCGATCTTAACCAAAATGGCTTTCCCCGAGTGGGCAAGTGTGTCTTTATCAAGGAAACTTTGAACCTGTGATCAAATCTTTTTTTAACCACTGAATCATGTATATTTTAGAGATGTATTATATTTATATAAATGTAATGTGTAAATAATAATATAATATATTGATATATATTTTCCTGGATATATAGTGTTTTGGAATAAAAGTAACTTCAAGTACACTAATGTCAGCAGCTTCATAACATTATAAAATCAGTTTGTGGTGAGTTTTTCTTTATATTTTGGCACATATTTGAAGCCCCTAGCTGAGAGGGAAGTGGTTTTCAGGTTTAGTGGGTTGGAGCAGATGCTTGGAAACTGCGCTGAACTCACATGGTGAGGGGAAGCATGTCCCGACTGACCTGAATTCAGTCCTGCCTCTTGGTATCAAAGTACACAATTGGTTTTGACTCAAAGCTGATGTTGAGGATTTGAACTCAATCCTGTCTGTTAGTATCAAAGTACACCATCGGGCACCATTCCAAAAGTTATAGTATTTTCCAGCTTGTCCCAAAAACAAACAAGAAAGCTTTGTTCCAAACACTATGCTTCTGTATAGTTTTACCTTGAAGCCCTGCCTGATTAGTCAACAGAGGAACACATTAGATAACGGTGAATTATGTATACAAAAACCATGTTTGAGTAAAAAAAAAAAACTGAAAGAGGAATTTTCTCTCTGCCTCCTGGTCTGGTTGACTTGGCTGAGTTGAGCGTGTCCTAGAATAGAATGTCGTTTGGAAGTGCGCCTTAGACTTGGAAGTGTGTGTGCTGCGCTCCACAGAAGTGTCAGTAGAGTGTGTGGCTAATGCATTTTGATGGCTTCTCTTAGCTGCAGTGCAGACATGCCTTCAGGTTCAGTTGCCTTACTTTAGTGTTATTTTTATTTTTATGCAGCTTTGGGAATGCGGCGCTAGACGAGCGAAGTATCCTCGCACCGCTCTATCAGTGTTGCATGTGAGTATCCAGTCCGAAAACTCCTGGGAACGCACACTTACCCATACTGCAATCTAGATGAGGACGAAATATACGCTATATTCTTATGGTTGGTGTATCTCTCTCTCTCTCTCTCTCTCTCTCCTCTCTGGCAGGGTGCGGGTGTCTACATGGAACAGGCTAAACCTACTGAGAGGCGGAGCTCTGAGTGCAGCCATGCGTCAAGCTTTGGCCTTTGACCCCATTCAGCCCATCCTGGCCGAGCCGCACCTGGCGGCCCTGGACAGGCGTCTGTCCGGGGTCATCGCCACCGTCAAGCAGTGCATGGAGGCCCAGGGCCCCGACAACACACTCATAGAGGACCGCATTAGCCTCCCCCATCATCCCTAGCAACAGAGGAGAGGAGAACAAGGAGAAGCGAGGGAACAGCCAGGGCTTTACTTCCCGTGCCGAGGAGCGGAGGGGAGAGGAGAGGAGAGGAGAGGAGAGGCAAATGGAAGAAGGAAATATACCTAATGGACCATTTTGACAGTGTGAGAGATGCCCCAGTCTTAAAAACAGAAACGGGGAGCGGGTAAAAGGATTTGATGGGGTGGAACGACGACTGCATATTTCTTCTACGAGAAGATTGGAGGGAGGAAGCGACCGTGGCTCTACAAAAATGAAGTACTGGTTTCAAAGCATTTGAACTCGGTGTCATCCTACAATTATATAAACTTTCTCTCAGGACTGTTGTGCACTAGGACAGTATCTGCTGTATATCTGAGAATCCCTACTCCTACTACTACTACTACTACTACTGGTTCTGCGGTGACAACAGGCATGCCTTGTGCCAAAACCTCCCTCACCGTCTCAACTGTTCCTTACGAGTGAACTGAGGCCGTATGACCGAGCTCGGAGAGACAGACTGGCCTCGGCGAAAGACACTGGACACGCGGTACGACAGGTGCAGGCACAGACTGTTGGGAGCTCGAGCTGCGATGGGGTGGTCTGCTTGACTTAGAGCCAAGTGAAAGGTTGAGTCAAGTGTCAAGTCATCCCAAATTACCTCGATTCCCATTGGATTCAGAGATAAGGAAATCGATGTATTTCTAATTTCAGAACTGAAGTGTGCCATTTATTTTGAATTGGCATCTACCCCCCCCCCCCCCCACCCACCCATTACCTCATTCCTTGAATTGGAATTTGAGTTTGATTGGCAGAAAAAGATAAATTAACCCCCCCAAGCTACCCCAATGAATGTGTACATATTTAACTAACTTGTTAAATAGGGTTAATGAGACAAAGGAATATAAATTTGTGAATTATAATATTAAGTGAACCTAAAGTGTGTGTGCGTGCGTGCGTGTGTGTAATGGTGCCATACTGTACAGAAGTGAGAATGCTACTGACACTACAGATTGAGTACTGAGAGGACAAGGCGGTAAAATGTATGGGTACATTTTCAGCATTAAAATATGATCTATTTAAACACACTTCTTACACTGTCGTTATTTCTCCATGCAGACATGCAACCAAATTGATGAAAGACATGAAGTTCTTACACTCATAATTTCTTCACGTGGACATGTACGCAACTGCATTGTTTAAAAACATGAAGTGTGGTCTACTGTCACTGTTGTCAGGGACAAGTGGACAAGTACATGTCCACATGGAGAAATGATGGCAGTGTAAGAAGACATGTTTTGAAGCAATGCGGTTGCGTACCACATGATGTACGTAACCACATTGTTTCCAAATGAGATGTTGCTTAATGTTTATCTGACCATTTGCTGTGATGTGCTGCCCTTCACTGTCTGGACAGTGGCTACAAGTTTGATTATTGGTTGATTTAATATATCCACAAATTGTATAATTGGTCAGTTTAATTTGTCCTCTAGAGACAGACTGATGATGCCTTAGGGGCAATACGGGGCAACTTGGGCAAGTGCCTTCCCTGCGCTAAATTACACTCAATTTAACGTGTGAAAATTGCATTAAAAAAAGAAACGGCATTTGCGCTTCAAAAGTCATCAAAGTGGTCCTCCTTTGTGAAGATTATCTTGCTGAGCACAAACTATAAGCTGTTTCATAAACTATCACCTACAGGGGTTCTCTCTTTACACTTCCTGAAGGATTCAGCGCGATCGCATGTGAAATGGCATAGCTATGTGGCTGAACGCAATTTCTACTTTCACACACAGACTTTGCATTCTTGTTATAGTTCTGATACCAGATGGAGCACACAGTCATTTAAGCAATATCACACGAGAGTCGGTCGCAGGCCGCAGGCCGAGTGCCGAAGATAATCACAGCAGTGACGATATTGGACAACAACAGCACAACCTCGAGTGTGATATTGCTTTTATACAACAGTTCTATTAAACAAAGCTGATTAAGAGAATGACAAAAAGCTGAGAAAATATATGATTTCTCTATTTATTCCTCCGCCAACAAAAATAGTCCCCTCAGCTTTCCGCTTTGCTGAAAATGTAGCCTAATCAGCCTAATTAACTGCAGGCTGTCTACTTTTTGTCATACACATTGATTTGCACGTTTCCATTGTTTGCCTCACAGTGTTTGCTTCGTTTTTGTTTTTCTCCAAATCGTCAAGTTCTGCAGGTGAAATATGAGCAAACCTGGAGGTTTCCGCAGAAGAATGTTGCTCCCCCTCGTCCTCTTATTTATGTTAGGAAATAAATTGTCTCAACGCCAGACCCATGAGAGTTCTTACGCTGATACACTACGTTACTGCATGCTGCAGAGCTCTCTCTGGGTTTATCGATTATCGATTTTATTAATACTTAGAAAATTTTCAATATTTTCAATTTTTTTTTTTTTTTTAACAAAATGAATGCCTATGGCAGAAAATACGAAAGACACCGTGTTCTCCTCAATGAACTCTTTATTTCAATGTGTCTCCTCTCCAACACTGCTGTCCCCGGCGCATGCCGGTGTGAATTTCTCATGTTTAAAACAGTTTTGTTGGCACAAAGGCCCGTGCCCAGCCAGAAAACTAGAGACTATATGAAGCTCCACCTCACGTTAGTCGGCTGTGCAATGGAGTGGGGCGAGGAGGAACGAATTCCACCCAAACCTAGTCCAAAAAAAAAAAAAAAAAAAAATTTTTTTTTTTTTTTTTTTAATAATTAAAAAATCGATCCAAATGCCACAGGATCGATTCCAATCCTTAACGATCGATTATCGATTTTCGATAATTGATGAACATCCCTAGTCTGGGTAGAGACTAGGAAATAAATCCATCTTTGCGCTCTCGGTATCCTAACTGTGTTACGCTTTGTGAATGACATTCAATGTAATGTGGCTGGTGTTTGTTTTGTCGATTAGAGCAGCTGTGAAGCGGAGTGATCTACACACAGTGAAGCGCCAGTGCGTTATCGTGAAATATCAGCACTGGTAGGATCCCTCTTGTCCAATCAAATTGCTCGGCCGGAACTAACTGTTGTGTAATAGACCAGACCTGCACATCCAAAGCGTCAAGGCCGCGCCCCTTTTTGGGGGATAGAAAGAATGAATAGCGTTGTTGTGATGGTATTTTTGCCGTGTTTTTAGCTAGCATAGACAAAATACCAATTCATTAATTTCGGGTTCAAGTGTTCTTTTGGTTTGATAAACATATCTACTAATTATTTTGCGACCTTGCCCGAACCTGAACGGTCGAGATATATTAATAAATGAAGGTTGACTGGTCTGTCGTCATGTCCGTTCAGCCTGAGTCAAAGAGGATTTCCGCATTCCCCCAAAAAGGGGCGTGGTGCAGTTCTGGTCTATGGCCATTTAGTCAGGCCTCGCTCACAGAGTTGGCATGCAGCCTCCCCTCCTCCCCAGAGGGTTTTCATAGTCTACTTTTATTATTATATAAGTTTATTAGGAAAAAAAACGAAATGAACCATCTAGTTTTCAAGGGGGTCCTAACGTGCAGTACAAAGTTATCAAACAAACAAAAATGGAATCAAATAAGTAATAAGAGTGACAAAACAACATTCGACAAACAATTTGACTACAGAGAGGCCATGAAGAGATACTTGCCAAGCACGAATAAGAGATATAATATAGTATATTGTGAATTGTATGATCCATATGATATAGAGTACATTTATATATACACACACATCTACATATATACATACAGTACATGCGTAGATACATATATTATATATATACACACACAGATAGATACCTCATCAATACTTCGCTGACTGATTCCAACTCCGCTCAGGTGTGCTCCATCAATAGCTAACGAATGGAGCCATGGTGTTGAGCCTGTGTTGACTCATTTTGGCCACTAATTAGCCATTTTGGCCCATTTAGGGCCCCCAATTACCCAATTCAAAAACCCGGCTTCGTTAGGTCACCTGCAGGGGGTGCTGTTTACACATAAAATGGCATAGAGACAGTCCGCATGTCTGGGAATGCCCATACAGGCTCTAGGAACGCCCACAATAGACGCTGGGTTAGCCTGGGGGTGGGGTCAGGGTGGGGTAAATTCTCCCGTTCTATCCATTCAGCAAAGTTAGAATTTAGCTGATAGCCCAGCCCAGGCATTCACGATTGGGGATTTAACCACCGCAGTAAACGCACATCTGAGCAGATGTCTTGTGTTCTGCTCTAGAACCCCCAAACGTGTAGTTTAGAGCCGCAGCACCATCTTTTGGTGAGTCAGCCCATGAGATATATGGGCGGTTTTACCCCACTCGCGCGCCAGACATTTAACATTTTGTGGGCGTTCCCAGACATGCGGACTGTCTATGACGAGACATGGCCTCAACCTATAGCTATGACACCATTTCTGCTCACTCACTCACATGCAAAGACTTCACATTCTTATTATAGGATACCAGTTTTCCCCGTGAAATTGTGAAAAGTCAGAGTATCAAGCTGAAAATATCATGTTAATCATGTTTTTAGGGAAGTTAACTATTGAATGGGGTCAAATTGAGGCCAAACAGAATAGTTAATTAATAGTAATAGTTTTCTTTTTTTCCCCAATATGTTTATTGTCATTTTTCCCTTATACACAACATACAGTGACAATACAACTTTAAAGACCAGACATTTTACAACATACACACACATATACACACACAATCAACCTGCAACAATTCAAACTAAATACCGATAAAACAAATCAAACACTTCCTCCACATTGCTCACACCCTTTTTTTTTTTTTTTACAGTAATAGTAATAGTTAAGTTAAGTGTGAGATGGTTAGCAACATAATGTGATCCCCATCTTATGGTCAGATCGTCCAGTGAGGTGTTGAAAAGACGTTCAGAGCAGCAGTTTGAGAAAAACGAATCTTTATGAGTCATGTGGTACTCAATTGTATCTTCCTGTTGTTGCCGAGCATAGAATATCTGAAAGTCGTCATCCTCAATTCCAAAAATTCACATACCGGTAATTAAATGTTAGAATTGAGCATCCTTTTAGAGTAGATCCATCACTACAGACAGTAGCCTACATGAAGGGGCTTTATGAAAGGATGTGTGTGGGCTGCTAGTTGATGAACCTGATGGGGTTTAATGTTTCTCCCCCAAGCTCAAAACTGGACTTTCCTCATCTTTTTGCTCTTGATGTCTATCAGATGGAATTGAAATACTGCTCTCATCCAAAACCTTTCCTTGATCACTATTCTCTCTCCCCATCCCTCTGAGCCTGACCTCAACATTTGATCTGAGTGGCCTGTGATCAGACATCATATCGCTTGCTACTGTGCAGCGCTTCTGCCCATGGAATTCCCCATTTGAACATCATGTGCTTTTGCTTCAGATTGAACTTTTACCACGGGACATTTCACCTTCCTTGACATGAGTTCACCTTATTTGTTCAATCTATCAGCGTTGGTATCTTTGTTACAAAGTGTAAAAACGTCCCAATAGTCGGGGACATGTTTGTACATGTCTGTACTGTCTGTGCGTGTGTTGTGTAACCCTAACACCCACAGAGTGGAAACTGTTTACTGTGAAACCTTTTGGCAGGGCCCCCTTACCTGGGTGTCTTGCTGGATCTGAGAGCTTTGTGGCTTCTCACATCCAGCAAAGCAGATGGAGAGGATACAGAAAACCTTTTCATTTTCAACCTTTTCATCCGTTTCATTTCATCTCAGGAGATGCTTCAGTTTGAGTGTCATCACAGCAAGCAGACATTATTGTAAACAACTTTGTCAGTGACAGGACCAGTGTTGGGAGTAACTAGTTACTAAGTAACTAGTTACTGTAACTAGTTACTGTAACTGAACTACTTCTTGCAGTAACTAGTAATCTAACTAATTACTTTTCAAATTTAGTAACTCAGTTACAGTTACTAAAATAGTAACTGGGCTAGTTACTAGTTACTTTAGGACATGAAAATAAAGGACAACTTCAGAGGATTATCTGGTTTCTGATCCTCAGACCTAGTCCTGGGAGAGAGCTGCAGCTGCAGCCAGAGCCCCATAGGCCAGTGGTTCTCAAATGGGGGTCCGGGGCACTTTGCCAGGGGGTCCGCGAAAAGTTTTCAGGGAAATAAAACTAAAAACGTTTTGTGTGTGTGTGTGTGTGTGTGTGTGTGTGTGTGTGTGTGTGTGTGTGTGTGTGTGTGTGTGTGTGTGTGTGTGTGCAAAAGCTTTCGAAATCGTCCTTCATTTTGAGAGCAACTACACAGCTGTAAAGTTTCGTGACTGCATGTTGCACGGTTTTGACGCTATCGTGTTTGCAAAATCTGCCCACAGACGGACATATAACATCTGGCAAAGTACTCAAAATGGCTTCTGTCGTAGTTCCCGCTACAATAGGTGTCTCCAGGACCACATTTTGCCATGACATGCACACACACACACACACACACACACACACACACACACACACACACACACACACACACACACACACAGAAACCAGATTGTTGTACAGGTGAGGTGTTGTTTCCTGCTTCGGCATTTCTGCCTGTCGCACCTCCGCCGGTGCCATTAGGACAGCTGCAGGGTGGTCAGCTGGAGGCCGTTCACTGATGTTTCTCCTCTATGCCAGTACATCTCCCGGCGGGGGGGCAGTGGCATCATGTATAGGGGACGTCTGGGGTGTTAGCCCCCAACCGTTATCCTTCCTCCGGAGCCATAGCCAGTAGCTCGCCTTCTCTGCCTCCTCTCCTAGCTCCTTCACAGCTTTCCTCAGTTTTGCCCCCGTCATTCCGGCACCATGGAGCAGCTTGACTGCCGTTTTGCTGAGGAAACCTCGGCACCCTACCTCCACGGGGGAAAACCCTGGCTTTCCAGCCAGCCTCTAGGCACTCCGCTGCCAGCTCGGTGTACTTGAGGCGTTTCCTTTCATGGGCTGCAGTCATGCGGTGCTCCCCAGCCTAGGCCAGCGCGACCGGTCTGGACCGACCCCATCACCTCCCGATGTTGCAGATTAGAGATGGCATGATCTACTTCGGTTTGCGCCTTCCACTTAGCATATAGCATAGCAGTGATATAAAGTGGAGGATACCATACAAATATGTTATAGGAATATAGGATGTATCATGTAGTATAGATGGTATTTAAAGCCCTTTGAGACTTGACTTTATAAAGGGCTGTATCAACAAGACTTTAGGAATATCATAGTGAAACCATAAGATGGTGGCGCTCCTTTCTGAATGCTGCTGGTTTTCTATTCATGGTATTCTGTTACATCACCACATGGCCATCTTGGTAGGAAAATAGCAGGTGATTGTAATCAACAGGTGATTACAATCAAGTGACACAACCAGCCAATGAGCTGTGTGTATTGTAGCGCCATATTGGTAGGAAAATGCTTGTGACATAGACGTTTGTGTTTTCTTGTGTTCAGACATAGGTTTTAGATGTTATTTATTTACCTTGACAGTTTCGACTAGTCAACTCTCGTCTTCTTCAGAAGCAGTCGCACTGACAGCTGGGTATGACGTGTCAACCAGTTGCTTTTCAGCAACTGGCGGTGTGCCCAGCTGAGCCGTCAGGTCTGCCAGGCCGACCACGCCCACTATGACGTGTCGTGGCCGGACCGACAGACCCAACAGCCCCGCCGGGCACATCGCGCGGCCCGCCACCTGTTGTTCTCTGGAGTAGAGTATCCCAGGTGCGGGAGAGCATGTAGGCCCCCTCGTCCCTGTTGATGGTGCCCTCGGCACGTCTCCTGATCTCCATAGCCTCCTTGATCCAACGCTTGTATTTGTTGTCCTACATGCTCTCCCGCACCTGGGATAGTCTACTCCAGAGAACAACGGGCGGCGGGCCGCACGATGTGCCCGGCGGGCAGAGCCAGATTAACACCCCCAGGGGCCCCGGGGCACTGAAGCTCCCAGGGCCCCCCCTACCCATCATCCGGATGTTAGGATGTTTTTTCGGCATATTTAGAGGAGTATCTCATTTTAAATTAACATTAGTATTATCCTGTTATGTTATTATTCCGTTTCTGAGATTGAGTTTCTCACTCACTCATAGGCGATTCTAGGCTTTGCAAAGAGGTAGCACCAGCAGGATAAAGATATTAGTGTGACTGGGGGGTTTCTAGGGGGGGCTGTGCCCCCCCTGGACAAAGAAATTTAGTACATTTTAAAGTAAAATGCATGAATCTGATACACTCTGAGAGCAAAAGGAAGAGGCTAATCTTCACATTAATATCCTCTTCACTGTGCTGTGGCTTTACAATGATGAAAAAATAATTGACATTACATTTCCAATACAAAACAGCAGAGGGTGCCGCAGCACCACAAGCACCCCCACTTCCCGCGCCCCTGGTCACCACTTGCCCACAGGCATCCAATGAGACTAAATCATTAATCTTCTTGGAAACACATTTTATTTTGTCCTGATTGGTCTTAGATTTGTGTCATAGTTCTGTGGAGCCCAACATGAGCCCGACCAAAAAAAAAAAGGGCCCCTTCACCCCGAGGGCCCCGGGGCACCTGCCCCGGTTGCCCTATGGTTAATCCGGCCTTGCCGGCGGGGCTGTTGGGTCTGTCGGTCCGGCCACGACACGTCATAGTGGGCGTGGCCGGCCTGGCAGACCTGACGGCTCAGCTGGGCACACCGCCAGTTGCTGAAAAGCAACTGGTTGACACCTCATACCCAGCTGTCAGTGCGAGAGTTGACTAGTCGAAACTGTCAAGGTAAATAAATAACATCTAAAACCTATGTCTGAACACAAGAAAACACAAACGTCTATGTATAAATGAAGACATGATGAACATCATTGAACTATGCTTGTGACATGGGAATACTATGAATTGGTAGGAAATACATCATGATACACTGAATTCCAGTGGTCTTCAGGAACCAGGAGCCAGTTTTCTCCTCTAGTAGAAAATTCTGCTCCTTAATTACATGCACCTGGTGTCATCAGGGGCAGAATAACCAGGTGAATGTAATCAACTACTGGGTGACATAGGAAACCAGCAGAGATCTGTCTCCTCTAGCAGCTAGCGGTAGCAGGTGGACTACCTGCATTCCGGTAGGTGGTAGCAGGTGGACTACCTGCATTCCGGTAGGCGGTAGCAGGTGGACTACCTGCATTCCGGTAGGCGGTAGCTTAAGCCTCTATTGCATGGTGTTGCCATATGGCCATGGTGTTCGCACTTCTGTGGTGGGATTTGCTGCAAAGTTGGGACAAAAAAACAAGAAAGATCTTGGTCAACTAATTCCTATGCAAACACCATGGCCATGGTGGCCACATGGCAACACCATGCAATATACAAGCACAGTAAATTCACTATTGTGCACCACAGACACTAGATGTCCCTCTAGTGTTCCTGTTGTTTTAATGGCATGTTTAAGCAGGGCTCCTCTGAAAAAGAACCTGTCTCAGTAGGACCTCCCTATGTGTATACAGGTTAAACACCTAATAATAATAATAATAGTAACAATAACAACAATGACGATTGTTATAGGAATATTATAGTGATACCAGAGCGGATTAAAAATACCACAGACATATAAGGTCACAGTAACTCTACTGCTGAGTCTATGACAGACACCAGAAGTCCCCATATGAATATTACAGTATCACCATATCAGCAATACCATAAGGTACAATAAGGTCACCATATACACGGGTCGGGTACACTGTATTTCCCTATATGAATGTTATAGGGACATTACAGTGGTTCTTAGTCAGTGGGAGGTTTCACTCGACTTACTGTATTTTGTGCACTATAGAAATGGGACCTTCGCTGCTACATAACAAAGAACCGGTGTCACTCTCCTGGTTTAGCTACTGGTTTCACTCTCCTGATTTCCAGTATAGCCTCCCTCATATTGCTAGAATGCATAATGCACATAGGCTCTCAGTGTCTCTCTATCTCTCTCTCTAAACACACCCACCCTCCTCCTCCACCTCCACACACAAACATCTCTCTCTCTCTCCCCACACACACACACACACACACACACATCCTCCACAGACACAGACAAAACATACAGAAGTGTCGACCATGGGGGATTTCTTTCCAGTCACTCCCCTCCCTCCCCTCCCTCCCTGGGTCTGGCCCACTGGTGTTAAAAGCTTGGGGCTATCCTGTGCGGTGCTCACAGTCAAGATATCTGATGTGATGGAGCTAATTGGGGACAGGCGCGCCTGCAGGCTGGCGGTGGTCGTCACGGTGCAGAGCGTGCTGGTGGCTGCATGTCTGTCTGTCTCTCTGCACGTTTACTGGACCGTACAGCAACAGGTAAGTTTAGCTGCTGCATCCAGGCTATTAATAGTGAGATTTGGTGCATGAGATTTTTTTTAATGAAGGTTAATTCATTTAGGAATAAAGCTCTTCACATGTTAAATATGTGAAACGTGAGTAAATCCACACTGACTCAATAACGGACGCAGGAGAGTAGAGCTACCTGAAATCTGTTATCTTTATTACCCAACTTTTTATGGCATAAACCTTTGGGACATGGATTCTCAGTTTAGGTTATAGTATCAAACTAATGCAAATTATGAAGCTTGAGTTATTATAGAAGTAATGCATTATTTAAATTACTGCAGACCATTTGATTGAAAATATATGATATTTTTAGATGGTGTGTAGCATGTGTTTATTTTTTATTATTTTTTTATATAGCGAATATCAGGCGGGCTCAATATGTATAACTACTTTTTCTCAAGAAAAGTTTCAGATTGAAACCTATGTATTAATTTACAGAGTCTGACTGAACGGGTCGGTTTCAGAGTAATTGATCAAATAGATAGATTAGAGATCCACCTGTCTCACTGTGAGGCTATCGGCACATCATTTGTTTTTGGTAATGCAATGACCATATTCTAGTGTCATAACCCATTCACTTTGGAAAAGTATTAAGTAGCTGCACAATATCACTGTGGTACCTGATGAAAATCCCTCTAATACATGTACTGTAGTTACAATGGTGTAATAAGTCTAATAAGTCAGTTTGAATTGTGCTGTGAACATTTTGTCAAATTCTGCTGATTTGATTTTGTCATGAATTTGTACGTTACAGTTTGTTAGTTGTTAGTTTACACTAAAAAAGTTGAGTTTACACTAAAAAGTTGAGTGGTGGAAGTTTTGAACAACCGTTTTCAAGACCAATGCACCCAACAACCCACACATACTGTACTTGTCTGATGATCCATATCAACACCAAAGAGGGGATCGACAGGATGTGCTTTCACCACTGAAACTGAAAAGTCGGCATTGGTTTCAAAAATACCTGGTGACGTAACCACCATGAACAACTTTAGGTAGCCTGTTTGTTGCTGCCACACATTGAACATAGGCTACTATAATAACATGGGAAACCAAATTATATAGACACTTAGATTTTCATCAAGTAACTACTGTGTACCTACAATACTTCTTCATAAGTTAGTATGCAGGTTAACACACTGTAATAAGACCAGTAACAGTAAAGTAACATAGTTGCAAAGCAGAGGAGTGGAGACAGTAGAGAAAGACAAGGTAGGATTCAATCCCAGGCTAACAGGGACACACATGACTCTATAACCGACTTCACTATCTTCACTACCACTACTGTACCTAACGTTTAAATGAGACTACAACAAAGAACACCCCATGTTCATTTAGCTTTGACACTGAAATGCCATCATCTATAATGAAATTGAAAAAAGAAACAAAAAACCGATAGCGCTATAAAAATAGCACATCACTGTAGGAAGATTGTGAAGATGATGTTCACGAACATGTTTCTACATGCCGTGATGTTTATCAGCATGATGCTACTTTCACTATGGTTATTAATCATCCTGGTGTGGTGACTTTCCCTTCTTTCTGTCAAACTCTTTTCTCACCACATCCCTCACTCACCTCTGTATCAAGAATAAAACCAGACCTAGCATCTTACAAAACATTTTGCTTGCCAGAGGCAAACGGCAAGCCACCACAGAGCCATCCATGCTGAGTGACCTTTCCAAAGACGACCTACTCTATAGTCATAATCACAGTGGGGGCATACTAACAGCAAGAATAGGAAGGTCAATAAACAACCATGACCAAACATATTATGTTAGCCCACAAACTAAGTTGCCTTGTGTCTCTCTCCAGCAGGACTATCAGAATCAGAATCCGAATCCGAATCCGAATCCGAATCCGAATCCGAAAGATGAACTGGTATACATACGCTTTGAAGTCGTTTCAGGTGAGTGATCCTATAATAAGAATACGTTTATGTGAGTGTGTGTGTGTGTGTGTGTGTGCGTGTGAGAGTGAGCAGAAGATAATAAGAATGAGAAGTTTCTGTGAGTGAGTGAGAGCCGAATTTTGTTCGGCCACAGCCATGCCGTTGTAAATGGCCTGCGTGCTGGCACACCATCGGGAGCAATTTGGGGTTCAGTGTCTTGCCCAAGGACATTTCAAGATGCAGACTGGAGGAGGCGGGAATCGAACCACGACCTCTTTCATCCAAAGCGATTAGTGGATGACACGCTCTACCCCTTGAGCTACAGCCGCCCCCGTTGTATGTGCGATTGGGCTGAAACTCTCAGGAAGTGTAAAGAGCACCCCTGCGGGTGACCTGACGGAGCCAGATTTTTAAGCGGTGCAGCTGCTTCTATGTGTGACTGTCCGTATGCACCTGGAGGTCAGTAGTTGACCTGGGCGAATCCATCTCCTGTAAAAAAGTATTTTAACTAAGAAGAAAATTGCTCGAGTGACATCACTGATGACATCACAACGTCAGCAGTTGAACTGGGCGACTGCATCTTGTGCGAGTGATGTCACTGGCGAGTGATCTCACCCAACTGGAAGTGATGTCACGCAATTGCTCGACTGTGATGTCATCAGGCAGTTGTGATGTCATCAGTGATGTCACTTGAGCAAATGTTGTTGCATTTGCATTTGCTCAACTGTGATCTTATCTTAGTCACAATTTGTCACGGAAGTGATGTCGGTTGGGCAGTTGTGTGTGTGTGTGTGTGTGTGTGTGTGTGTGTGTGTGTGTGTGTGTGTGTGTGTGTGTGTGTGTGTGTGCAATTGCCCAACTGTGATGTCACTCGAGATGTGGGTCTGCATTTGGTCTGGATCGATTCAACAAGAGGGTGTGTGTGTGAAGTGATGTCACTCAACTGGAAATGATGTCACGCAATTGCTCGACTGATGTCATCAGGCAGTTGTGATGTCATCAGTGATGTCACTCGAGCAATTTTCTTCTTCTTTAGATAAAATACACCCTTTTCACAGGGGCCATTTTGTGTCGAAAAGGCAGAATAAACACAGGTGCAAGCAAAACACTAATGAGGGTTTCCAAATTCCAATCATGGAAGTTTGAAACCCTCATTAGTGTTTTGCTTGCACCTGTGTTTACCCTGCCTTTTCGACACAAAATGGCCCCCGTGAGAAGGGTCTATTGTTGGTTAAGTGGTGTCTGTATATCTGCACGGCTTACTTCAGCACCTGGGTGTGATTTTCTATTACTGTAGGTAATTGCCCTAATTACCTAACTCCCACGGGTCCACTAGTACATAAGATCTCAGAGTTGCAGCGTTCCTACTTATGGCATCTGTAGGGACAGATTTACTGTATGACATAACTGATGATTTCACAATGACTATGACATCATCACTGTCTGTCTTAAATCACTGATGAGCCAGCAGAACCTAGCAAGGCAAAGCTTTCACCATGTTCAGAAAAAAAGGAAAGAAAGATCCAGAACTGCTCAAGACCGTGGCGGAGGGGATGCAGGAACTCTACAGAAAAAAGCTGTTCCCACTGGAGTCCATGTATCGATTCCATGACTTCCACTCCCCGGCACTCGAAGATGCCGACTTTGACAACAAGCCAATGGTCCTTCTGGTGGGTCAGTACTCCACCGGGAAGACCACCTTCATTCGGCACCTGATGGACCAGGACTTCCCTGGTATGCTGATTGGCCCCGAGCCGACCACAGACTCTTTCATTGTAGTGATGCACGGTGAACATGAGGGGGTGATACCGGGAAACGCTCTGGTGGTCGACCCTAAAAAGCCCTTCCGCAAACTCACCGCCTTTGGCAGTGCGTTCCTCAACAGGTTGAAGTGTGCTCAGATGCCTAACCCCGTCCTGGAGAGCATCAGTATCATTGATACTCCTGGAATCCTGTCAGGGGAGAAACAACGGATCAGTAGAGGCTACAACTTTGCGGCAGTGCTGGAGTGGTTTGCTGAGCATGTGGACCGCATCATCCTCCTGTTCGACGCCCACAAGCTGGACATCTCGGACGAGTTCTCTGAGGTGATCCACGCCCTCAGGAATCACGAGGACAAGATGCGCGTGGTGCTGAACAAGGCAGATCAGATCAACACCCAGCAGCTTATGAGGGTTTATGGAGCGCTGATGTGGAACCTGGGCAAAATCATCAACACACCTGAGGTTGTGCGCGTGTACATCGGGTCGTTCTGGGCCAAACCCCTTGTGATCTCTGACAACAGGAGGTTGTTTGAAGCGGAGGAGCAGGACCTCTACTTAGACATCCAGTCATTGCCACGTAACGCAGCGCTACGCAAAATCAATGACCTCATCAAGCGGGCACGCCTTGCTAAGGTGCATGCCTACATCATCAGTTCTCTGAAGAAGGAGATGCCGAATATGTGGGGTAAGGAGCACAAGAAGAACAAGCTGATCTCCAACCTTGGAGAAATCTACAAGAAGATTGAGAAGGAGCACCATGTCTCATGTGTCGACTTCCCCAAACTAGACAAGATGCAGGACCTGCTGAATGACCACGACTTCTCCAAGTTCCCATTGCTGAAGTCCAAGCTGCTGGATGCCGTGGAGGACATGCTAGCCAATGACATTGAACGTCTCATGGTCTTGGTACGCCAGGAGGAGGCCTCCATGCCCAGCCAGTCCATCCATGGTGCAGTCTTTGACCGCGCCGTGAGCGTGCCCTTCGCCTACGGTTACGGCGAGGGGGTTAGCGAAGGCATCGATGAGCTGGAGTGGGTGGTTAGCCGCGACAAGCCCTCGTATGACGAGATCTTCTACACCCTCTCTCCCATAAACGGCAAAGTGTCCGGCGCCGCGGCCAAGGAGGAGATGCTCAAGTCCAAGCTGCCCAACGAGGTCCTGCGAAAGATCTGGTCGCTGGCCGACGTGGATAAAGACAAGTACCTCGACGATGAGGAGTTTGCCCTGGCCTGCCACCTGATCAAGGTGAAGCTGGAAGGCCACGAGCTGCCGAGTGAGCTGCCCGCACACCTCATTCCTCCGTCCAAGCGCGGGGGAATGACCTAGAAAGATCTTTATAGGGAGGCCAGGGCATGTTGTCACACTTTCCCTCATTGGTGTACATCTATCTATCTATCTATCTATCTATTTATGAAATCTATCTATCTATATTTTACATTTTGATTGTATCTTGTGACAGCTTTCATATTATGTAGGGAAAACTATCAAACATGATGGGGGATGTTGTCACATGCCTATTGCTGCTGTTGTGGTCCTGCTCTCAATTCTATTTTCTCTGAAATATATATATTATAATAACATTAAAAACATACTCTTGTATTGAGAGCAACGAACTTATATCTCAGAACATACATCTCAGAAATCAGCACCCACCTCACACTAGTTTACTATTTCTAATAGTAGACCTATGATATATTAACTGTAGCCTACATCTAATATATATTTTCATGATTTATAATAGAATAGCTTCTTGGTCACTTAAAAAATCACACCCAGGTGCTGAAGCGGTGCCCGAGTGACATCACTTCCAGGTGACCTCTTAGGTGGCTTCTTAGGTGACTACATTAGGTGACTATATCTTAGGTGACTACAGCACAACTACCTGATGACATCACAGTCAAGCAATTGTGTGACATCATTTCCAGTTGAGTGACATCACTTCACACGCTTTTTTACACGAGATGGATTTGCCCAGGTCAACTGCTGACCTACAGGTGCATATGGACAAAGTTACGCATAGAAGCGGCTGTACCGCTTAAAAAACAGTAATAATAGCAATCTCCCTATGTAGCCTTTGTGGCTGTATGAGAGGCTGGACCAGCAGTGAGGTCACAAGTTGCTATACAAGCCAACATCTTATGGGTTAAAGTAGCAACATAATGTTTATTCGGAAAAAAATGAATGTAAAACTATTTCTAACCAAAAAATAATAATAATAATGATTTGATAGTTATGACATGCCCCAACCAGGCATTCCTGACAAAGGTGCCTTCCCTGAACACACCGACTAAACCATTCAAATGTATTATCAGATTATATCTGACCCCTTGCCTTTTTTGTCACAATTATAATTATTTTGATTCCTTTATGAGAAAAAATATTAGAAGGAAAAACATTTTTAGGTATCAAAATTGTTAATTATTTTAACTTTGACTATTGTAATCAAAATATGTATTAAGAAAGTTCTCACTCTCCCATGTTTCTTTCTCTTCCTCTCCCGCTGTCTTTATCCATCCCTCTCTCCAGACGTCAAGCCCAATGCGACGCTCGAGTTTGGTGGTAATTATACCGGAAATAATATGAGTCTGTCAGACAACAAAAACAACATCAAGATCGAATGCAATGGACCATACATCTTGCATATGTTGGTGTGCTGTAAAAGCACCAACGGAAAGGGCAATGGAACCCTGGAGCTGCGGGTGGACCGGGAGAAATCTCCTCTCAGCACTTTCCATCTGTATGCTGAAACAGGTGATGTCTACAGGGGGCTCCACGACACAGTCTACCTCAAGAAGAATGATTTGGCTACTCTGTATTTCTCTTCTTCATATAAACGATTCAAGATTAAGTCTGTGAGACTGGGTCTCAGCTACCTGCTGGGCAAATGTTCCTTCTGAATGGGTCGTCATGGAGTCGCTGTGTTGTTCACAGTCAACGAGACGTATGAAGACCAGAGCTGACTGGAGCGAAGAGGTATCTCAAAAACATATGAACAGATAAAGATTAAATAACTGAGATAAGAGACTTGATTCCAATTGCTAAGGGTCACAGGGTCAAGAAATCAATTTAACTTCGAATTCAGTTGATACTGTAGGAATGAGGTATATATTATACAACATGTTCAAGAACTGTTTGGTGTTGGCAAAGGTTTGCACTCTGAGTGCCTTCTACTTATAATAATAATTGATTGGATTTATATAGCCCCTTTCTAGATACTCAAAGCGCTTCACATATCAGACCAGAGGGGAAGAGCACCTCCTACTGGTCCTCCAACACCAGCCTCCCATCCAAGGAGTATCCTAGGCCAGACCTTTTTAGCTTCCCCAGGTAGTGTAGTGCCACTGGTGCTGACTGGTTATGTTTTGTATATAGCTAATATAATTGTCATTACTTTATTTCACCAGAACAGTACCAAGTTATGTCATACCTAATGAATGTATTTGTTATCAATGCACCTATTATCTACCCTCCCTTAACCCTCACAGCTGAGTCAACACAAACTGTCCCTGTACTGTCTGGCTACTAAACATGGGTCAATAGTATGCTGTTGGATCACATAGGACAAAACAATGAGTGCTGAGAGTGAATCTGACATTATCTGAATTCTCCTGTAATGGCTATACATGATTAATCTGGTTCACCACGCAGGTTAATCAAATGCCAAAAATCAGATGGGTCAAATTTGTATATTTGACCCAGGTGTGCAGCCGGTCACTGACACACTGAGGGATGAGCTCAGGTATATTTGACCCAGGTGTGCAGCCGGTCACTGACACACTGAGGGATGAGCTCAGGTCACTGACACACTGAGGGATGAGCTCAGGTATATTTGACCCAGGTGTGCGGTCACTGACACACTGAGGGATGAGCTCAGGCCAAAGACTAGAATGGAGATGAAGGGAGAGGAGGTTTACACCTTTGATTGTAATTCAGCTGATCTGCACTCTATGTAAATATTGTACTTTTTGAGATATGCTGTAAAGCAAATTGCCATGGAATTGTACGTCTTATTTGAGGTAACTATTACAGGTACTATACTCTAGTCAAGCTATAAAATAAATGGGCTTGCTATCAGGTCTACACAATCTAACAATCAATCTAACAAAATAATTATATTTAAACGTTTAAAACTAAAAAAGAAACCTTTCTTGCATTTGTACATTTACTATATCAATACTATAACAAAATGTAATGTAAAGAGCTGCTAAAAGGAGAGAAAACTGTCCTCTAAATCTTGATTGTATTTCTCCATCTGAACAGTGGGTATAGAGGCCAGAGGGTGAATCACAGTTTTACATGGAAATAAAATGTATGTCTTTTTTGTATTTTTTCTTTTGAATTTTCAGTTTTGTATTCAGGGAATATATTGTACTATACAGTATAGCTACCTCCTGTAACTAGCACTGATTAGCCATTGTAATAAAACTTTAATAAAACAATTGTTACCATTTTGCCATAAGCATCTCCCCTTTGTATTCCCACCCATCCCTCTTTCTCTCTCTCTGTCTCTGGATGTCTGGCTGATCTGACAGCCTGTGGCCCCTCCCTCTTTCTCTCTCTCTCTGGATGTGTGGCTGCTCTGACAGCGTGTGGCCCCTCCCTCTTTCTCTCTCTCTCTCTCTCTCTCTCTCTCTCTCTCTCTCTGTTTGGCTGCCCTGACAGCGTGTGGTTTCATCATCATTACACCCTCTCATTGTGCGGATGTTGCATATTGCTCGATCAAAAGTGAAACTAGAGTGGAAAAGTTGCCCTCTCACACAGTGATCTCTCTCTGGCAGTGCTACACTGCATGATCAAGCGTGCAACAAGAGCAGATTTTACCTTACGGGGGTGAAGAGCTTAAGGCAACAGTTTTAGAAACTCTTCTTGGTACATTTATTTAAAGAGGAGAGAAAGAAAATCAGCTGTGTTTAAAGATTTAAGTTGAAGAAGTTGAAGAAACCAGCAGTTATATTATTAACTTGAATATTTTGTTCTGAAAAATATTTGTTTTTAAAGCTGCAGATTCCTTGAATATAAATTATTTTAGGTTGATTAAACATTACTTTATTTTGGAAGGATATATTGCACAGCATAATGAATGATGATGTTAAAAAATATCTTGAAAGATGGGACAAATTTATTGAAACAGAAGGCTGGTAATAAGCTGGTACTCAAGCAAAAAAGCATCTGCCGATACCAATATGGTGGCCAATATATCATGCATCCTTACTTTGTGGGTTAGGAAGTCCTGGGAGGAGGAGGATGGGACATGTTTGAATGTGTATGTATATGATTTTGTAGATGTAGCCTATGTGTTTTTTGTATTTTTGTAATTTTATGTTACATTGGAAAATGTATGATAAAAAAAGATTGAATTCTGCTGCTTGGCTTTGTTCAGAAAGTGGTAATTTCAGGTCACTTGGGCTGTTTGCATGGAACTTGCATGTTGGTGACTTAATAAAGTTAGCCTACTGATATACTGTACATTTTAAGAATGGAATACCATGGTTATCAGTAATACAATTGTGTTCCATGGTTTAATACCAATATTAAAATGGTGTTTCATTTTTTAAGTTATGCGCTCCAGCTGCAGTGGACAAATTTTACTCACAGATAGGACCGACTATGATGCCCAAGAATGTCTGTATCCTGTTCTGTGAAGTACAGTAGCACTGTTAGCACTGAGTGAAGCTATGGCTTAAGCTATAGCCTATTTCTGCCTCCCACCATGTTGACGTTCCAAAACAGCCCAATGGACAGATATAATAATTCTGTTTGTTTTCTGATGGATCAGTGTGGTCACAGTTAGTGGGATTCAACGCACATGCCGTGGACCTGTAGGCTATAGGATCTTCAAATCCATCATCCATGAGTGGGTTTTGTCCAACAAACTGAATGGAAAATTCCCCTGTGGTTTGTGTGGGACAACCTGAGAGTAAAAGGCTGCATGGTTTGGCTGTCAGGTCCTGGGTTTCTGCAATAACAGCAAGTTCAAACTGGCTCAGCAGTCAGCAGTAAACTTTACCCACGCGTGTCGGCTTATGTTTGGTAACAGTTGGCCATGTGAACTACACGTCATTTCATATTGAAGGGAATCTCTGACAGGCGCGTGAATCGCGTCGGAGGAGAATGCAACTTGAGAACAACAAAAGAAGCTCCCGCACACTGTCTCGCTGTCTGCTGGGAGGAACTGAAAGCTTGTTTTGGTCTATCCGACCTTGATCAAGTATCATGGACCCATGGCCATGATACTTGATGAAGGTCGGATAGGAGTCATGTAGTCAATAAGTTCAGTCAAAACACAGGGTCGTAGCCTGGTACAGGACCGGGGAGTCATGTAGTCAATAAGTTCAGTCAAAACACAGGATCATAGCCTGGTACAGGACCGGGGAGTCATGTAGTCAATCATCATGGTAGACACTCATTAGTTCTGTACAATATAATCTATCACAGCTAAAATGTGGGTGTGGCAGATAATCTCAAGGAGGAAATCAACAGGCTGGAAAAATGTTAAATAGCTTGTTAAATCCAAACTGTTGGTGCACTGACTATACTGTATGTGACCAAATTACTTTGATGAACCTTTGTTCTGGTTATATGGGTTTGTCCCAAACTAAAAATGTATCTACCTTCAATAAGTTATGTTAATGGAATTAACAAAGTATACAGGGTTAATGTCCCGAGGGCAAAACTGTGGGCTCAGGTATCAGGCCTTATTCAATAAGAACAAGTTTGACATTGTTTTGTGTCAGCATCACACCACACCTCTGCGCTTTTAGGGATGGTGTGCATGGTTAAGATTCAAGATTATTTTAATAGCCATAGTAAGTAAACAAAGGAGGAATTTGTCTTTGTGCAGTATGCAGTGAACACAGCAATACAAAACATCTTTGTGCAGTATGCAGTGAACACAGCAATACAAAACATCTTTGTGCAGTATGCAGTGAACACAGCAATACAAAACATCGAGCAAACACAAAGACAATCTTCAAATTATAAATGATGAAGTGTAAACTAACAGACCCTTAAAGTGACATATAGTGGAGACCATGTAAATTGTACACAAAAACAGATACAAATTGTCTTTCGTTCCTGTTTCCATCACAGCTTTAAATGCTGCTGAGAGGAGGAGATAGTGCACTCTCTCTCTCTCTCTCTCTCTCTCTCTCTCTGTCTCGCTCTCTTTTCTCTGTCTCTCGTGCAGCTTAAACGCTGCTGGGCGGAGGAGATGATGCACTCTCTCTCCTTTGTCTCTCTTAGGTAGGTATTGCTGCTACAAATATTCTTTATATATTTTATATTCGAGATATATCTTTATTTATTTTTTACCTACCTATTTATGTGAGCTCAAATAGTCCTGGACTCTTATTACTTTTAAGTTCATGTACGTGTCTTTTACTACTTTTAAGTACATTGTACGTGTCTTTACTACTTTTAAGTACATTGTACAGATCCCTTGAGGTGTGTTTTTATTTTACTTTTATCCTGTGTTTACTTGATCCTTTTTCTGCTGGAAAACTGCTGCCATGCTCCATGTTTGTTTTAATTTGTTCATGTTTTGTTTTTTCATGTATTCGCTATGCTTTTTATATCTGCTTGCACACAAATTGCCCTTCGGGGACAAATAATAAACTTGAATCTTGAATCTATGTAAAATGTCCAGTAAGTCCTTAAGTAGTCTCGCTGGCCAGCCTCCTCTCCCTCCCTGTCCAAGGAGTCTGGCGCCGCGGGACTCCATAGTGGGATTGCGATGGGCGGCGCTTAGTGGCAGTGCCCTTGGAAAATAGTTTCAAACAATCCAACTTGCCGTTTTCAGCGTGGAGCAACGAGCTAGTGTTACGGCCCTAGGCCGTATGTGTATTGTATTTTCTGTTTCTCTTCCCTGTTTGCATGTGGTGTGGATGTGTGCTTGTGTGCTGAGTGAGAGTTCTTGTTGTGAGTGGATCTTTCTTCTAACAGGTGATGGCAATCAGCAGTGATTGGCCAGTGGTGGCTGCGGATTGGTCGACTCCGCAGTTCACTTCCTTTATAGCTCCCTGGATTCAGCAAGATGATGGGGAGAGGGCTGTGGCTATGCCGTGCTGTGGTCATTCTCCCCCATTTCTCCTCACGCCTCAACACCCATGTTAGCTTTTAGCTATGAATTTTACTGTTGTTGCTGGAGTCTGTGGTGTGCCTGCCTTCTGAGAAGCAGTAGGGGTTAACTGCCATTTTTGTTGTGGTTTTGTTTTCTCCTGTTTCTTTAGTTAGGGAGTTAGGCTTTAGTTAATGTATTTTGGTTATTTACTTTCTGGTAGGGATTATCTAGTGGGGGGGGGGGGTGAGTTGTTTGTTTGCTTTGTTTCGTTATAGTTTTGGCATTGGTTATCCCTGAAGTCAATGCTTCTGGAACATCTAGATCTGTCTAACCTTCAGTGTCTATGCTGTAATATTTATTATGTCAAATAAATGGCCCTTTTTTGCCTTTTTTAAAGCCTTGCTCTTGTGTCACTTTTATGTTGTGGCCTGACCCTAGACCGGGTCGTAACACTAGCGTGTAGGTTTCTGCCATTAGCTTGCTAGCTAGTTAGCGTTGTTGTTTTCACTGCGGCGGCAGGGCGGAAGCTGCTCTGATTGACATGGTCGGAGCCAATGACAGAACTTGTAATAAGCCGGGAGCGGACATCCGGCTGCCACCGAAACAGTCGCGGACGGAAGGGAGAGGAGGCTGGCCAGCGAGACTAGTCTGTGATGTATAATGGGGGAAGGGGGTTGCGTCCATGGGAGAATGTCCATGTAAAAGTCGTAAGATTTCAAGTAAAGTCCTTTAAGTGTCTGTGGGATGTCCATGTGGGATCATTGCAGAGAGAAAGCAAAAGGACTCCACAGTGTTGACTGGGGAGTGACCCACGGTGATGGGGGAAGGTGAGGCTGCATTTTTATTGTACTCCACGACCATCTCCACTGTCTTTTGGGCATTGAGCTTCAGGTTGTTTTGACTGCACCAGGTTGTCAGGTGGTCTATCTCCTGCCTGTATGCAGACTCCTCTCCATTAGAGATGAGCCCTCTGAGGATGGGGTCATCTGCACATTTCAGGAGCTTGACGGACTGATGGCAGGAGGTGCAGCTGTTTGTGTACAGGGAGAAGAAGTGTGAAGAGAGGACGCAGCCCCGGTGCTGATGATCCGGGAGTCAGTTATATGCTTCCCCATCCTTACGTACGTGCTGCTTCTTGTTCGTTAGGAAGTCTGTGGACCACCTCCAGATGGACTCAGGCATGCCCAGCTGGGAGAGCTTCTCGTGCAGCAGGGCCGAGCTAAAGGACCCTGGCATAGGTTCCTGTGCTATCCAGGTGTGCGAGAATGTAGTGGAGTATTGTCTCATCTACAGACCTGTTGGCTCTGTAGGTGGGCTGCAGGGGGTCAAGGAGTGGGTCCTAGATGGATTTTAGGTAGGACAGAACAAGGCGCTCAAAGGACTTAATGACCACAGACGTCAAGGCGACTGGTCTGTAGTCTTTAACTGTAGTGCTACAGGCTTTGTCTTTTTGGGGACGGGGATAATAGTTGAGGACTTGAAGCAGGCTGGAACGTGGCTTGTCTCCAATGAGGTGTTGAAGATGTGGGTGAACACTGGGACCAGCTGATCAGCACAGTGCTTTAGGGCAGAGGGTGAGACAAAGTCAGGTCCGGCTGGCTTTCGTCATTTCTGTCATCTGAAGAGCCTGTTGACATTTCTCTCCTGAATGCAGAGTGGTGTCATGGGAGGGGGATGGAGTTTTCCGGGGAGGAACTGGGCCGAGGACTGATTCAAACGGCTGGCTAGATGATGGTCATCGATGGAGTGTTTGGCAGACGGTTTGTAGCCCGTGATCTCTCTCAAGCCTTTCCAAACAGAGGCTGAGTCATTGTCCGAGACCTGTGATGGAGATGTTGTGAATACAGGCGTTTAGCAGCTCCTATTGCTTTATCAAACCTGTTGTTGTATTTCACTGTTGGAATGTGGAGGTAGATTTCTTACCTGAATAGCACGAGTGAAACAAAGAGACATAGAATTCTTTCTGCAATGAACAAATCCTCCAGAAAGCATGAAGTATTTTAGCTTTTTCTGGACGTTCTTGCAAGTGAATTTTCTCTGTTGCTGTTGCCTTTAGGGCACTATGTTTTACCTGCTTGTAAAACTAACCTCCATTTTAAAATCATTTAGCCCCTCCCCCTCATTTAGCAATCCGACTTTTAAATGCTCCAGTTTTTGTATCCTTCATTATTTATATATTATATTCCACATTCTACCTCTTGGTGTATTTGTTTGTTTGTATGTACATGTATGTTGGATGTTACTGTGTTTTTCTCTGTAGAAGCAGCTGCTCATACCTAATTGAGATTTCAACAGAAAACGTACCATTTCATTCAAACCCTATGTTATGGCCTTGGTCAGAGCCTGGCCTTGGTTTGGTCTCAGTATTGTTTTGCATTGCCTCACCTCTGTCTCCATTCCAGACATGCCCCCCTCTGATTGACTGATTGCTTTGAGGAGCCCTCACCTGGAGCTGGTTCTCAATCAAGCCAGCATAAGAAGCCAGGGGAGACGCCTCTGCTGGGCCTTCTGCCACTTCTACAGCCAGAACTTGCCCTGTGTGCACACTCTGAAGCTGCAGCTTTTGCCTTTAGCTGCCAGCTCATTTTCCGGCTCTTTTTTGCTCTGTCAACTTGACTTTGATTATTACTTTTTACTGGCCTTTAAGTTGATGCCTATATTCTTAGTGGCCTTTTGACATATCTAGCATTGATGCTGTAGCTTGTTTCTCTGGCCTCTTCAGTTCATACTAGCTACTTTAGTGAATTTCTGACCCTGGGTTCGATTCCAGTTTTTCTTTCTTTTTCTTTCTTAAGTTAAGTTATCCTTTATTTATCCCCTTGGGGAAATTGATCCTCTGCATTTGACCCATCCTCTACTAGGAACCTTCCTAGAACTAGGAGCAGTGGGCAGCCACTGTGCAGCGCCCGGGGACCAACTCCAGTTCTTTTGCCAGTACCTTGGTCAGGGGCACTGACAGGAGTATTAACCCTAACATACATGTCTTTCTTGATGGTGGGAGGAAACCGGAGCACCCGGAGAAAACCCACACGGACACGGGGAGAACATGCAAACTCCACACAGAAAGGACCTGGGACGGACCGGGGTTCGAACCCGGGACCTTCATTGCTGTGAGGCAACAGTGTTAACCACTGAGCCACCGTGCTGTACACACACACCTACAGGAAGCCCTGCCCTGTAAGCCCTGCCCTGTAGGGGTGTGCTGCCCTTTCAATAATGAGAGACTAGTAGAAAGTTGAACAAGCGTTAATGATACAACAAATTAATTTTGGCATATGAATCCATGATATGATGACGCTCTCCTGAGATAATGAGAGGGCGTCGTCAGTGAAGAATATGATAGGAAATCCCCTAAAAGAAAATAAAGTTAAATTGGAATAAATGGAATGCATAAAGGGGATCATGGAGCTCACCAAAAATATAAATAAATGTAGGCTATGAGGGCAAAATGCATGCTGGGAGATGAAGGCCAGCTATGCGGGTTATTCACTATGAGGGGCAAAATGCATGCTGGGACATAGGCCAGCTATGCAGGGTTATTTACTATGAGGGGCAAAATGCATGTTGGGACATGGGCCAGCTATGCAGGGTTATTTACTATGAGGGGGAAATTTGCTATGAGGGACAAAATGCATGCTGGGTGATATAGGCCAGCTATGCGGGTGATTTACTATAGCCGTTTTCCCACATGCGTACCGGAAAATTACCTGTAAGTCAATATCGGACATTTCCCTGAATTTCCCTTCACACCTCAGTGCTCGCAAGTGGGAATCTAGCAGCGAAATTGCCTGTATGTTGGGGGGCGGGGGGAGGGGGGAGCTTATTTGGGGGGTCGGCAAAACTCCCCTCTCTGCTCGAGAGAGGCCAGTCCTTCCGCACTTCGCAGCAGCCACACAGGACGGACACAGCGAGAATGGCAGAGGCTTGCAAGCTGCTCAACGCTTGTATGTATGTAGAGAAAGCAAATGCACGAAGCGAAATGTGGAAGTAGTTTGCTTTGATGTGCGCGAATGATTAGATGATGCACGCTGGAAGTGAACGTTAAGCAACGTGTGTACACCTCGCCCAGAGAAGGACCGGTGTCGCGGAAAATGACTGCACCCGTTTCTCACTTGTATCCCTTATCGCGCATACCGCTCTTCTGACTGGTTCGAAACTGGTGAAATGTCCGCGACGACGGGGTCGCGCTTATACCGGAAAACAACTTTCCCACATGAAGGCATTAGACCACGTTCCGGTCATTTTGCGGTACAAAGCGCATGTGGGAAAAGGGCTTATGAGGGGCAAAATGCATGCTGGAAGATTGAGGCCAGCTATGCATGCATGCTGGGAGATGTTAGGCCAGCTATGCGGGTTATTCACTATGAGGGGCAAAATGCATGCTGGGACATGGGCCAGCTATGCAGGGTTATTTACTATGAGGGGGAAATTTACTATGAGGGACAAAATGCATGCTGGGAGATATAGGCCAGATGCGGGTGATTTACTATGAGGGGCAAAATGCATGCTGGAAGATTGAGGCCAGCTATGCATGCATGCTGGGAGATGTTAGGCCAGCTATGCAGGATATTTACAAAGGCTGGGAGTTATAGGCCGGCTATGCAGGTGATTTACTATGAGGGGCAAAATGCATGCTGGAAGATGTAGGCCAGCTATGCAGGTTATTTACGAATACCGGGAGATGAAGGCCGGCTATAAGGGGCAAAATGCATGCTGGGAGATGTAGGCCAGCTATGCAGGTTATTTACGAATACCGGGAGATGAAGGCCGGCTATAAGGGGCAAAATGCATGCTGGGAGATGTAGGCCAGTTATGCAGGTTTATTTACAAATGCCGGGAGATGTAGGCCGGCTATGCGGGTTATTGAGGGGCAAAATGCATGCTGGAAGATGTAGACCATTATTTAATGTATTAGCAAAGTGTGGTTGGTGTCATAAACCTATTAGCTTGCTAGTACGGTTATGTAACATACATTGTGGGAATATCTGCAACTATCATCTACTAATTGTTAGACTGTGAAACTTCTGATAAAGGCAACACTCTGAAAACTATGAAACTGCAATTTCACAGAAACACACACACACACACACACACACACACACAATAGATTGAGTAAACGATACGCAGAGGTTGTCTGTGTTTTACTCTCTGTGTTGATGTGTGTGTGTGTGTGTGTGTGTGTGTGTGTGTGTGTGTGTGGTGGTAACTGATTCAAACCAAGACACAAAAAGCAGTTTTAAACGCAGGAAGCGTTGTTTTATTCACCAAAATTAAATTCTTCCCTTATCGGGGTATGTCCATGGAATATATAACTTAGGCAGGAGGGGTTAGCCTTTGGGCCAACGCAGGGGTTTTCTCCCCACCACGTAGCCAGGGCTCAGTTCCTCTTTTAATTGCTCCAGTAACGTGCCTGTGGACGAGAGGAGAGAGGGTCGGTCAGGCAACATCAATCACGACATGAGTATGTTTAAGGAGAGGAGTGGGAATATGACTTACCGCCCGACAGCAAGGAGCGCTTCCTTCTGGAGGAAAACCGGCCACACAGTGAGATCCAGAGCGGAGTCGGCTTTCTAGGGCCACTAATTGGGGGATCTGTTCCAGCCGGTAGCTCTGTTCCTAACAGCGCCCGGCTGCTAGCGGTCCCACTCATTCAGGATATAATTGGGGAAATACCTGTCCCTGATGACGCGGCCTAGACAGCGTTTCTGTCGGGATCCCCCGGCTCTGACGTCACTGTGGTGGCTGGCTGTCCTCACGCTCTCACCTGTCAGGGGGTAGGCTGACGAGACTCCACAGTGTGTGTGAGAAACATGTCAACAATCCTGTTGGAAAATAGGAGTGATGCCAAGGAGGATATATCAATGGTGGTGATGCAACGTCACTTCAGTTGTAAGCGTGGGAGGGACAACTGGGAATAACAGTGATGCAATAGACTGGTGCTTAACTATCCACTCTCAGTTTCTCTCTTCGAGGAATGCCCTATAGGTCAAGATAAACTAGTAGAAGGAGTGTGTGTGTGTGTGTGTGTGTGTGTGTGTGTGTGTGTGTGTGTGTGTGTGTGGGAGAGAGAGAGAGAGACACAGAGAGACAGAGAGAGAGAGGTAGGTTGGGTTGAGTGAGCATGTTAGCCTGATATCAGACTGAATTGTCGACTTGTTACAGAAACAGCCAACTCGAGTTGGCGGAAAGGTCTGGACCCAGGCAATGATGTGGGTCACATTGATGTCACTTAACCCGTACTTTAAATTGTTGGTTGTTGTGCTGTTGCATGTACAGATAGTTTGACTATTGTTGACAAGATGCACTTAAGTCACTTTGGACAACAACAACAACAACAAAACATTTGGAATAAAGCAAAAAGGCGTAATGTAATGTGTTGCTCCTGTCCTGCTGCTGTCCAGCTCCTCCAGTAGAGTACAGCTGGACACACCAGGCATTTTAAAGCTACACTTGGTCCTAATAAAACAGCACATGCTTCATGTTACAGTCAAGAGTTCAGAGATGTCATAAAGTCACTGTATTGCCTCACTCTCCTGCCTGTTGATACCACATGGCCAATGGAGCATGAAGTAGTGGACTCAGTTATTCATTCATACAGAGTCGCTCGCTGTCTGCACGAATGCTATTTCATGCAATTCTCCTGTTTTCACCTTGTGAGTGAGTGTGTGTGTGTGTGTGTGTGTGTGTGTGTGTGTGTGTGTGGGTGTGTGTGTGTGTGTGTGTGTGCGTGTGTGCGTGCGCGTATGCATCTGTGTCTGTGTCATCAAGGCAAAATATGGTCCTGGCAACGTAGCGGGAACTGCCACAGAAGCCATTTTGAATATTTTGCAAGGGGTTTGTTTAGATATCCGTCTGTGGTCAGATTTCCCCTAGGCCACATTCATTTGACATTTGGTTTTGGGCATTGTGGCTGGTGTGATCCCATCACCACATGGTCTCTAGCTTCCTTCTATGGTTGTCTCCAGGCTTTGTGTGTGCAGGAGGCATGCAGCTCTATCTAACTATGGAGGCGTGGCTTGAATGTGTGGGTGAGTATTCATGAGCTCTGCAGGAGACAACAATCAAGCAGAGGGAGAAGGAAAGAGGTTTTCATTGTTGCGTGGGTGTGGAGGGATTCCCTCTCTCCTCCCTCTCTCCTCTCTGCACTCTCTATCACGTTGTGTAGGGGGGAGGAGCTAACACAGCTCGGGATTCCCACTTTCTCAGTGTGTGGGAAGACATGGATTATAATAAGAAGTCAGGACTCCATCCTCTCCAGAGTAATGAGCCCACATTTGAATCATGGAGAGACACCAAGCAGGAGAGGAGGACACACTGGTGGAGGTCAATATGGACATGGAGAGAGCAGGACAGGAGGGCACACTGGTGGAGGTCAAGGTGGACAGGGAGAGATTGGACCTCTTTCCTCAACCCACAGCTTCACCTGCTGACCACCACCGCTGCTTCAAGTGTGTGGTTGCTTTGGCAATGGTGATGGGACTCGTTGCGGCGGGTCTGGTGGTCGTCATCCTTCACGGGGTGACGACAACAATGTTGAAGCCAACATGTAAACAGGTGAGGAACTCTTCATAATGTCAGCATCGACAGAAACTTAAATTACTTAAATTCTCACATCTGTCTGTCTGTCTGTCTGTCTGTCTTTTAGGATCCTGGACCACCAAGGTTCAACATGACATTCAACATGACCTCTAAGCTCAAAAGTAAGCATCACTTGTCTTTCATCACATGTTCTGATGGGTATTGGGTGGGTGATATGAGTGGGCGGGTCTTTCATCACATGTTCTGATGGGTATTGGGTGGGTGATATGAGTGGGCGGGTGGGAAGAGGGCTCATGCATCCTGGCTAATGTCTGTCAATAATGTCATGTACCTGTATTGAATGAATGATGTCAATAAAAAGTTGATCGCAAAAAAAAGCAAGCATCACTTGCATTCAAGTGTTTCATTTAAACTTCCCTACTGAATTATCTCATTTCTCTGGATGCTGATGGTAAACCCTTCCCTTCTTCCCTCAGAGGGTGTGCACACGTATGACATATTCACTGCTGAGAAAGCTGTTCAGTACCTAATCTTTGGATGGCTGAAGTGCTCCACTGAAGACTCCTTTACACTGGAGAAGACTTGGAGCCAAAGCAGCCGGGCCCGGACCATCCAAAAAAAGACTGGCAGCGAGGTCTACTTCAACAATGTCGCCCAACTGAGCGCCAACTGCAAAGTCACGCTTTTCTTCAACAGCGGCGAGCCTAAATGTACAGTATGCCTTTTCCATGTCTATGAGCTCTGAGGACCAGGCTGAAATCGTAGTATCTGAGAGTAAGCCATGTAAGGTGCTGCCAGAGCTTGGTGTTTGTAGAGTATCTTGGATGCTATCGCGGGAAGCTATCTAAACCTGTTGCTGCAAAAATGTATATATGGTTTCATATATGGTATATGGTTTATATGGAGTCAGCACATTCATTTATCAGAGGATGGCTAGAGATGCATGAAAGGTGAGGGAGAGGTTTCATAGCTGTGGCACAGGAACGCTCGGGAGAGAATTAGATTGATCACTTTGAAAGAAGTCTGAGCACTGAGAAGCTAAACGTATACATTACTGGCACAGTCATTTTCTTTTCACATACTCTACTGATGTTTATTCATATTATTGTGGATGAAAATTGCCGGCAGCGAAAGTACACAATGCTTGAGTTTAACTAGAAACAACACCTTTGTTATATATATATTTTTTTTTTCCCTTTTTTTCTTTCTTAACAAGCTGGTTCAAACAATTATTTTCTTAAGACTATGCACTGTGGAAACATTGTAATAATAAATAAAGTGAAGAGTTGCACCTGAGTTGCACTCTTTTTGAAACTGAAAAATAAATAAACTGGAAAAAGGTTCAGCATGACAATTCTCTCTCCCTTTGTCCTCTTTGCACGCCCACATACCTGCTAAACGTCCTTGTTATGTACGTTTTCCTCCAGCAAAGGAGGCAAAGTGAAAGATCAACATGCACAGTAGGTTGGTGTTTGTGTCGTCAGCATAACTTCACCTGGCTTCCTGCCGTGCCCACTAAATATGCAACCCGCGATCCGCCCACACACACACGTCGGTAGCATTGCTCCATTCAGCTGATACCAAAACAAACATGGCATTAGATTCATCTTTATCAAAAAAAACATGAAAACATCAAAGTGCATTTAGCTTCACCTTTGAAAACACCAAAGCACAAACATCAAAGTAACCCATACGTTTCTAAAAGGATATATGAATCTGACTGCGGTCACATGACCATGGATCAGCTCAAGTTAGAAGGGAAAACATGCATGTGTTTTTAATATCGTTCTGTTCATGTTCACACTACACTAAAAACATTGATTCTGTGTCACATACTGTAGGAAGAAAATCAGTGCACTAAAATCATCATCGATCTGTGTCACATTCAAATAGGAGGAAGAAAATCAGAATTGGGTTGTTAAGACCTTTGGGGAAGAGGTTATTGACACACTCTCGAGAATGAGTGCGTTTACATACACACCAATAAACCGTTTATTATCGGATTTCTTGAGTTACCTGATTATCAAGTGGTCATCTAAACAGCATCCTTTACTGGTATAAAGGCCTTTATCAGTTTATCAGAAAACCAATAGGTTTCTGTTGAATCATCAGGATTATTCATTACAGTCAATGTCCACTCACAGACTTTGAGGTGAGTCTTTATTTACTAAGTGCATGTAAACACAGTTCAGATTATTGCCAGTTACCTGATTATTCTCAGTTATCCATTCATTGTGTGCATGTTAACGCACTCAGTGTTGAATGTAAATGTTACGGCTGGGGGGCTAGGGTCACACAATTACAAAGCAAGTGTTTGCAGAAGATTGTTTGCCTGGCTTTTCTGGCTACTAAGAGGATCATGTTATTAAATTGGAAGATCTGCAAACTCAGATGCTTCTTAATTAATAGAGGACTGGATGATTTTTAGACCTGCTAAGCATGGAAAGAGTTGCCAGGAAGGTTGGGGGACCTTGATCTTGGTTCCCCTGAGCTGTGGGACCAGGTGAGAGATTCTTTAACCCAGTGGTTCTCAAACTTTTTCTCGTCAAGGACCACCCATTTAATACGATTTTGTCTCAGGGACCCCCATTTGATAAGATTTTTGCTTTTAGATGTTTTATTACAGAAAGTGTATGATAGAGAAAATGTAAGTTCCAGTGGCCTTATTTCACAATCAATAGCCATAACGCAGATACACAAAGTTATTGGTATTAGTTATTAATTATAATTGCATACACTTAGATCAATTCTGATCAGACAGGCATGCAGCCTATCTGTTGTTCTGGCCCTGAGCGCGGCACAGTGACAGGTGTCACAGAGTGATATGTGACTGATATGTATTGTCAGACGCCCCCTTGTTTAATTATAATATGTCAATTTATGTCTTTGCATCAGAGAGTCAAACAGGAAGTGGGAGTGGCTTAGATATTATAGCCGTGGATTTCAGGTGCGCAGCCCCCTTCTCTGCCATTTGATTGAAGCCGAGCCATGGATTTTTTTTATGCTTCTTAAAAGTCAGAGAGGAATCTAGGGTCATCTCTAAGTATTTAAACTCTTTGACGTTTTTAATTTGACCGCCAAATAAATATTTGGATGGTCACATTGGTTTTGTTGATTTGAGAAGTACATGGATACTGTTTTCTCTGTGTTCAGGGTAAGGCATGATGAACTGAGCCACTCAGCAACTTTTTCAAAAGCTGCAGATAGTTTGGCAGCGACTTCCTATCACAAAACCCATGACTAAAATACTCATGCATTCTGTCAGTGTTACTTAAGGATGGGATAATAAATGGACCCTCTTTTGCTGGGGACCCCCTGGAACCCCCTCAAGGACCCACTTTGAGAATCACTGCTTTAGCCTGTCAATCTAGCTTAACAAACCATGGAGCTCTCTTTCCGAGGATCTTTTCTTTCTTTCTTTCTTTCTTTCTTTCTTTCTTTCTTTCTTTCTTTCTTTCTTTCTTTCTTTCTTTCTTTCTTTCTTTCTTTCTTTCTTTCTTTCTTTCTTTCTGATTTCCCCCTATTTTCTCTCCAATGAAACTTGGCCAATTTGTCCCCATGCTGCCCTATTGGCTGCCCCGGTCACTGCTCCACCCTCTGCCGATCTGGGGAGAGCCGAGACTAGCACCATGCTTCCTCCGACACATGCGCAGTTGCAGCCGCTTCTTTTCACATGACAAACTACTACAAAATGTAGTTAAACTACATGTAGTTCACTACTCCCCAACACTGACAATGCATGGGGGAAAGGTTTCTGTTTTGGGCAGTGGAAATAGTTGACTACCATATAAACACAAAAAAAAACAAGTCAATTCAATGAAAGGACTAACTGTGGCATCAATTTTGCCCCACAGCAAATTTGACATGATGATGGTAATTATTTGTTTCTATTGCAAAGCATACTATGCTTAAAAGCTCCATATCAGCACATCCTGAGTTAGGCTACCTGGTGAGTTTAACAGACGTAGGCTATAAATATCAAAGGAAGATTACGTAACCTTGATTTTATTGCATGGTTTAGGCCCTGCCTTAACCACCCACACATGTCCTGTGTCTTTTTATATACTTGACTAGTGTCAACATGCACAGAAGCTCTTACCCATGCATGTGCTCATTGTGTATTGTGCTCAGTATAATATCAGCACAGTGTGTTGAATCTTCTGGTTGTTTCACGTGAGACACGTTTGTACAGTTCACCAACTATGATGCTGTCACTGGGAGTTGTTTCATTATTACCACCTCTTGAAGTTACAGTGTTACATAATACTGTATATTCATAGTATTGTGACTAATAAATACAAAAATATTGCAATACCTTGCACACAATTTCACAATTTTCCTCTCTCTCTCCCCCTCCACAGCGGTTATATCAAGCTTTAGTAAACAAAATATAAATTATTTAAAGGACTTTACTGCACTTTTTACATGGACATACATGGACATTTATAGGGACCCCATTATATATCAGTTTGAAGGACTTCTACTTTGCATTTTATAATTAATCATTTGAAATTGGTCTGAAATTTGTTCTTCCATCTTCTGTTATGTGATCAGCCGCTGTGCTCCATACTGCACAAAGACTAAAATGTATTATTGCAATGTCTATTGTGTTATGTATATTATTGTCTTGGACCCCAGGAAGACTAGCTGTCGTTAGGCGTCAGCTAATGGGGATCCGTTTTAACAAATAAACAGCTGTGTCATTTTAAGTGTCATTTGCCAACAACACAGCCGCCCCCTATCGAAATTACCTATGCTAAAAGCCACAGGACAGTGGACAGGATAGACAAGGGATGGAAATGGATAAGTGAATGAAGGTGGTTGAAGAGCAATCAATGTTGACATAGTTAGGGTTAGGGTTAGTTAGTTGTTTGAATGAGCAGAAGGATGGAGATTCTCTGACTGATTGAATTCCATTGGTGAGATGATTTGAAGGAGAATACAGCCTGGCTAAAAGCAGTTTTCCTGAGTGGGATTGTACAGTCCCCTCTAGTTGCACCTCTAGTGGCTCTGGTTGAGGTGGCTTTTGAGATGATGGGAGCTAAACTGTGCATGATTTTATAGACTAGGCAGACATTTTTGAATTTGATGATGTTTTCCCAACTGAGCAGATTGTATTTGTTTAGGATGTGGCAATGATGATAAGTGAAAGGTTTCTTGTCCAAAACTTTGAGTGCTTGTTTGTATAATGATTACAGTGGTTTTACTTCGTTTCGAACTTGAGCTCTCACTCTAGTGCCTTATCCGCTGCGTACGCAGCCCACTGGAAGACTGTTATTTTTGCTCCAAAAAATGACTTTAACATTAAAACCGACCACCCACCAGTAGGTGGCGTGGTGCCCCCCTGGGGCTGATGCGGCCACCCAGTGGCGGACTGCATAATCGGGCACGTCAGGCAAATGCCCGGTGGCCTGGCCTGGCCACTCACTGAACAGCAGGCCAGGCGCCGCCTACTGGTTTACTAGTGGTTTTATTACTTTATTCAGGTTTAAAGTGGGTGCATCTCATTGTAAAATTGGACTTGGCCCAAATTGGGCTTCAAATGGCCCAAATTGGGCTTCAAACGGCCCAAATCGGGCTTCAAACAGCCCAAATCTGGCTTTAAACGACCCAAATCTGGCTTCAAACAGCCCAAATTGGGCTTCAAACGGCCCAAATTGAGCTTCAAACGCCCCAAATTTTTCGCGCGTCGGCCTGTATCGGCCTGGCCTGCTTGGTAGTTCCATGTAGTTCGCTACTCCCCAACACTGACAATACATGGGGGAAAGGTTTCTGTTTTGGGCAGTGGAAATAGTTGACTACCATATAAACACAGAAAAAACAAGTCAATTAAATGAAAGGACTAACTGTGGCATCAATTTTGCCCCACAGCAAATTTGACATGATGATGGTAATTATTTGTTTCTATTGGGAATGCAATACTATGCTTAAAAGCTCCATATCAATAACCAACACATCCTGAGTTACCTGGTGAGTTTAACAGACGTAGGCTATAAATATCAAAGGAAGATTACGTCATCAACCTTGATTTTATTGCATGGTTTAGGCCAGGGGTGGGCAACTATTTTTCATGGGGGGCCACATGACGGGGTGATGACGGGGTGATGTTGACTAGTGTCAACATGCACAGGCGCTCTTACCCATGCATGTGCTCATTGTGTATTGTGCTCAGTATAATATCAGCACAGTGTGTTGAATCTTCTGGTTGTTTCACGTGAGACACGTTTGTACAGGTCACCAACTATGATGCTGTCACTGGGAGTTGTTTCATTATTACCACCTCTTGAAGTTACAGTGTTACATAATAAAATCATAGTATTGTGACTAATAAATACAAAAATATTGCAATACCTTGCACACAATTTCACAATTTTCCTCTCTCTCTCCCCCTCCACAGCGGTTTCAAGGCAGAACAGCAAACAAGAAAAAGAGGTGTGCAATATCAAACTTTAGTAAACAAAATATAAATTATTTAAAGGACCTTACTGCACTTTTTACATGGACATACATGGACATTTATATGGACCCCATTATATATCACTTTGAAGGACTTCTACTTTGCATTTTATAATTAATCATTTGAAATTGGTCTGAAATTTGCTGTCATTTAGGCGTCAGCTAATGGGATCCGTTTTAACAAATAAACAGCTGTGTGTCATTTTAAGTGTCGTTTGCCAACAACACAGCCGCCCCCTATCGAAATTACCTATGCAAAATAGCCCATAATTCCCTGTAAATGTAAAATGTGTGTTTTTATTAGTCACATGACATACATAACAGAAATAAATCAAATTACTTCATCTCAGTAAAGCTTGTACCATTACATATTATGTCAAAACAATCTATGTTCCAAAATGAGGGAGGCAGTAGCTTGCAGACTCCTTGCCTTGGATAATGCCATCTAGTGGGTGATACTCATCATGATGGACTATTGCTCCACAGTCTAGCGACAAGTATATATGGCTGATATGGGAAAGTGCACAGAAATACCGCCAAGTGTAAAGGGCCATTCCACCAATTAATTTAATTAATAGGTTGTACATTGCAGTATGGTTTCATTGCACTGCTGGACAACTTCACTCCCACAGAGACTGACTACATAAAACCCAACATGCTCAGCCTAGCCTTACACATAGGAAGAGATGGGAACAATAAACAAGTTTCAAGATATTTTTAATAGCTGTGGTAAGTACTTATATTACAAATGAGGAATGTGACTTAGTGCCACTATGCAGTGCAGCGGTCACATTAATAGTAGAAGAACAGAATGCAGAAAACAATCTCAAATTACAAGGTAAAAAGTCCTTTCAAGTGATGGTGGTGGTGGTGGTGGTGGTGGTGGTGGTGGGTGGTGGTGGTGGTGGTGGTGGTGGGGGAGCATGGCATGTGAAAAAGGCCTGATTTGTGGGGGCTTTCGGGTTTCATTGAAGAGGCAGATGGCAGTTTGAAAGAAACTGTCCCTATGTTGAGAGGGTCTGGTACCGCCAGACATCAGTCTTCTGACATGGGGGAGGCCCGTGAAGAGCTTATGACCTGGGTGGGAGGGGTCTGCCATGATTTTCCGATACTGCTTTAGCGTCCTGGCAGTGTGTAGTAGGTCCTGAAGGGATGGCAGGCTGCAACTGATCACCTTTTAAAAGCACGGCGGATGGTGCGCTGACAGGAAATAAGCACACAATGAAAACTGTCTATTAACTTTTTTATTTACATCCATTTTTTTGATATATCTATACTTTTTAGGCAGCTTGCAAGCTCAACATGCTTGTGTGCACTGACATGTAAAGACTTTGTTACATGATCATGATTTGGCTGATTTTGGATGTGGCTCAGTGGTTAGCACTGTTGCCTCACAGCAAGAAGGTTCCTAACCCCGGTCCATCCCAGGTCCTTTCTGTGTGGAGTTTGCATATTTAATTCTCCCCTTGTTTGTGTGGCTCTCCTCTGGGTGCTCTGGTTTCCTCCGACCATGAAAGACATGTATGTTAGGGTCAACACTGCTCTCAGTGCCCAGCCCAGACCAAGGCACTGTGGCAATCAAACTCGAGTTGGTCAGGGCTGAGAGGAGTTGTGTCCCTCAGTCCTCACATAGCATTGTGAAGCCTAACAATGGAAAAAATCCAGTTGGGCTCATCTGCTCAGTTGAGGATAACCTAATCTTCTTAGTTCAATCAATCAATCAATCAATCAATCAATCAATCAATCAATCAATCAATCAATCAATCAATCAATCAATCAATCAATCAATTTATTTGTGAAGGGACAGTGTACATTAATCAACATTTGACAATCAGTGATCTAAATGTACCAGAGTTAGCGAGAAGGCAGAATTAAATAGGTTTGCTTCCTGTAAGGAATGTGATGAAGCAGCACTAGCAACATTCACAAAGAAAGGGGGGGTCATGTCTTCTTCCTAAGAATAGAAGAATCTGCATTTTGGTTAATAATGGTTAAAGGTCAGCTGCTTCACAGTTTAACATGATAAGTCACTTGATATAAAAAGCTTGATTCATCCGGTAAAGGTTGTGATAGCAAAGTTTGGAAACACTTCCATTTGAGCTCACAGCTAGAATAACGTCATGTCAGATAAATTCAACAGTTGCTAAAAAGTGACATAATTGTATTTGCTACTCTTTTGCCCAAAACCTAAATCTTACTCAAGTCAAATTAAAAGCCTATAAGCGCTCACTATAGCTGAGTGTGCTTTTGTGAGTTTGTGTCATTGTCTGCTTTTGCTTTGTATGAATTATGTCTAGACATACAGTATTTTACTGAGCTTATTCAGGTCAAAGTCTAAATCTTGCGTCGAGTTATATGGCTTTCTATCGCTGGAAGTGGAACAATCTATCTGTATGGAAATACTGCATTACTAAAACAGAAACTCTCTCTCTCTCTCCCTCACACACACACACACACACACACACACACACACACACACACACACACACACACACACACACACACACACACACACACACACACACACACACACACACACACACACACACACACAGACACACACACTGTGTACTGTGCTGCTATGTAATGTAGCCTACCTGGACTAAACTGCACTTTCTATAAGCACTCAGGCTGCCGTTTGATTGACTGTCATGTTTTATGTTACTTGTTTTTAGCGATACGATTTTTTTATAGTCTATTTTTCTGTAGTGCTGCTATGGGCTGATGGGGAATAACATTTCATTTTTTTTAATGTATGCAAGTACACAAGGGAATGACAAATAAAATGAATCTTGAATATTTCATATCATATAATATCTCATTCATTTGCTGTAGAATTGCATGAAATAGCATTCGTGCAGACAGCGAGCGACTCTGTATGAATGAATAACTGAGTCTACTACTTCATGCTCCAATGGCCATGTGGTATCAACAGGCAGGAGAGTGAGGCAATACAGTGACTTTATGACATCTCTGAACTCTTGACTGTAACATGAAGCATGTGCTGTTTTATTAGGACCAAGTGTAGCTTTAAAATGCCTGGTGTGTCCAGCTGACTGTACTCTACTGGAGGCAGGGCTGGACTGGGACCAAAAAAGCTACCTGCCATGTGTCAGACAGGCCCACAATTTCGAATCGGCCCAATTTTTCGAGCTCGCGCTCGCTTCGCTCGCACTCGCATGGGTTGGGGATTTACTTATAAAGCCACATGTTATGACCCAGTCTAGGGGTTTTAGGTGTAATCATGGGTCGCAGAACCGCCCGGGCCACACGGGCCCGGGCCTGGGTACATTTCAGTTAATTTTTTTATTTTTTATTTTTTATTTTTCAAATACATAATACATACTTTTTCACCAACCTGACCGGCCCACTAGCGAGCGGCCCACCGGCCATTGCACCGGTAGAATTACATTGCAGTCCAGCCCTGACTGGAGGAGCTGGGCAGCAGCAGGACAGGAGCAACACATTACATTACGCCGTTTTGCTTTATTCCAAATGTTTTGTTGTTGTTGTTGTTGTTGTCCAAAGTGACTTAAATGCATCTTGTCAACAATAGTCAAACTATCTGTACATGCAACAGCACAACAACCAACAATTTAAAGCACGGGTTAAGTGACATCAATGTGACCCACATCATTGCCTGGGTCCAGACCTTTCCGCCCACTCCAACTCCAGTTTCTGTAAGTCGACAATCCAGTCTGATATCAGGCTTACATGCTAGGGAATTCCTACAAGAGAGAAACTGAGAGAAACTGAAAGTATGCACCAGTCTCTCTCTCTCTCTCTAACACACACACACACACACACGCACGCACGCACGCACGCACGCACGCACGCACGCACGCACGCACACACACACACACACACACACACACACACACACACACACACACACACACACACACACACACTCACTTTGTCTTTCTCTCCCTTCTGCCCCCTCTTTCTCTCCCTCTCTCTCTCTCTCCCTCACACACACACACACACACACACACACACACACACACACACACACACACACACCTACTTTTTTTTTATCATATTACATAATTGCCTGTGATTCGATTAGTATTGGGGTTTTAGTAATAACGTAATAATTAATAACTAGCTCTGAAAGCATAATTATAACAATGGAAAAAGAATAAGGAAATAAGGAAAAAGAATGGAAAACAGACAACTAGTAGCCTCAGTGGCGTGCCGTCCATTAGGCGAACTAGGCAAATGCTAAGGGCGCTTGAGCCGTTAGGGGCGCCAGAGAGGGTAAAAAAATAAATAAATAAATTCTTTTTTTTTTAGAAATACTTTTTCATGATAATAGGCCTACTATTATTTTACAATAGTAGACAAAAAATAAGCACAACAACATCTTAAGTCTTTAAATAATAGTGAAATCATTTTTCTAATTCTGGCTTTCTGGCTGCCTGGGCTGCAGCACTTTCACCATGGTCCCTAATCCATACCACCCCACCCCCTGCGCGGCCGCGCCCCCTTTTACCTGCTCGGAGCTTTTTCCCAGAGTGGGGGGGGAGCAAGGGAGCTGGAAGGTGGGCGCTGAGGGTGCTGCAGCACCCCCTGGTGGCAAGAAATGGGATTTTCGAAATTGTTGGATTTGGCTGTCTTGTGTTTATACCACCAACAAAATGCATTAAAAAACAGTTTGTGCTTCCCAGCTCTGATCTTATTTAATATGCTCTCTCTTCAAAAGTGTTTGATTTTCATCATAATCTGGTTTTCCATAATAATAATAATACGTTCAGTGTTTATGCCTGTGTTGCTGTCTGTTGTAGTGTAAAACGACTAAAGGGAGAGCAAGTGCTTATATGAAAGTGAGTGAGAAAAGGAGAAGATACTGAATAATGACATCACAACAGTATAATCCTAATGTTAATTTAAAATGAAATATTCTTCTAAATATGGATTAAAGTCCAAAAAACATAAAATTTTCTTCGGCGCTGCCCTTGCGGGCAGCACCGACAGTCCCTTCCTTACAGTACCCCTTCCTAAAAGTACTTCCAGCGCCACTGGGGAAGGGCGATTCTGAGCCTGCACTGCAGTGGTGGAATTTGCTGCGATATAATTTTTATTATATTTTCTTTGGGGGAGGGGGGGCACCAGCACAAATCTTGCCTAGGGCACCAACTTGGTCAGGCACGCCACTGAGTAGCCTACAACTATTAGAACTAATTAGAATTGTATTGCACAAATTGTATTCTTTGCTAGCTCTCGCGGGCCACATAAAATTAGGTGCCCTGGGCCTTGAGTTTGACACATGTGGTTAGATGATGCTTCAGGGTTGACAGGTTGTCAAGATGAGAGACAAATGTTGGGTTGTGAACTTGACCATGTGAGGTGGAAGTAGGGTGGGATTAATACTATATTCCCTGACTTCAGGTGAAAAGTTCCATAATACTGCTTTATCATCAGACCCGATGCGTTCCCGACTTGCAACTTTCTCATCATGAGAGCTGGTTCAAACCATATCCCTAACTCAACCAAGTTGCTTTACTTGACTAAACCCAACTAAGTTGTTTTACTTGACTAAACCCAACTAAGTTGTTTTACTTGACTAAACCCAACCAATTTGTTTTACTTGACTAAACCCAACCAATTTGTTTTACTTGACTAAACCCAACCAAGTTGTTTTAATTGACTAAACCCAACCACGTTATTTTACTTGACTAAACCCAACCAAGTTGTTTTACTTGACTAAACCCAACCAAGTTGTTTTAATTGACTACACCCAACCACGTTATTTTACTTGACTAAACCCAACCAAGTTGTTTTACTTGACTAAACCCAAC
>NC_139632.1:20118825-20153825 GCF_964638095.1 Poromitra crassiceps
AATTGTATTGTGCAAATTGTATTCTTTATAGCTCTCATGGGCCACATAAAATGAGGTGCCGGGCCGGATTTGGCCCCTGGGTCCTGAGTTTGACACGTGATATAGGACAAACATCAGGAAGAACAAGACTAGAGATTAGCAAGATGTAACAGCCTACAGCGGTAGATTCCCTGCCTACCAACACGAGGGTTGCAGGTTCGTGCACCTGTGTTACCTCCGGCTTGGTCGGCCGTCCATACAGGCACGATTGGCTGTGTCTGCGGGTGGGAAGCCGGATTAGGGGTATGTCGTGATCGCTGCATTAGTGCCTCCTGCTCTGGTCAGTCGGGGCGCCTGTTTGGGGCACAAGGGAACTGGTGGGAATAGTCCTCCCACATGCCACGGCCTGGTGGTGAAGCTCCCAGCTGTCAGGTGAAAAGAAGTGGCTGGCAACTGCGCATGTGTCGGAGGAAGCATGGTGCTAGTCTACAGCTCTCCCCAGATCGGCAGAGGGTGGAGCAGCAGAGGGAAATTGGCCAAGTACAATTGGGGAGAAAATGGGGGGGAAATCGAAAAAGAAAAGTTGTAACAACAGCCTACCTAATCCACATAGCTTAGCCTACCTGCTGGCACCACCGGCCTTAGACCCTTGAAGCATATAAGCTATGCTTGGGAGAATGCTTTGATCGGACCAAGTCGAAATGCTTCTACTTCTACCGCCAGGAGGTTGAGGATGCAACACGTGAGACATGCAATGGTTTTATTTTCAGGGATGTTGCAAAGGTTTCTATGAAATGCTGCCAAACCCATGTATGCATACAGGCCCTTTCTTGTTATTTGGCCTTTATATAAATGATATTTACTGTGAACTTATAGAATCTTATTTGTTTCTATCAATGTTCTCAGATTTATGATACATTGAACATGTGTTTATCTTGTCTAATGGTGTTCCCCTCTGTGCAGGCCATCCTGTGTGGAATATTGCTCTACCTAATTAGTGGTAGATGGTAGAACATTGACATTGGCTAATTGAGTGCACTTGCCCTTTTACTGACCTGTTAGTGATTCCTGATATAGTCTGTATATGACACCACTGCCTCTGTCTGATAAACTCAGAAGATGTACTGACATTGAAATGTTAATCTCTTTTTTACACCTTAATAAAAGCAATCAATCAGATTTTAAATATAAAAATGTATGTATGTAGTAATGATACATTTATATGACGATTTTTGTGTGTAACTGTCACATTGGAATTTTGTTATGATCGAACCAATATCCAAGAAATAACATTAACAGTTAATGAAATGACTTTATCAAGTGATCTGCAACCTACATTTCTGGTAAATACAATACTTTCCATTTCATTCACAGAGGGAGAAGATGGGGACATTTCTTGGATAAGACACCCACACTTTTTGGTATAGGCTATTGTAGTCCTGATACAGAGAGTGTTGCTGTGGGGAATGGAGAGCAGTGTGAAACAGGTTTCTGCTGCTGCTGGCTGAGTCATTATGAACCTGAAGTATGCATCAAACAGGAGAATGACAGAAGGAGAGAGAGAGAGAGTGAGCAAGTGAGAGAGAGAGAGAGCGAGCGAGAGAGAGAGATCTTATATACATCTCACACCTTTTTTATAGAAAATCAAAAGCTGTTTGTGCATGGTACTGGTGTGTGTGGGAAATGGCAAGGGGGTGCTTCTATGGATAGAGAGAGAGAGAATAAACAGGGAGAGAGCAGAAATCAATATTTTTTACTGATTGAGTGATTGATTGATTTACTGTAGTTCGTTATTTCAGAATCAGAATAGCTTTATTGATCCCAGGGGGGAAATTAGGTCATGCTACAGTTGCTCACACTCAGATAGGGAAGAATATAAACATAGAGACATTATACGAAGCAGAGAATAGACACACAAAACAGAAAACACACACACACACACACACACACACACACACACACACACACACACACACACACACACACACACACACACACACACACACACACACACACACACACACACACACACACACACACACACAACAATAAGAAATAGAATAGAATAGAAGTTAGGTAGCCTATATACACAAAAGTGTCACCAATGTGTGCCTCCTCCTACAATCCTTGTCAAGTACCATTGAATAGAAGTGAATATGTATATACAGCAGTGTGAGTGATAGTAATAACAATAACAACAACAACAATAATAATAATAAACAATAAACAGTAAGGTGCATTGGTTCTAGTCAGTAAAAGAACATTCGTAACAGTGTGGATAGTTGATTATTACACAAATTGCCGTATTTAGCAGTTATTTCGTTGTGTTTTATGGCACAATCAGATATACTGTGCATTAAAGTGTGTTGGTGTTTTATTTTTTTCCTATGTAGATGGGTGGAGTGAGTCCATGGCTATAACGTTGACTGACTCAAAGTGCCTGATGCCCTGAGGGAGGAGCTAAAGAGTTTGATGGACACGGGCAGGAATGATTTCCTGTGGCGCTCTGTGGTGCATCTGTGCAAAGTCAGTCTTGCACCAGCTCATCATGGAGTGGGTGGGAGACGTTGGCCAGGATGTAACGTAACTTGGAGAACATCCTCCTCTCTGACACCGCTGTCAGAGAGACCGGCTCCAGCCCCACAACATCCCTGGCCTTGCGGATGAGGGCTTCAGTGTTCTTTGCCCAGTCCAGTTTATTGTCACTGTACTACACTCCCAGGTATTTGTAACTAGGTCCTATTGAGATACAGGATCTCATCTCCCAGGGAGTCTTGGTCAAGAAAGGAGCATATTTAAAAAAAAGTTTCACACGAGGTGATACAAGATAAAACAGGATTTTTTTTTCCCCCTTTAGAGCAGTCGAGCAGTACAAGCCCTTTAAAGATATTCAAAGAAGGGAGTACTTCTAAGGTCAGCATGTTTTGCAGCTCATTCAATGTCCAGGGTGCAGAAAAGGATAACACTGCTTTACCTAGTTCCGAGTGCACCCTGGGGACGTTCAGAAGGAGCCAGTTGGAGGATCTAGTCATTCTAGTGCTATAGTTGCTGGTGTAATAGGATAAAACATAGACAGACAGACATACAGACAAACAAACAAACAAACAAACAATGAAAGAGGATTTCACAATACACAGCAAGGGGTTTCCCCAAGGCAGTCTGCACTCCTCCCACCACGACATAGACTTTATCTCACATCATGAGTGGGCCTTTGCCGCAGCTCTCCGTCAAGGGATGGCTGTGTTTTCAGTGGTACTGTATGCCTATCATGGCTTTCCCCAAACAGACAGTCAGCTTCAAAGTGGCAAGGGGAGTCCCCATGCAGCATCTCCTCCCGCTGCATTAAACTTCATAGACATGTTTATAGGCATTTATGACCAATTTATAGAGATTTAATACATAGGATTCCAGGAAGGCGTCTGCTGACTAATACGGACCCCCTCAGTAACATTCACATACATTGTCAGAACAAGGATGGTACAGTCCCTGTAGCTTCTTTTTCTGATAAAGTAGTGGTCTCTGTTTCAGTCTATTGATGATAATAAATAAAGGGGATCAAAATGAACAATATAAACACCCCTAATTCGAACCAGACAGTTTGAACTACAGTTTGAATGCAGGTTATGTAAATGAACTGGCTAGTTAAGGTAAGGGTGGCTGGCCGTAAGATAAGGATGACCGAGTTAAATGTGTACAGAGGTGACTAGAATATGAAAGTGGGTGTGGGCGTCAGGACATGGAAGATATCTAATCTTTCCCTCTGAGATATGCCTCAGCTCCGTGAGCTCATTCTGATAGGTTCCAGGCGGTGGGCAGAGCCTATAGCTTATATCCCCATCACTTTTCAACACAAAGTCACATCCTTGATCCAACTGACGGGTGTGGCATATCAAGATGCTGATTCCACACCATGGTTATTGCACAGGTGTGCCATGGGCTGGTTACAACAGAGAGCCAAAGTCACGCCCACTTCCGGTTTAGGCACCAAGAGATTTCATCCGCCATTCTTTTACCCATAGAAATTTCGTAAAATGCTTGTAAAAAATAGTTTTACTTGGTCAAACCAAGCAATTCAGCTATATTTAGAATCAGGAGAGACCATGGAGCATTTCACACTGTAATCTCCTGGTGCGTATGCCTTCAAATGAGCTCATGTTTACCGTGTTCACGAGAAGAGCCCATAACGCCCGCCCCCCTCCTGTGGTATTGACGACTTGAGAAGTGGACATTTTCTGAAAGCTCAGAGTTCACGATATCGTGTACACGACTTCCCATGTCGTAACCACGTCGTTGTAGCCATGAGCTCATGAGTTCCATTTGAAGGCAGCATTGGAGATGGCTTGTGGTAGTGAATTTCGGTGGACATTCCTGCAGTCAGCAGCACGCTCCCTCACAACCTGCGACATCTGTGTCATTGTGCTGTGTGATCAAACTGCACATTGTAGAGTGGCCTTTCATTGTGACCAGCCCAAGACACACCTGTGCATTAATCATGCTGTTAATCAGCATCTTGATTAGCCCGGTTAATAGCATCCAGATCCGTGAACTCACTTTAGTTTCATTTTACGATAGAACGAAACACAAATATGAGTTCACATCACGTGACCGGATGGTTTACCAGGCTACATCTCGCTCGATATGCCATATACCTGCCAGGTGGATGGATTATCTTGGATGGATTATCTTGGCAAAGGAGGAGTGCTCACTAACACAGATTTAAACAAATTTGTGAACAAAACTTGCGAAAATTAAACCTTTTGCATAGAAAGATTCTTAGATCCTTTATTTGAACCAATGAAAAAATGGACGCAAAAACAAAGGTGTTGCATTCATATATTTGTTCAGTATATACAACATACTTTAGTGCCACTCTTAACTACAGCTGATTGATTTGCAACAAATAATGGGTCTTTCTATTCACAGTGTGATTGTTTATCACTTCTTGTTTTGAAGAAGGCTGCTACGAAGTTGTACTGGCAATCTCCCATGTTATCTGGACTAATACACCTGTGTGTCATTTGGCATGATGGTGAGTAGATGATGACAGAATTTTTATTTGTGGGTGAACTATTATTTTAGTCACATTTTTAGAGAAGTTAACTGTTGAATGCGATCAAATTGGCCTCAAGTATAAGATAACGATCTGGAGTATCTGTTGCCATACCACTTATGTCAGCCCCTCTTGAGCTGTCTTATCTTGAGCATGAACCATAAGCATAGGGGGTGAGTTGAAGATAGCAGTTGTGCTACCACCAATTGCCCCTCCTTCTGGTGCAGATATTGACTCCTTTATTCCTGGATTATCTGCTCATCTCTCTGTCATTGCCAAAGCAGTTCTGCTCATATAAAAGTTAATGATTTTCATCTGATTCTGCATCTCCTCTAAATCCAACAGTTTCAGTTTCTCCCGTAGTACTGATAGGATGGGATGGAATTTTGATTTCTGATTACGCGCCCACATTTTTCAGAGCAGAGTTTTTCTAAAAAAAAATGAGCACAGAAAAGTTCTGCAGATGCTACCCTTTTGGCCCCAGACTACTTCTGGACAAGGTGAAATCGTGTGACTTTGAGTGTTTGTCTATTCTGTGGTGCAATGAGTACATCTGTCCCTCTGTCTTTCTGCTGTGTCCTCCATCAAACAATAGGTTGATAGTGGTGAAAATGAAATAAAAAACACACCTTCCTTAAACTTTCCTTCCTGGCATCCAGCACTCAGAGGAGCTGTGGCTCCCTCTTCTGGATTCAATATTTCACTGAACACATGGAAAACATATCACCTCCAGTCAGATGATGAGGATGGCACATAATCCGTATGTATGATCTGGATGACATCTAGTGGCAGTGACCTTACAGCGCAGATGACAACCAGGAAAAAGGCACTTTTAACAAGTCTCTAAAATAAATTCCCTTTTAAATGATAATGATGATGATGATGATGATGATGATGATTATTATTAGGAAGCTTTAGCAAAATCCAAAGTGGGTCCATGTTTTTGTGAACAATGCACTAAGTCACGGTGAAGGAAATGCTCTTCACCTTCACCATTCAGTTTGTTAAATCCTTATATAAAAGTGAGCAATATCTGTCTGTCCGTTTCAATTTTTTTCTTTATGTCCGTCCGTCCGTCTGTCTGTCTATCGATCTATCTATCTATCTATCTATCTATCTATCTATCTATCTATCTATCTATCTATCTATCTATCTCTATCTATCTATCTATCTATCTATCTATCTATCTATCTATCTATCTATCTATCTATCTATCTTCTATCTATCTATCTATCTATCTATCTCTATCAATCAATCAATCAATCTATCTATCTATCTATCTATCTATCTATCTATCTATCTATCTATCTATCTATCTATCTATCTATCTATATCTATACATTTGTCAATGTGGACTCTGTTTGTTTCAAGAATTTCGGCCGGCCACAGCTATGCAGTTTTACGTGCGATCGGGCTGAAACTATCATTAAGTGTAAAGAGCACCAAGGGTGACCTGACAGAGCAGGATCTTTTAATTAGGGCAGATTAATTGCCCTAATTGCTTTACGGCTGATTGCCTTAAGGCTGAGGCTATGGTTCAGTGATGAAGTCATCAGTGATGTCATCAGTGATGATGTCATCAGTCTGAGGCTATATAAGTGATGGGAGTAATCGGGGAGGAACCAGATGGAGATGATGGCTTCTGCCCCTGGAGGAAAGAGTGAAAACCACTGAGAAAACCATTCTTAAGAGGTCTGACCTGGTGTCACAGAGAGTTAGCTTGCTGCCCAGCAGTATTGAGCCATCAAAGGCTTTTGAGGTCGTGGGTTCGAGTCTCAGTCAGTTTTGAATGGACAGCCAGAGGAAAGAGAAGAAAGTGCCCACAGATTAGCTACTTAACTATTTCTAATTTGAATAAAGCTAAAATATATCCTTTTGACCTGCAGCCACTTCAAAAGTCATACAGAGAGAAATAGAGTATCAGTGGCACTGCCGTTGTGGTTCACTGTGTATGCCAGCTGCCATCAGAGATAGAGGTTGTGAGTTCTAACCTGGGATGTGCACAGACTGAACTTTCATCTGTCCTTTTTGAGGCAGCAAAGTTATTCGTATTTGAATAAAAGTGGAAATAGGCGTAACAATCTTCTTTTCGTTTTTATTGCACTTCTAATTAGAGTAATAATAATAATAATAATCATATTTTTGACAGTACAGATAATCATAGTTTTTTTTAAATAACACTAAATTATAAATTAAGTTAAATTATATTTACACTAAAGTCAGGTGTTTTCATCACATTCTTTATGTTATTTTCCTTTAACTTGTGCTTTTTTGTCTGCTCTCCCCCCCTGACCTCTGCAGAGACATGAGCTGAGGGTTATGAGACAGAAAACCACAGAGAGCTGAAATTTTACTGACATCGGAAATACATTTTATGCCTACAGCTGTTACGGCTGCCGCTAGGCGTAAAAATAACTTTTTGAAAAACTACTCTAGACTCAGTATATGACATGTCTCTCCACAGTGTCCATTTCTGTGGATCTGTAGGAGGCGCTGTGTCGCACTGTGTATCTGCCTGTAGGAGGCGCTACACTCCATCGGGAGTCAAACCAACAGTCTACCTGTCAGACAGAGACAGCGACACAGCCACTCAACCAACTGAGCTATGAGCTGTTGGGAGTTAAACTACTGATTTCTACACACTGTATTCACACCAGTGGTGGCTGGTGAGCTTGGAAACAGGGGAGGAAGCTAGTGCGGCACTAGCCCCTTTTCCTTTTATAAAAGTAAAAGGTTTTCTGTGCAAGGCGAATAGAAACTCACGTCATATTAATATAATTCAAATACTATTCAACTTAAAAGGTCCCTTCAAAACATATTTTAAGATGCATAAAGACTATACTTTAATCGTCTAGTCTTAATCACTATGGCCCACTAGCTCAGAGAGTTGGATTGCTGTCTAGCAGTTTGGTGCTTGTGGGTTTGAGCCACAGTGACAGGTTGTGGGTTCGAGCCTCAGTCAGTTTTGAATGTCGACAGCCAGAGGAAAGAGTCATTTAAAGCCCTGAGAAAACCTCATTCAATCACTCTGACTTGGTGGCACAGAGAGCAGGCTTGCTGCCTGGCAATATTGAGGCCTCAGCCACTTTTGCGGTCGTGGGTTCGAGCCTCAGTCAGTTTTGAATAATGACAGGCAGAGGGAAGAGACAAGAGCGCCCGGAGAAGAGCTGTGAGTGTGAAGGGCAGCTGGTGGTGTGAAGGAATAATACACACAGTGACACTGGGGCCAGAGGTTGTGGGTTCTAATCCCGTTCCGCTGGCACTGCCTGGAGCCAAGGGGGGGGATGTTCTCCCCCCCTGACCTCTGCAGAGACATGAGCAGAGGGTTATGAGACAGAAAACCACAGAGAGCTGAAATTTTACTGACATCGGAAATATGTTTTATTTAACTGTTCTGGTTGCTCCTCCTGGCTGCTGCTAGGCGTAAAAATAACTTTTTGAAAAACTGCTCTAGACTCAGTATATGACATGTCTGGATCTCTTTGCAGTCTGTCCACAGTGTCAATTTCAGTGGATCTGTAGGAGGCGCTGTGTCGCTCTGTGTATCTGCCTGTAGGAGGCGCTACGCTGGTGATGTTAAAGACAGGGCAGTGCTGTAATATGTCTCCTCCATCAGGAATCGAACCAACAGTCTACCTGTCAGACAGAGACAGCGACACAGCCGCTCAGCTGACTGAGCTATGAGCTGTTGGGAGTTAAGCTTCTGATTTCTACACACTGTATTCACACTGACAATAACACAACATAAAGAGTGAGACAGGTGAGATTTCTACCAGTGAGTTTAGCTAGAGTCAGGGACTGACTAGTCTCCTTCATCAGCTTATTTATATCAGTGTTCAAACTACTGGTGATGATAAAGAAGGATCACTGCTGCAGCTTATAATGTGAGTACTGCCCAAAAAAATTGGGGCGTTTTTTTTTTCCGTGTGCGCGCCATACCTGTATACAGTGTGGCATAATTGTGCTTTAAGTAAAACAGTTGTCTAATGGTAAAGTAAAGGCGAAATGAATTATGCAAAGGACAAATAATATGAAAACGAATAAGCAAGAATATGAAAATGGATTAAAAAATGCACATTTTAAATTGCATTTTGCAAATCAGCATCAGTCTTTCATTTGTCAAATTAATTAATTTAATTTAAATGGCTCATTTATAAGCATTTTTATTAATAAGGTTTATAAATAGTTTTATCAAACAGCTCATTTAAAAGCATTTTTTTCTTCTAGAAGCCGTCTGGAAGGTGATGTAGCCTACAGTAACCTAAGCGAAAAGCACATTAGATTGTGCACAAAAGAAATCCATGCAGTCAGCAGAGAAATCCTTATCCAAAGCAAAAGATTCCCACCAGGAATAAAAGAACAGACACCGAATTGGGCACTGGGTGGGCAATTTTTCTCTCTCTCTCTCTCTCTCTCTCTCTCTGCTGTCCTCTTCCCCCTTACGTCTAGCTTGACGTGCAGCTGAGCTGATAAATGCCGACTTGTTCAACGAGCAACAGGTTAGCGGATGTGATAGATAACATCATTATCAGTACAGGGGGACACACTCTCAACAGTGCTGCTGCATCAACATGTTAGTTACATTCCAATTCATCAACTTTGGAGTGTTATTTACCCCCCCCTTCCCGACATCCTAGGTTGACATGCTTCGTCCCAATCGATGTGTTTGCTTGTGAGCCTCTGTCCTCCGTGTGAACCACGCTGCCCTCTCTAAACTCCGCGTAATACAATGCAACGACTGTCTGGCTTGTGAGCTAACTTACTGCTTGATAATATAAAAGATAGGTTAATAGGAAAAGAGAAAGGGGAAAATATAGGTGCTACTGTCTGTAAATCTATCTATTAGCCTGTCAGGTCTTCATTTCCTGTATTTCCAATGGAGCGCTGCGGATTCAACACGATTTTCAGACGTAGGCTATTCAGCATTGGACAATACAGAATGTCAATCACTGTCAGCCATCTATCCAACCAACAACCAATTAGATTTCACCTGGTTTAACCAGGGTAAGGGCATGCGAACCTCCAGCTCAATGTGATTGGTGGGAAAACACATCACTCTCACGTGTTTCTGTCAGGTTTCTGTGAATTGCAAGTGTTTTTCAACCAATCATATTTTTCATTAGATAAATGACCAAATAAATAAACACCCACAGGGCGAAGTTTTTTTATCTGCCTACTAAAGGCTGGGACCAGGGCGACAGTGACTCTCTGCATGGAGCTCTCCTTTCCATCAGTTCAGGTCACTGTTGTTTAAGCATATAAGAATATAATGAATGGAAAAATGAGCGTCTGCACATAAGAAAAAACACATTTGATTGATATTTTATTATAAAAAAAAAAAAAAAAAATGAAAAAAAAAAAAAAAAATTATAATATTTTTTTTTATATAAAATCCCCAATCTAATAGAGGAGGACCATCCTCCTATGCCTCACTGGAAAAACCTCCTCTGATTCACACTGACAATAACACAGAGCATAAAGAGTGAGACAGGTGAGATTTGTATCAGTGAGTTGAGCTAGAGTCAGGGACTGACTAGTCTCCTTCATCAGCTTATTTCTATCAGTGTTCAAACTACTGCTGATGATAAAAAAAAGTGCATCATGGGTGGTACCTGACCCAGGGATTGAACAAACTACCTTTGAACATCATACAAAATCCACATGTTTATCTGCGTGAGCTACAGCCCACTTCCTCTTACAATGCTTTCATATTGTAGCTTTAAACCTTGGTCTGTGACTGTTGAAGTAGGTCTGACAAGAAGGAGATAAGAGAGGAATATGAGTGTGTGATTTGAAAAAGGAAGTTGCGCTTCACAATTAGGAAGTTCTTTACCGGACATAGGAGCCTGAAAATCTTCAGTAAATATCCTGCAGTCTTCTTTTTTTAAGATTTTTTTGGGGGGGCATTTCTGCCTTTATTTAGATAGAACAGGCAGACAGGAAAGGTGAGGATAGAGAGAGAGGGGATGACATGCGGCAAAGGACCTCGGGTCAGATTCAAGCCCGAGCCTCCGTTGTATGTGCTACCAGGTGAGCACGGTATCCTGCAGTCTTTGATATGTCACCTGGACCAGATCTTTCCAGGTACTAAATCGGCTGGGATCCAGTAGATCTGGATGCTGATTGATCTGTGTGAGGCCACCAAACAGGTTTCCTCAAGTCAGGGAGTGGTGTGTGGTGAACAGGTCATTGTTCAGAGGGCATAACGACAAAAGCTCTGTTCCATCTGTGAGCTTCTGTCAGCTGTTTTTACTCTGAAGGGTTTGGCTCCAGTTTGGATCTCGTTATCAGTTTCTCATCTTGCTGCTGATTCCTCTGATCCATGTCCACTGCCAAGGGTATAAAGACCATGTGCTAAACTGAGGGACTGCTGGTTACACTTCAAGCCTTGGCAAGTGGCACACCCATCAAAGTCTGAGGACTCAGAGGGAGATGTTTCAAGGCCAAGGGTGTAGTTGATGTGCAGATGATTGAATGGCAAATGATGACAACGATTTTACGATGGGCTTTTCGACAATTAACAAAAATCTTTTCTCTAGAGGCAAATAAATAAGAAGTTACCCTGGCCCAGCAGTCAAATCACCTGGCCTAATGGACAAGGTGTATGATTTTGGATCAGAAGACTGAGGGTTTTAGTCCCTTTGTGGTAAACTTTCTAGTTCAGCAATTCCAGAAGTTTATTTTAGAGCTTCGGGCATTATAACTGATTGGTAGTAGTTGTCAGTTTCTGACATGGTTTTTCCACGAAAAAGGTGCACATAATGCGTAAAAGCGGGGCCAGCACGAGACGAGAGAGACAAACAAACAACGTTACATCATATTTGTCTGTCATGCATTAAAATGAAAGTAACTAGCCTGTTTTGAAAAATGTAAGGAGTAGAAACTACAGCTATTTGTGTTAAATTGTAGGGAGTAAAAGTAAAAAGTTGTCAGAAAAATAAATACTCTGTAAAGTACAGATACCTGAAAATCCTACTCAAGTACAGTAACAAAGTATTTGTACTTAGTTACTTCCCATCTCTGGGTTTAGGCATGAGAAGTGATGATTGGTTAGGTTAATATCAGGGTACGGAAAAGTCCACAATGAAAATAAACCTTTTGATTGACTTTATTCATGGATATAGAGACAATAACAGATCCAAAGGATAGCATGTAAAACTGTAAACACTTATTTCCAACATGGTCCATGATGTTTTATTGTGTTCTCATCAACTTTGATGATTTTTTAAATGTACTGTATGTATTCCTGCTGGGCAGTTGTATACGTATCTTTTTTTTTAATCAATTATCAAATAAATTCAATCAATCGACCAATCAATCAATCAATCAATCAAAAGGCTTATTTCAATTGTGGACTTCTTCTTATCCTGATATTAACCTAACCAATCATCACTCCTCATGCCTAAACCTAACCAATCATCACTCATCATGCCTAAACCCAACCAATCATCACTCATCATGGCTAAACCTAACCAATCACTCCTCATGCCTAAACCTTTGCATGTGAAAGTTTCTGCCATTGCCTTGTGGTCACTTGTAGTATTATAGCTATATATTTTTTATATTCTTTGGCCAAACTAATTTAAAAACGACATTTATTTTGAATGACGGCTAATGTGCTGCGTGCCATATCTGGTTTTATTTGGGGGTGGGGGGGGGGGGGGGGGGGACTTCATTATAAAGTAACTTTGAAGTCATGAAAATTTTGGTCTAGCCTCCCCAAATCCCCCCCATAGAAGAAATCCTGGAGCCGTGCCTGTTCCTTTCATTTTATTGCCCAAAATTGTAGTTTGTAGTCTGAGTAGTTAACTACACCAAAATGACCAAAAAGTTGTTTAACTACTTGACTCACTACGCAAATATGAATGTAGTTGAACTACCAGCAAGCTACTACAAAATGTAGTTAAACTACATAGTTCAACTACATGTAGTTCACTACTCCCCAACACTGTTGACTACTCAGTATGATGCATCACTTTACATTAGGGTACACAAAAAAAAACTAATGGTCAGGTAATAAGTACAGTAAGTAATGATTCGGTACTCATGCAGTAACAACTCTGGAGCAGCACTTAAGGGGGCAACGATAAAGGTAAGTGGTGTTAAGTAATAATGAATGAGTCACTCTTTGGAGTGAACAGCTTTGATATACCTACAAAATAATCATTAACTAATCGTTAACTAATGATTAACTACTCTATATATTCACAAACTCACATTTAGGCTACTAATCATTAACCATCTATTCAGGAATTGACTGACTAAACTAATGATGAACTAATATATTCACGAACTGACATTTATTAATCATTAACAAACGATGAACTACTCTTAACTACTCTACTCAGGAACTTAGAAACTAATAATTAACTAATGACTACCTACTAATTAACTATGATTAACTAGTTATTGACTAATGACGATTATTCATTAGCTACTCATGAACTAACTATTAGTTAATGATTAGTTTACTAGTAACTACTACATTATTTGTGTACGTTATTGTAAAGTGTTACCACTATTCAGTTAAGATTAAATGCAATTCATAAAATATTTGACAGAGGGAGCTAAAGACAAAGATAAGATGGTACTCTGCCTTTCATTTCATTCGGGGCCTCAGGCACAGCCACCAGAGGTGCTGTCGCAGGGCAAACAGCCGTCACTGTACAGGGGGTCAAAATGTGGAGCAGTTTAAAACCAATAGCCTATAAGGAGTTGCTGAAGAGTAACTCATTGTTCCCATATTTGACTGTGTTCGTTATAATGTTTATCCTTCGTTCGTGGGTCTGTGGGTTACGATCGATACAATGTTTACATCCTTTATGTATGGTTGTTTGTGTTGCTCCATGATTGATTGATTGACTGACTGATGATATCCTTGTTTATGTTTACTGATTATTTTACTGATTTTCACTGTACTTTGCTTTTAACAAGTGCTTTTAATATCTAGGGAAGGGCATTGTAAACTAACCTAGGCTACATGCTGTGGTATACATATTATCAGATTTTTTTTGATCATTGTTTTATTATTAATTTATTTTTAAACAAAATTACATAACACAAACACAAGAGATCCCAGATATCTACAAAGAATAAAACCTATACATACACATACACAAGCAAACCATAATCCCCCCTCCCCGCAGGACCCGCCCACCCACAAACCCACAAGCTCAGAATACTATGCCCTTCAGCAGAAAGAGAAGAAAAAAAAGGAAAAAACAGTCACCACCTAGTCTCACGTAGTCAAAACCACCGTCGACGTCATCAAGCTTCCAGCGATGGCTGGCACTGCGAGACAAGTCACCACCTATCTATCATACAGACACCCATGTCCCCCACACACAGCTTCAACAAAAGCATTCCATTCCTGCATTGCATCGACCGGTGTCAACTATAAACCCTTCATACGTTCCTATTGGCAAATACTGTTTCATTCGTTATAGACCAGGTATACCATGATTTGATTTGATTTGATTTGATTTGATTAATTCATGCTTACAGTGGAGCCAAGGCCCCACTGAAAAACTGCAGAACTTTACAGAGAATCATACATTACAAAAACATAAACTACATAAAAGATAAGCTACATACAAAACAAATTTTAGGTTAAGAATATTTCAGGGCAGCAAAGCAACGGCAGGTAGCAGTTCATGGTGGTCATGCTGTATTATTTTTCACAGTTTTTCCTCGGGAACAGCACATGCGAGCACTACCTTCCGTCTAGCTGTGGTATGTATGAAAACAGACCAAAATGGTGTCCTGGAATGTCCCAGCCATTTTTGCAAAATGTACTGATAAACTCAACCTTAAAACAGGACACCTCGACACCCGCAGTTTTTGTCACGCGTGGGTTATGGATTCCTAGCAGCGACGGTGCAAACACACTAACATCCACAGTATTTATCTGTGGCAATAAAGCCTATGCTTTTCTTCCAACAAATTGGACCGGTTCGTAACTATATAACTATAATTGTATTTAAATTTTCAATGTTGTTGTTACAATTGAAACAGTAACAATAGGAGGGACTGATAGAGAAAATTTACATCACATTAGCCTTTATTTGGACAATCACTAGTTATTAATATATTCATATACATTTCCATTTTAGTTACATATAGTTATGACACAGACATACTTCATATTTAGATGACCTGTGTACATACACAGATAGACATCATATTTGGATAACCTGTGTACATACACAGACAGATGTATTTAGATAACTTGTACCTTACATTTGCAGCTCCTCTCTATCGCACACTGTGCCCTGTCACCGTGCCACGGTGCTCTCTACAGGGCCAGAATAACAGATAGGTTGAGTCTACAGAGTGGCCTTCAAGTGTGTGTCAAGACATGTAATCTAATGTGTGTCCTATAAGTATCTCTGAGTTTCTGTTCAATGTATGTAAGCCTGTGTATGCATCCGTGAATATACAAGAGTGCATCTCTTGGCCAAGATCTACAGTATGTCAAATACATCATATCAGACGACTTCTTCTGACTCCTGGCTCCATCATTTCATTTCAACTGGTTTCCTTCAAGTGGTTCACTGTTTACCTTTTGGCTGTGGAATTTCATTCTCTATCAGTTTGAATAATAGAAATTAATTGGTTCCCATTCCCAAACCCCATGTGCCGTAACACCGACCACAGATAATGCCACTCTAGGCGATCAAAGCTTTCTATGTGTCTAAAGAGAGTATGGCATATGGGGCTGGGCAATTAGGAGATGCATCAATAATATGTAAAGTCTGTGGATATTATCCGACGATAAACCAGGATCCCTGTTGTGGGTTAGATCAGTGTAAAAAAAACAACTAACCTAAATAATGAAAAGAAGAAGAAAAAAAAAAAGATTACCCAATATCAGTCACGGTCCTCACTTCCCAAAGTAAGTCTATTAAAATCTTTAAGTAATTTTTTTGCTGCAATTGCTACATGAGCTATCGTATAAATGTGGTGAACACAATGTTAATTTGCTTTGGATGGTTCACTTTGCAAAGTATTTACATCCATGTGTTGACACATAAAGCCTTGTCTCAAATATTGCACAGGCATCAAATTATCTCATATCTGCCTCCAAGCCCTCTTATATTTCTGTCATCTCTGTATGTGTGCGGTTTAAAACCTCACCAGTGCACATATGCTGCACATAGTGGTTGCCATGTATCGGTTGCTCTAGCGTCAGGTTTATTTGCAATCTCAGTACAGGGCTTCAAGTTATGAAACAATGATGACAATGATGACAATAATGACAATGATGAAACCAAGATCACAGCCTTCTTTCACATCACACACAACTATTTCAGGGGAATAACTAATATTTTGACCTAGTTCACAAAACAATTGATGGGAAAATTGGTAATTGTAAACCCGTATAATGCCCCTCCTCACCTTTGCCCTCCAATTTAAGTGCGGTTTTGCAGTTTACAAAATTTCATTTGCATCCTTGCATGCAGAGGTTTTGGTATGAAGCATCTTCTAAAACTCCTTAAATCTACCACAGTCAAATCGGCAGACATCTTTCCACATCAAAACTGATGTGAGGCCATATGATTTAATTTGTTTCCACTAATTAGTCACCATTCAGTTTTGTTTGAGTATCTTGTGGTTTAGCCATGAATCACTGAAGGAAGATATCTCATTGTCACCTAGCCAAGAGAGACAGACAGTTTTTACCCACTTGAAAATAACATTTTCATTTGGCCAGACCATCAAATAGTCCAGGAGGGCCAGCCTGTCTGTGATAAAAGATTCAGCTCTTCTTGTGAGCAACCTCCTGAAATGTAAAAATGAAATGAAGTTGAATAATAAAATATAATCTCCTAGTTCGGATTTGTTGTGAATGTTGTTTCAGTTTCCGCAAAAACCAATAGACATAGAGGCAGAGAGTAGAGGCAGAGACTAGAGACCCTATGTTCACACAGGAAGGAAATGCAGATAGAGACAAACGTGTTATGCCGCATTTGAGGTCTGCAATGTCCCCTTATCTGTGACCAGCCTGCATGCACGTCTTCACACTCCACAGACTGCAAAGAGCAAAGCAATGAGGGCGTTACATAAGAAAGCAGAACAACACTTGCAACATGGTCTCTAAACATACAAGGGAAGGGACTGCACACATTCTTTTCCAGCATGCCCTGAATCAAATTCACACCTGTGCAATCACAGTCTTCTAATACGGGCCGCTCAGCAGCTCCACCATGCAGGGTCGTTGAGGGTTAGGAGTCTTGCTCAAGGGCTCCTCAGTAGTAACCCACATTTCCCCAGCAGTTTGGGGACTCAAACAGGCAACCTTCAAGTCACAAGCCCGGGCTCCTCCTCTGAGGCTACTGCAGTGCCCCACTGGAATATATCAAAATCAACACTATTGGGGCTACATTACGCTAGAGATGTATACCGTATTTTCTTTGCTGTCAGGAGGAAAGACATTGTGTTGGTGTTCACACCTTCACCTGCACACTTTCCAGTGGTCATGACAAATAGCTGATGTGGGTGAAATGTTTCCAGATGTAAATGAGAAAGACGCTGAACTGTTTCAAGAAAGATCAACTTCTTCTTAGACAAAATTACCTCTTTATTTACCTTAAAACATCAGAGATATGACAAACAATTCACTCTTCATAACCATACATTCAGACCTGACATGATCAGTGTCAAATCACAATATAAATACTTAAAATAAATCCTACTAAACCAGCACCTTAGTGTTAACTGCAATTCCTCCCAGCATCCATAATGTACAAGGAACATCTAATTGAATTACCGTATACAATCTAAAGTTGAAAATAAACAGAATATACAATATGTTTTTTTATTGGATTTTACCATTGGTATTACCATTGCTACTGCAGCTATTAGTCATAGCTCATAGGAATCACTTGGGTAGAATGATGACAAAGATTAGATTGTGACATTTGATATTCTCTCACTGTTAAATTTGACTGAGACACTGTCATCCCGAACTCTTAGATCTTGTAGAGACCAAAGAAGTTGGCGTGATGTTGATGGCTAAGATATATGGGGTGCGATACATTCACAAATACTCTGTCGCGTGCCTGCAGCTGCAGAGCAGAGCCAAGGTAACTATCTGATGTCCAGGAAGAACTCTGCTTCTGGCTGCAGAAACCAACTCTGTGGCCCTCCATCAGGGTCAGAAGTAAAGGATGCCCTGCTCTCCTCACAAACACAGAGTGGACAAATGAGTCTGTTTGGGAGCAGTCGCCCTGGCCCAAGAGCAGCTCCACTCGCGAGTAAATGTGGTAGAGTCCAGTGTCATTGACCTGTAGACCGCCATCTTCAACCCGGTAAACCACGCCTCCTGCTGTGAACGCCCGGCCCGCATGTGGCTGCCATCGCAAGGTCTTATGGGATGTGCGAGATCCTATGTCACTCCGCCCTGCAAGAGGAGGGAAAAGATGTAACATATTTTAGTCCTAGAGAAGAGAAGCATAAAGTCAGAGACATACTCTAGAGACGGCTCAACTCCAGTCCAATTCCTGTATCTGTGTCATGAGGGTTTCACCACTGCCACGCCTCCTTAGGAGACTAGCAGCAGGTCTTGAGTCTATTGCAGTCAACGTGACTGATCACAGATAATGACAGATTCTTTCACCCCATATCCCATTATCCACTAAAATGGCATTTTTCAGACAGACAAATTGGGAGAAAATTAACGTTGTTTGAGACCTGTCTCTGTCTCAGCAACACACTCTCGTGAGATTTGGCAACAGGAGCTGAGGTAGAGATGAGCTAAAGCTACATGTGAAGTTTGCAGATGTAGCTAGATCTGTGGTTGGATTTTTTTTCAGTGGATATCTTAGTTACAACTAGATTGAGCTAATAATGGGCATTTTTGTGTTTATAATGTAGGTATGTGTGGTGTTGATTCAGTTTTGGGAACTCACAATCTCTAGCTCAAGTTAACTTGCTAGGTCAGCACAATATTGGCACAGCCCGGAATGAGGAATCTCTGTATTATCTCTGATAAAGTGGCATAGTCATAGAGTAGAATACTTGAAATATTGATGCTTACCTATGACGTGTGCTGCAGGTCTACTGTCTGTCTTTCCTCCGTTCAACTCAGGTTGATAGAGACCTACAACAGCCATTAGATTACAATCACATGACCTATTTTCCCCCCTTTATTTAGCAACATATTTCCCTTTGATGGGAAAAAATATCTTGCAAGGTGAGAGAGGTGTAGAGTGCTGGAGGCTTACCAACTAGCTTCTCAGGTGTGTGAAACTCTTTCTCTGTATCAACCTCCTGTCAGATGAAACAGAGAGAGAAATATCAAGACCACATCACATGTACTATGTGCTTCTGTCTTCTAGAAATTGTCTCTGAATGTGAGTTACAGAAAGGATATCCTGCCTCACTGGACTGACCACAACTGAAATGATTGCATCCCTGGGTTACATGTTTTAAATGTCACAGCAGTGATGAAGCACATGACTTGTTCTAGATGAAGAAAATTATTTTAAAAGGAGTTAATGGGTTAAGTTTGAGGTTTTTAATAATTTGAATAATTTTCCAGAGCGCTTTTGTTCCATTCTGCCCACCTTACACCTATCTCCCCCTCTTGTGGTAATGGTGACAGAAATCATACATAATCAATTATGTTTTTTTGCAGTTTGACTCCCATTCAAAACTCCTTTAAAAGTATATTTAACAATTCTGCAAGAAGAAAGAAAAGGGTAATGTTTTACACAAAGGCATGTCATTGATATCTATTGCCAACTATTGCCTACCTCTTATCTTTCACTCTGATGATCTAATATACCATAAAGCTCTGTGCCCATCCTCCTATTCCTAAATCCCAAACTACTACCCTCACATAGGAAATCATCATTCATCTGTTCATTTCAGTAAAAGCTCTTTGCATCTTCTAGCATTTCTCATGCCACCACTCATCCCATATCCCAACCAGTAGCTCCTTACCTGTTTCATCTCAGCCAGCTCTCTCTGTATCTTGTACATCTGATAGGCTCCGAGCCCCAGGGCCGCGAACATGAGCAGCAGCAGCATCAGCAGAACCAGCAACAGGCCAGGACTGACCCCCATGCAGCCCCGGCTCTTCCCACGGCTCCTCGCCCTCTCCTGGGCCGGGGGAAAGGCCCAGCATGGGACCAGACTGGGGGGCTGGGCGGAGTGCTGGGGACCTCCACTGTTGTCCACAAGAAAAACCTGTGGGAATGGATAGCTCTGGTCGCAGCTCATGGTGCAGGTCACAGTCAGAGAGACAGACAGGGAGGGAGTGTCGCCTCTGCATGCAAGAGATGTGTCTTTGTCTGATCACCTCTGCTTTCAAGACACTCAGGAACCCACAATTTCCACCCACACATGAGGCAGGTCCACGTTAATTCTCACGCATGCGCGCATGCACTCGCGCACACACACACGCACACGCACACACACACACACACACACACACACACACACACACACACACACACACACACACACACACACACACACACACACACAGTTGTATGTGATGTAATTACTAAAGCACCTTTGTCTTTCTTTGCCTGGGACAGAAAATGGTAACAAAGTCATAAAGAAAGGAAGTTGGAGGATTCTGCTGACCCCCACCTCACTAACCACACAGCCTCAAGACAATCAGAATGACATCAGAGAGACGACAGAAGAATCATAAAGAATCTTTTCACAAATTCCATTGAAGGAAAGACTGAGTAACTATGAACTCAATTATCTAAGAAACATGTGCAATGTCTTGCGTTTTCTGTCTTGTGAGCAAATTAACACACTTTTTTATTTTACATTCAATGTTCCCACACTTTTTCACAGACAAAATTCCAAAACTTTTCCAATTACTTTTCAACGACCCAGAATATAATTTTCATGACCATTCATGACCATCAAGTACATGAAATGTACATTGTAGCACCATGCCCTTCACCCCAATATACTATTCACCAGCATACACATACTAGTATTAAGCAATGACTTTAGACTTTAGTGTCTGTCTCTCTGAGCACATTTATCTCCCCAGCCGTGTTGCTCTGATCGCCTCCAAACTTTGCCAAAACACTTTTCAGGGGTCTGGAATGAAGCTGGTAACCTGACGCTGCCAGATGGACGGTATAGCTCCACATAGGTTTCACTCAAATGAAATGTGAGTTCACGTGACGGGCGGTTTACCAGGCTATGAAGCTGGTGCACAAAAGGAAAAAGAAAAAGAAAAGAAGAAATCTGCCCATGGGGGGCACTACAGCGAAGTTTTATGTTTTAGTTAGGCCTTCACACTCACAAAGCCATTGTGACATCATCAGCATCGCTTCTCTGCTTCCCACTAATGATGTCACCGATTATGTCGAGCAGAGATGGGAAGTAACTAAGTACAAATACCGGTACTTTGTTACTGTACTTACGTAGGAGTTTCAGGTATCTGTACTTTACTGAGTACTTATTTTTCTGACAACTTTTACTTTTACTCCCTACATTTTAGCAGATATATCTGTACTTTCTACTCCTTGCATTTTCAAAACAGGCTAGTTACTTTAGTTTTAATGCAGGACAGACAAAAACGATCTAACGTTGGTTTGTCTGTCTCTCTCTTGTCCCACATCCAAAACAATATTATGTCATAAATAAATCACTGATGTCACGGATAACTCAAGCGTAGTGATGTCATCAGACAGTGAGTTATATCATCAGTGATGTTATTTTCATACTTGTGATGTCATCAGTGAGTGATGTCCTCATTGATGCCACTCAAGCAATTGTGATGTCATCAGTCATAAATGTTATGCTACAATGTCATGATGTCATGTTGTCATAATGTCATAATGTTATGATGTCATTCCCCTTACAGAAGTAGTAGTATAGCCAGTAGTATGTCCGGCGGTGTTAAAATGATATTCCTGCGTGAAAGAACTGTTTAAAAACTGAATTGAGGAGAGGCGGCCCAGTGCCGACAGGAACATTAGGGGTTTTTCTTCCCAGGTGCGCTGGAATTGTTCACTGTGCCGCCGTATCCGTGTGACTGCAATGTTGTTTGCTCGCTGCATGCAAGTGGTGCACTGTGATAGTAATATCAAACACACTGCTGTAAATTCGGCACACAACGGTTTTAACCACTTGGTACCTCACACTGGGCATGGTAACTTTATGTAACGTTATCGCTGAGCCATTGGCAATGCAGACGAGGAGCAAATGGGGCTAGGGAACCCTGTAGGCTACATTGCTGGGGGATTTTCTCTCGAATTCACCTGTAGATGAGATTCTTCCATTATTGCCTAGATTGTTACTGACTGGTCTTTCAGGGGTGTTGCTGTTGTCTTCCAAATAAATTAATCTTGTTTTGAATCTGACTTATCTTTTGCATTTTAAACCATTCAGAAATCAATGAGTGATGTGTTGCGTGCGCATTAACAAGCACACCCACTCAAAGACAGAGAGAGAGAGAGAGAGAGAGAGAGAGGACTAACCCCAACCAATATCTCAGAACTGGCTTAGACTTACAGGAAAGCTGAACACTCAGCACTCCCATCCGCACTCAAATGAATAGTTTATACCACGGTGGTCTCTCTGCCATCGTTTTTTTTTTGGTGTGTCTCCATGGATACTGTGCAATCACATACCTCACTGTGGTTGCAGCAGTTTCCATGTAACAGCTGTAGCGCCCCGTTGGTTGGAGGGGTTGACCAAGAATGTGAAGTTTGCAGGCTTTGGTGGTTTTTTTACCATTCCATGTAAAGGGCATCACTCTAACCTCATAGATGGGAGCTTGCTAGTGCAATTACTAATCAGCCTGGCTTTGGGACAGGGGTTGCTTCTCTGCAGTGCTGCCTCCCTCACACCAGAATGACACCTTCCGTACGTTGAATAAATATGTATCACTATTATGTAAAAGTGTCTGCTAAAACACACATTATTCACACACAGTTAACACTACAAAAACACACTCGTTCGTTGATTGTGCATCCACAATATGCCAGAATGACATTAAAATGTCCCTTCCATGCAATATTTGGTCATTTCTATTAGGGGTGGGAGAAAAAATCGATTCACCTAAGTATCGCGATTTTTAATGTCACGATTTTTTGGATCGATCTTTTATTCCAGAATCGATAATCGCAAATTAAAAAAAAAAAAAATTTTTTTTTTTTTTTTTTTGGTGCTTGCAGTCAGGCCACTCACTGAACAGCAGGCTAGGCGCCGCCTACTGGTTTACTAGTGGTTTTATTACTTTATTAGTTAGTCTGAAGTAATAATTACACTTCAGGGTTAAAGTGGGTGCATCTCATTGTAAAATTGGACTTCAAACGGCCCAAATCTGGCTTCAAACGGCCCAAATTTCACGCGCGTTGGCCCATATCGGCCTGGCCTGCTTGGTATCTAATGCCCGGCCTGAATTATGATCCCAGTCCGCCCCTGTTTTTAACTATATCGCCCAGCCCTACTCATGATATATAATATACAGTCTCTAGTGTATGATTCAACTTTTCCCATGTTCTAATCTAGTGTAAAAAAGCAAACAAACTGAAAAAATAAAAGAAAAAAATAAACAAAAATCGCAATAAATCGTAATATCGAATCGCAATAATCGTAGAATCGCAATAATCGTGAATCGCAATATATATCGAATCGGCACCAAAGTATCGTGATAGTATCGAATCGGGAGATAAGTGAATCGGCACAGCCCTAATTTCTATGCAAAGGGAACGCTATTAACGATGTACAGAAGATCATCTGATGTAGCCCAGTAGTGTTGTGCGCACTGTAATGCAAAGCAAAACTTGATCCTGAAATAGAAAACCCAACTGACGGTCTCAGGTGTGAGTTTCTTTCTCCAGGACCCTGTAAAGAGCAAAGAAAGGAAGCCCCACCTTGTACTTGAGGTCAAACTGAAGCGTTTAGACTGCATCAGGTGCCTGTGCTCTATGAGCTGATGTGCCGGGCCCGTTTCCCCGAAGCACAGTGGGGTGGCGGGTGGGAGGGATTTGGGGTCTAACCAGGCCGTGTTCAGCGCTGCTGCTCTAGTTAGCTTTACTAGGCAAGACGTGTGAAAATGAACTGACTCAGCAGGTATCTTGTCCGTTGCTCTCTCATTCTCACACAGCATGACTCTTTTCTTTTGCACAGTGGAGCTACTTGTGGTAATGATGACTAAAAGCACAGCAGAAATGATGCATGAAAATGACAAGGAAATTCTCAAGCCTAAATAGCCAAATGTAGTCATCAAACAGCTCATCTCTTTTTGAATACATATCCTTTGCTCTGTTTTGTCAGTGCTCTAGTTGCTGTAGTAGTAGTTTCACAAGTTAAGACTGTGTGAGATTATTTCATTGCCATTCAGAGTTAAGAAACGTATGCATGAAGGCAAGGGATCAAGAGTTTCCACAAAATAATTTATTCTAATGCAAAATGTAGAAGATGGTGAACCTGCTATACATCTACTATGATATGACAATCTGCAAATGTCACGTGTCAGAATCCTCATCAGAAGAGGAATAACAGCCTAGTCCCAGGACATGAACTGTCCTCTCTTCCATTGTCCCAGTGTTGGAGGATTCCCCAGGTATCCTCTCTATTGTTCCAAACCCTGGCTGATGTTCTTGGACTGTGTCCTTGTGTCCAGTAACAGATCCCACCACTGCCTTGTCCTCTCCAACCCCTGCATGGTCTTTACTCTGAGTGGGAAAATGTTGTCCCAGAGGAGAATGAGAGAGGTTTGGCAGGCCCGACTGCAGCACCCTGGCCAGGCTCTGTGTCTGGGAGGTGGTGCCTGCCTGAGCTGATGGTCCTCTGAAGCCAGCAGTGGCCACCGCCAACCGTGTGCGGTCAAACGAGAGGGGCTGGTCCTGCTCTGCACAGGCTGGCTCTAAAGACCCTAAAATGGGCTTGGTGGGAACACAGGTTCTGGGCTTGGTCTCCGATTGGCTGAGATGTCCCGGTCTCTCGCTGGCTGCGGGTTTACTACTTCCTGTCCATTTGCTGGTCAATCCGTTGTCAGCTCCACTCACTGGTCCACTAGTGTCATGTGACTCACAGCTCCATTGTTTTTTAACTGTAAGAGTAAGCGCACGGGGAGAGATGAACAATCAGAGGACAGAGAGAGGATTCAGAACCTCTCTAAAAGCTGCTGGCCGTTCTAAAGCAGTATGTTGACCAAAAATATCCGAACCGTTCGGTACGCCACCCACGGGTCAGTACGTGCATGCATGCGTCAGTTTTGTAAATGAACTGCATTTATATATGGACTCCCCATGTTGGTCCGATCTCCCTGGAGAGTATCAAACTGTGTTGTGAGAATTACATGTCAATTTACGATGACAGTTTCCGTTTCAGGCTCTTGTCATATTGTCTACAATGCTGCTGCGCTTCTGGTTTGTGAATCACAAAATGACAGACATGACATGAAACACATATTGGTGCATTAGAGATCGATTTGGAATATACATTGACCAACTTTTGATTTTGTGGCTTCTGTGCTGATATTGTGGCAGTGCGCCACAGAAGAGGCCGCCGTCACTCTGAAATCTCACTGACAGCAGGAAGAGAGGAGACTTGGTAGGACCAAAACATTTACTCTTCCGGCAGCTTTTAAGCAATTGCTGAATGTGAGTTCAAAAGGCACAGAGCAATGACCCAAAACCTTGTGATGTGAGGGTCAGATAAAACCTTGGAGGTAATGATGTGAGGGTCAGATAAAACCTTGGAGGTAATGATGTGAGGGTCACATGGGTTACGGATTGACCAGTAAATCACTACGTGGAGGTGTTTATTACAAAAGATTTGTAGCCCACCGCTATTCAGTAGTGGAAGATTTCAGCACATGATTTAAGTTGCGTTTTATGTTGATGCCCTGCAGTAAAGCCACTGGAGGATGCATTTTATGTTGCAATTCATGTTGACTTACGTAGCCTACTACAATGCAGGGATATTTGATGTTATATTAACAAACAGGAGTATTTACTTTTGAAAGTCTGTTGATTTAGTTATACTGGACTAATTTTTAGTGAAGAAAGTTTTCATTCAGGTAAATTTAAGATTTTTATAAATATATAGATTGTGGAAATTAGACTGTATTTCCCCTCCTCAGGGCACCGGATAGGCCTCCTGAACCAAACCAAAACTGTGACCCCAAAAGCATCATATGAACCAAACCGCGAGTTTTCTGAACTGTTACACCTCTCCTCATCACTCTGAATCGCTAATTAAAACATAATTATACGTGGCAAGGCAAGCATCATTGCCAGTTCTTCATAGCTTTTAGATTATTACAAATTAAGTAATGAAGAACATTTTAATGATCTTACCGGCGCTTGGACAGTCCTGTGTGTCCGTTCTCCTTTTTGAGTATGCTCGGGGAGTCCATGGCTTATGTTTACAGGAGGGGTCGAGACCTCGTAGTTTGGTGATGAAGCGTTTGTACTCTTTTTCTAAAGCTTCAATGCACAACTGAAACTCTGCTATCTTCCTCTCTGGATAGTGAGAAAGTTGGGACTGCTGAGGGGCAACAAACAAAAATACATATCATTATTAAAAAAAAATGCTAAAAGCTGCTCAAGTCTGTACTCATTGACTGGTACTCAACATTTGTAGGATTTGCTTCTCTCTCTTTGACAAGCACACATCCTGTGGTGTAACGGTGATGTGCTACAATAATGTACTCTACTCTGTGCCTTGTGTGTTCCTTTTGCAGAACTTTATAGAATTGTGCTGTAGATTTAACTTGTATATTTTAGTCTATTGTCTTGTTGTGATGTTTCCAAGGGACTACAGATGTGAATTAGCTTCCAGCTATAATCTGGTATCGTGCATCAAATGGCGACATTTATGTTTGAACCGTACACTGTCCCTTTCAAATAAACACATTAAATAAATGATATGCCATGCAGTGTTTATATAGTTTCCTCATCACACATTAGAAACACCTACCTGTAAGTAATACTCGATTTCACTCTTGATGCTGGGGATCCACTTTTTCACAGAGGAAGCAGAATTAAGAGTAGACTGGAAGAAAAGGAACAGGTATGAAAGTGTGATGTGAAACATGAGATGTGTGAACAGATAACATTGTTACAAGTTGCTTTTCAATTACCAGTTTGGGTCTGCGCTCATGCACATCTTTAATTCGTCCTTCTGTAAAGGAGATATGAAAGCAAATTTTAGAATAACTTCCTGTAGTGTCGATGATGAAGACATTGTAGCTAAAAGTAATACTGTAATATCCAGCTGTTACAGAGTAATTTTGTGTGCGTTTTTTAGTTGGCGCTGGAGCTAAACGGGCTAACGTTAGCTAGCTAGTAGTTAGCCTATGTGCAGTGCCATTGCTACCAGAAGCTAACTAGGCGTATTCATTAACGCTACATGTCAATAAATGCTATGGCTGCTACTACTTGCCGTCTCTTTCTTTCTGAAGCCACAGCCTGTTCAATTTCCCTTGTTGTTTCTCCTCGTTCCTCGCCATTTCAGGGTAACGTTAGCCAGGCCAGAACCATGGCCAGAACAGACAACAACAAAGTCACATGACACACATCACATGGGAAGTGGTCGTCATAGAAACGAGAGCGACAGCACTGGTTGACAGAGGTACTGTAGTAATTGATAGTGACATTTAGAAAAAGAACAGAAGGACAATGAAGGGGAAACTGAAGCCAGTGGGAAATGTATATATATATATATATAATTTTGTCCAGAATATCATGATGACTAACTGTATTGTATGTAGTGATAACAGTGGAGCTATGATCAAAAGTCATTCTTCTACATTCTCGAACTGTGGTAACTTAAATGAAATAATGTTGAAGTTTAACAATTCATCAATTTGCTGCCGGGACCCTCTGGACCTGAAACCCCATTTAAAGGACCCCTGGTGGTCCCCGGAGTAGATTACTCACATCTTGATACTGGGCTTTGACCTAGTTCTGAAGCAAACATAATGCACTCTCAAATTTTAGGAAATGCATGTCTGGAATTATGCAAAAAAAACAACAACCAAACTGATGGCTCCACCTTGTGGTAGGCTGGGGGAGCATGGGTGCAAGTCTACCCCTCAATAGCCCGAGTAGAGTTAAAAGAAAAATCTCTCTCCTCCACCTAGATGCATAGAGCCCAGAGAACACCCTTCTCACTCTAGAAATCACAAATTGAAGTGTATAGACATAGCAGGTTGAAGCAAAGTGGGTAGCCTTCAACAAAAAATAAATTACAACACTTGATCACAAAAAGACTCCCGACATGCACTTAACATAACAAATTCATTATATCTAACCGTAAGATTATCAGAGGGTTATCTTCTCCTCAGTTACTAAAAAACATAATATTGGAAATGAAAAATTTGTAAATCAAAGACTTTTGGGAATTGGGAATGAAAGTGGCTTTGATGTCAATATATGCTCCATTTTCTTTTTGCGGTTACCCGGCCTACTACTTACTTGACTTTTAAAATAGAAAACCAATCCTTGCAACAACCAACCTTCGTACTCTCTTCAATGTCCAATAAACAAACATTTGACTTATTTTTTTACTTTCTGGATTCATTTTCTGTTTAATGTGATTAAGAATTCATACAACTTGATGCATTTAGCTAACCTTGCGAGACAGCTGGTTTTGCACAAGTTAATGAGATCACCATCACACAACAAATCTGGCAACATCAGGTCACAGCATATGATTATTTCAAAGTCAGTGATGTGATGTCACCGATGAGAGTCTCACATTGATCTGATTTCCAGAATGTCTGGACAGATATCAGATGTAAGAGCAATATATCTCAACAATATATATCCATATCGATACTCAATACTCATCCTTTCCATTTTCAGTTTGTCATTTGTCCTCTTCTTCCCCTACTTGATGAGAAACATCTTTCTCTTGAGTAAGGTTGCAATTTTCTCATGCCCTGGCGTGTGTCCGCTCTCTGCCACCTGCAACGGGGTCTTCCCCACATTATTTGTGGCCTGCAGGTTTGCCTTCTTCTCCTGTCCCACCTGTGCAGCCTGGCCCCAGCTCACAAGCCTCCTCGCCACTTCCTGGTGTCCCCCCCTGGCAGCAGAGTGCAGTGGGGTGTCTTTACTGTTATCTACTGCATTGATCTTTGTTCCAGTTTCCAGGAGCAGCTCCACCACGCCATCATGCCCCCTCTCAGCCGCGGCGTGCAGAGCAGTCTTCCTCCACACATTTCTCTCCTCTATCCCCTTGTTCTTGAGTGAACGTAGCAGAGCTGTGACCACGCTAGCATGCCCGCTAGCTGCTGCGTAATGGAGCGGCGTGGAGCCATCCATGTCTTTAGCTCGTCCCTTGGCCTTGTGGGACAATAGTGAGGTCACAGTGTCTACATGTCCCTCCGTAGCAGCCAGGTGGAGAGCAGTTTTCTTCTCATTGTCAGCGGTGTTAGGGTCGGACCCAGCTGAGAGCAACAAGTCCACCACAGGGTTTTCTGTCTGGGTGGAGGCGGCCCAGTGCAAGGCCGTCTTTCCCAGTTTGTCCCTGGCTCTGGGGTCCGCCTTGCCCCGAAGAAGCTGGACTACTGTCTCTGGATTGCCCCGCTGACTGGCTATATGTAGAGGGGTCAGGCCATCCAGGGCAACTGCATTTGCCTGAGGGAGTGACACACAACTCGCACAGTCTTCAACGTAAAGATCTACAAAATGGCCACCAATCACTAATTGCTTTGACATTTTTGTTATATTTATTTCAGTATCTCTGAATTTACCTGTGCCCCAGCTCGTAACAACAGACCAACTAAGGCTGACTGGCTGTTTTGAGCAGCCAGGTGTAGAGGGGTTTCGGCTTTAGGTCCGGTAGTGTTGGGATCTAACCCCTTCTCCAACAGGGTCTGTAATATGGGCGCACTGCCGCCGTGGACGGCCAGGTGTAAGGCTGAGGAGAGGTTGGGTAAAGCAGCATCTAGTCTGGCTTGTTTCACTGCTAGAGCTCTGAGATAATAAAAAAAAAGAAAAAGAAAAAAAGAAAGTTATGATTTACTCAAATGTCTAATGATTGGTTCATGATTTTAAATAACAAAAAATAAAAACTCTACTATGAAATATGTAAAATCACTGACTCTCCTTGGCTCTCAGATTCTCTGAATATTTTCAGCAGCAAGTCTGGGATGTGTAGAAGTATATTTTATAGACATCCAGTCCTTGTCGGAGGTCAGAGGACATTTACCTGAACACGTCTGTGTGCCCCAGCTCAGCGGACAGCAGTAGGGGAGTGTAGCCCTGTTTGTCGTTCATGTTCACATCAGCTCCACTGTCTAACAGAGCAGCTGCCACTCCAGCTTGGTTGTTTCTCACAGCTAAGAAGAGAGCGGAGCCCAGAGCCTCTGCACCGAGGGATTCTCTGGCATGAGCTGAGGCTTACAGAAATATGAGAATGAAAACATGGATATTCACAATGTCATGCTACAATGAACAACAAAACAAAAGTATATGATATATGATATGATATGATATCACTAGATACTGGATTGTATTTGTGTTCAGTAAGTTATTAGACTCACCAAGCAGCACACGGAGAATTGATCCATGATTAAGTCTAATAGCTTCATTAATAACACCATGGTCAACTTTAGCCCCTGCTTTTAGAAGGACACTCACAGTTCTCTCATTGTTTTCGATTACTGCATAGAACAACGGCGTTTGTTTGTGGTGATTTGTAGCATCAACAGCCGCCCCAGTCTGCAGCAGCAACTCAGCCAGCCTCCAGTTGTCTTCCTTGGCTGCAAAGTGGAGGAATGAGTCCTGTGTTTGGCTCTTGGAGTGCCTGCTTTCATCCTCCACGAGGGTTTTCACTGAATCCAGGTGCTGGTTCTTTGCTGCCAGGTGGATGGGAGTCCTGGCCTGCGTATCCACAGTGTAGATGGGGGCCCCGGCCTTCAGGAGGGCTGCGACCACCTCAGTGTGCCCACTGCTGGCTGCTTTGTGGAGAGCTGTGTGGCCCTGGCCATCCTGCAGGTCCAGCCTGGCCCCTCTGAGGAGCAGGAGCTCAATGGCTGACAGGCGGCCATGCTCAGCAGCTAAATGTAACAGCGTCTCATTGGAAGAATTGACAGCGTTGGTGTCAGTATCTTTTAACAGCTTCTCCAGGAGTGAAAGCTCCCCTCCTGAAGCAATGATAGCGAACAGGTTTTCTGGTTTATTGTGAGCTTGTTTACGCACCTTTGCTGTTACCACTGGGACTGTGCATCTGTCTTCCTTTTGAGTCTTAGTTCTCTCGCACTCTTTGATGGCAAACAAAGTCTTCTGAGTGACAGTTTGAGCAGTGCTTTTACCCATTCCCTCCTCATCCTTCTCCAGCAAGTATCCAATCAACTGCCTCCTTGTGTCTCGAATGCTTTCATTCGCTCCCGCCACATACGCCTTGATTCGCTGATACAGCTCTGGTTCTGCCAGCATGAGACAGGGATGGAAGAATTTGCGACAAGCCCTTTCACCTCTGGCCACCAGGAGGTCCAGCACCCTGGAGTTCTGCTCCCCTCGCATGCTGATGCTCAGGACGATGGACCTCTTGGCCGCTGTCATGACCCCCTCCTTGACGAGAAGATCCAGGAGATCCTCTGTGTGTGAGATACCATAGACCAGATCCCTCCTCTTCACCCTGATCACATCTATGGCATAGGGATTGTTATAGCTCGATGCTGCTTGAGCATTTTGAAAACCCTTGAATAGATTGGTCATTTTAACTATTTTGAAATAAGAAATTAAAGGTATTCATCAATCATATATCCCTTCACACTCAGTAACTAGTGGGTCTCGCTGTGTGTGTAGGCTACCTCATTTCATTGCTAAGTGAAATATCTCACCCTGGCAACCAGATAAACAGAGAAGGCAGATCCAGCCTTCATCTGTCCTTTGTAAGCCATGTGACCAACTGACATTGTTGTTATTAGATGTGGCATTGTAGACTGCATGGTAGGTATGAATATGACAGTTGTTCATTATTGTTATTGCAGTTACTTTCTGACCTGAGCCTGATGTTGAATTCCTCTTTTATATATAAAAAAATTTAAATTGTATGTGAAAAAAATATCTGCATATCTCAAACTGAATCATATCAAATCACAGTAGCCTATCAAAAGACAAGAATATATATTAGCCTAAATCGTCTTGTGTCACAGCTTAATTTACTCTCTTGAAATCATGTAGGAGCAACAAGGTTCTTGGCACAAAGAAAAAGTGTCCAATGTAGGCTATCAATGGTTAATTTTGGTGCCCCTAAAGAAAATCCTACTTGGTCGTGTTGGCGATTTTCTGGTGTCTTCTGTAGGCCTACACAAGCATATTTTCAAAGGTAATTCGTGTCAAGTGCAGTAGGGCAAGTAGGCTACCAAAGTTTAGGCTACCAGTCTTGACACCATCAGCGCTTTCTACATGTAAAATTATTCTGTTTCTCTTTGTCACGTATCATATTGATATTGATAGCCATGTTATTTTGTCTTTTCACGTTCAAGGCATTCAAAAACGATAGGCTACATCGGCTCGGTTTCCTTTAGGCTACTGTGCGTTTGAACATCAAATACGGTTACTTTGTTACCATTGTGGCAACGCATTCAGAGATGTGTCCTGACCTGGCTATCTCTCTTTGAAGAACTTCTCGGAGCGTGCTGCTCGTCCAGGTCACTAGAGGCGATTCACTTCCCGTAAGACCCGCCCAGGCTGAGTGACGTAGATCTTCCGACTGCTCTCTCTCTCCATATATGGTAGGAAGGGACGCCACTTTCCGGAATGATATCATCTTGCCCCAGATTACAGCAGATTTATTGATTTTTACCAAATACTATTGCACTGAAATTGAAAAAGGGAATTATAGCATAACAATGACATCTCTGCTTAATTGGACCTAAACAAAAATCAGACCATCAATTATATTTTATAGCCAGCCCTAGGTCTTTCCATTCATTGTAAATAAAATAATAGCTGTTGAATTCAAGTATTTTCACCATTTGCACCTGTTTCTGAGCTAATTAAGATAAAGAAATATTGACAAACAGACTAAACAACCACATTTAGGCCTATAGGCTATAATAAAACTTTAATAGCAATTCCAAGTTTCAACAGGAGTTGTTTACAATATATTTCAGATTTAGCCTATGCTCGGTGATTCCTACAACTTACTTTGTGTTTCCCCGGGTATTCATTTGCTATTTGTCTGTAATGTGATTTATAGAATAGCTACTGTGCTTTGATGTCATCTGTCTGTTGTCTGTTTTATTTTTATTATAATCTCGCTCTCATTTAATATCAGAATTGACTTAACTTAACTTAATGAAACTTAAACTTCATGAAACTTAATGAAACTAAACTATAAATAAAAATACATACATACATACATACATACATACATACATACATACATACATACATACATACATACATACATACATACATACATACATACATGCATACATACATACATACATACATACATACATACATACATAAATACATAAATAAATACATAAATAAACCCCCGGATGAACATATTAGGCTAAAGCTTCAGTATCCACTCAGACTCAAAAATATCCAAAATGTAGTTTTCTATTTTTCTATAATACCTATGGAGTCATAGCCTTGTAAACATTAATTCTTGAATTCACAACAGGAGCTATGAGTTTATCTAAAAACAACACCTGAAAGGCGAGGCGTAAACGTGCATTACCATTTCTTGCACATTTAAAACACAGTGGAATCATACAAGATTGAGACGGCAAAAATATTGCAGTTCAGGACGTCTGTCAGGTAACTCAGACTCAGACAATGTCTCCCTCTAGTGGTTATTAGTAGAACTGCAGGAGTCTCTGGTGGCCTGTGAGTGTTCAAGGCAGTTGTAGTACCCTATCTAGACCGTCCCACCATATTCACCTGCTGTAATTTTCATCCAGTATGTTTTATTATAGGTTAGTATGTTTGCTTGGGTTAATGGGGGAATTTAAGAAGGTTTCCTTACTTTCAATATTAAACAGTCTCACCTAAAATTTGAGTAATGGGCCTATCCCCCACACATGTTGAAACTAGCACTGTTTAATTCTTTGTGTAGTGGAATGTACTGTACCACAAAATAGCTGTGGCCTATGTAAAACATTGTTATACGTCAAGACAGACTTTCTTACAAAGGATGTCTTAGTTTTAACATATCTGTGTCTTCTTTGGGACAACACATACTTCTGGTTACTTTTAAACACAATTATGTTCATAACAATACATTTTAAAATGTTTTGTTATACTATGTTGTGTTGAAAAGTGACACTTCCCAAAGAAGGCACACCGCAGATGTGTAACTATTTTCTATTGATTTCTAGTGTTGATTTCTATTTCTAATTTAACCCTTCTGGTGGTTTCATTTGTTTCAACATTGTTCTTCAAAGTGCTGGGGGTATCCCAGAGGAAGTAGAGTTGAACAATTCAGTGATGCAAAAGCAATGAGGCAACATGATAGCCTACAGATTATTTAATGTAGCCTTGTGTATCAGTCATTGATTGATATCTTCATTTCAGCTTTATTAATTGATTACTTCATGTTGCTGTAACACTATAGTGTGATGGGGCCATAGAGTTAAGATGTGAGGAAAAAATGAATATCTACTTTCACCATCAGTCTTCAGGTGGGTCAGTAGGGGAGTGCTGTAACATTAAGCAGAGGACAATTTGCAGTATTGGCCTAGATCAGTGAGTGGTGCTGCTGGGTCAGTCTGAAACACAATCACTTAGCCTGGATCAATACAGGCACTAATGGAATTTACCTTGAGGTACTGGCAGCTAGCAACTCTTGCAACATGTTGCAACATGTTTTATTGTGTGGGCTCCTGACACACCCCGCTGTCTTTCTGTCACATCTCACAGAACACAGAAACAACATTGCTTCATTTTATTTGCTTTATTTTCTTCTTAAATATTGATTAGTTTCTGAAGTGCTCAGAAAACAAACATAAAAAAATTATAGAGTATTCTTATTACAAAATGGTAAACATAAGTACTCCAAGTTGATC
>NC_139632.1:20158825-20161325 GCF_964638095.1 Poromitra crassiceps
GTGTTGAATACAGAATGCTTAAGTGTTTCAGTATGACTGGAGTGCTTGATGAATTGGGGCTGCCCCCCCCCCCCCTCACCACCATGCCTAAAGTTATAAAGGGGGTAACCACAGCATGGATGACTGCCAAAGTAATTTTCTCAGTCGAAATCTATACGAAAATTAGGAGAAACCCCACTGTTTTAGTGACCCATTTGCAACTGGAGGTTAGGGATATCCTGCTGCTGCATTGGTTCAGGGCCTGGACATGTGCTCATTCATGGTCAAACATGTATTGAATAGTCAGTGTACGGGAATATGGTGGGACAGAAGCGGGGGCCTAGGATGGGGGTTTATATGTGAAGCCAAGTCTCAAGGGAGCGGGGGAAATGTTGCAGCAGTGGCCAGACCCAAGTCATAATGCTGGTAAAAGTACCAATTATTGAGTTAATCGCCTTGGTTGTCATTTAAAAAAAGGCTGTGATGTTTACGTTTGATTTTATTTGTGGGGTTTTCGGTTACATTGACTCAACTGAATAATTTAAAGGTTCAAAATCGTGCAGTAGACCATATTCACTGACTTTCGCTGCCATACTTACAGGGTAAGTACAGGGTACTTAAGTACAGGGGCGCGGGCTGTAAAGCAGTGTTAATTCCCTCGTAGTTACATAGTAACTACAGTGTAACTACAGGGGGCCCTTATTCCATAAATTCACATCTTGTACCCTGTACTCACCCTGTAAGTACAGATTTTGTACCCTGTAAGTACAGATTTTTTAGATTGTGTTACCCTGTACTTACCCTGTAAGTACACATTTTGTACCCTGTAAGTACAGCTTTTGTTGATTGTGTTACCCTGTACTTACCCTGTAAGTTGTGGGCTGTATTCTAAAGCGTTACCCATTATTTCTGGTTGGTGGAGCTGACTACACACACTCTCTTGGGACTTGGAGATCCAAAATGCCGCAGCGTGGCAAGAACAAAATACAGTAGAAAAGCTGCAAGAATACAAAGTTATCATGAAGACTTGGCTCAGGCTGCACTTTGGGAATGGAAGAACAGGCTGAATCTATTTCTTATGTATATGATTGGATAGAAGCCATTCTATAATTGAAAAGTTGAGACTGCATTTCAGGTTTGGCAGAGGATCTCAAACGAAGATAAGAGTGGTGATGTTGATGGATCACAACCGAGTGCATATAATGTGTGTGTGTGTGTGTGTGTGTGTGTGTGTGTGTGTGTGTGTGTGTGTGTGTATTGTACATACATATATACACGCACACACACACACACACACACACACACACACACACACACACACACACACACACACACACACACACACACACACACATGTATATGCAGAAATATAGTTAATTAAACTTGAGTTAATAGTGATTTTACTGTTAACAAACAAGGCCATTATAATTACAGTAATAATGTCTGCACATGTAGTATTATTAACCATATACAAAGTATTATAAACATCAGTTGAAACTTTATAATAACCATCCAAATAATGCTGCCCCCTATGTCCCCCTCTGTCCCCCTGTGTCCCCTCTGTCCTCACCTGTCCCCCACAGCCTCAGGACACAGGACACAGGGGGATAGATGAGGACACAGGGGGACAGAGGAGGACACGGGGCAGAGCAGAGGAGGACACGGGGGGACAGAGGAGGACACAAGGGGACAGTGGAGGACAAAGGGGTACAGTGGAGGACAGATCTATACATATTTGGATGGCAATTATAAAGTTGCTACTGATGTTTATAATACTGTAAATGGTTAATAAATAATGTGTAATCAGAATGAATTATCATTTCATTGCTTAACAGTAAAATAACTATTAACTAAAGTTGAATTAACTATCAATTGACCATTAATGATGGGTATTATAAAGTGTTACACAAACTTTTAATTCACATTCAGTGCACTTTTGTTTTTAAACGTATTACGTAAAGGGGTGGTGACTCTCCGCTGTGTTTATGCACTTAAACAACTTTGCTTCTTTTTACACTTTCCAGCCTCTAGTCCTCGATCTTATCTCTCTAAATAAGAGCCCCCCCCCGCCCCCCCCGCCCCCCTCCCCACACACACACACACACACACACACACACACACACACACACACACACACACACACACACACACACACACACACACACACACACACACACACACACACACACACACACACACACACACAAACATGTTTTCCTGGCGCTGTGTTCCTGGTCAGCTGCATCCTGGCCTGAGGTGCTATGTTTTGGTCTTATGAATCGTCTTGCCCTTTACTTCCCTCTGAATTCTTTCATCATCACCTCCATCTCTCCATAACCATGCTGGCATCCACATCTCTCACTTCCTATCTTTCCTTCTGGATTTGCCACAAATTGTCTAATAGTCACCCCCCCCCCCCCCACACACACACACACAAACACACACACTTTGTCTTTTGCAATATCCCCCCCCCCTGATCTCTCTCTCTCTCTCTCTCTCTCTCTCTCTCTCTCTCTCTCTC
>NC_139632.1:20166325-20168825 GCF_964638095.1 Poromitra crassiceps
AGACGGGGCAACGTGCACTGTATGTCCACTAAAAGTGTTTGTTTTTGTAACTGACAGCCTCAGGTTGTTGTTATAAGTGTCTGACAACACGGACATTAGAGGAATTGAACGCTTTTGTTTACCTTTCGTTTTATCCCGTCTGTTTATAGCGGTGTGTAACAAAGTCTCGCTCAAGGAGAAGTCTATAGCTGCAAGTCTCGCGAGAGTTGAGTTGTTATAAGAAGTAAAATAAAAATAATGGATCCGCACACCACTGAGCTCCCGTGTAGTTTTTATTTATTTATTTTTAAATCACGCAATTAAAAAATAAATAAAAAAAACTACACGGGAGCTCAGTGGTGTGCGGATCCATTATTTCTCTTGTAAGTAACTCTTTGATCCAGCACCCACCCTAACTGTGTTGGATGTGCGTGCCTCCTCTATTTTTACTACATTATTATAAGAAGTATACACGTAGAAAGAAGCTAAAGCTACGCTGTCTCTGTCATTGTCTACAACAATCTCCTCCCGGGACTCCGGCTTCCTGCAACAACTTGACTTTTCTCCACTTCTCCTCAAGACATCTCTTGAGCCAGACTTGCAGCTGCTGGCCATCTGATGCGATCTCGCGTAATACTGCACCAATTTCAAAAATTGTTGCTCAGATTAGTTACTTAGACATAAAAAGGATCCAAGGTTGAAAAACACAGAAATTATCCTAGTCCATCTGATGGACTTTTCCTGCATTCGCGTATGGGCCGTTTCGACAGTTTTTGAGTAAATGGTTTTAAACTAAGGCTAGGTATTTTTTTGGGGTATTTGACAAAAATCAATCATAGTTATCATTTTTATACGCTCCTAAGACCTATTTTCAAAAATACTCCTCAATTTACTACTGGTCCATCTGATGGACCCATTGACTTCCATTGAAACCACTCTATTGGTACTCCCAGCAAATTTTCACAAAATTAATTTATTTCATTTATTTCAGCGGGCATCCTGGACCAAATACCTTGAACTTTGACCTTAATATCTAACCTTGGAGTTGGTAGAAATTTTGGGGGAGTTACATGGTCTCAAAGTCCATTGCATAGTTGTCCCATTGATTTCAATGTTAATTTTGCACAAAAAGAACATTTTTTTTTGACTTCCAGCAAATTTTTCAAAAAAATCATTATTTCCTTGATGTTACACATCTCACCTTGACTCAAGGGGTTAAAATTGTAGTTTCTACTGTGTTTGCCTATTTCCCCATATTCCCCCAGTTTTGGCATAGCAATCAATTCCATACAGTTTACATGAAATGTAAAAAAAACTGATTCCTATGCCAAAAATGGGAAAATATTAGAAAACTGAATTTGACAGTCCACACTACTGATTTGAAGCCTTTAGACCAGGATAGATGCTGGACTAAAGCTCGTTTGTGTTTTTTGGGGAAAATGGCTGGAAGTCCAAAACATGCGCTTTTTGGATTTTTGGCTCAAAATATGAAAAAATACTATTTTTACAAAAAATCACAAAAAATACAAAAACCCACTGATGATGTCACAATGTCTGTGACATCATCAGTAATGTCATCAGTGACATATTATTGACAAAAAATCATCTCATGACATCACTGATGATGTCATAGGCTAGTGATGTTATAGCTATTGTGACATCATGCCTGCAAATCTTTGATACTAGGCATCTTGCAGTGGTGACTTTTGTAAAACACCCCAACCTGCCCATAATATCAGACCCAAAGCCAGTTTGTCTTTATGGAAATGGAAAAAAAAATCACTTTTGTTTTTTTTTATGTACTTTTTTTTTTTTTACTGTACTTACTGTACACTGGCATTTGAGGGGTTAAAATTTGAATAGGTATGAAATGTTGGTATGAGGTATTAGGGAAGAAGTTACCAATGAATTATAAACAGTAAAAAATAAATAAATTTAAATTAATATTTATAAATTAGTACACGATACCTGTTAAGGTCCATCAGATGGACCAATAGTAAATTGAGGATTCCGCGGCAGTGGGGTACAAGGGTTAAACATTGTATAATGGTAATTATTCATGTATCTAGAAATGCAAAAATACTATGTATTCCATAGGTTACATTTCTTTGGATTCTAAAAATGTACAATGCTGACATTTGAACCTGGTGACTGGCTGGTTTCTAGGATACATACTGTAGAAAGAGACATGTTGGGTGAGCCCATGTGTCTGCATGTGTTTTTATTTGTTGTCTCAGAGTAATTTAATCTATGAGAGTGAGTCTGGGCCTCATTATGTAAATTAAATAACCCTCATCTAAAAGGAAAGGCACAGAGTGAGGCACAGCAGGTCTCACTCGACTCTCTCTCTCTCTCTCTCTCTCTCTCTCACTCACACACACACACACACACACACACACACACACACACACACACACACACACACACACACAGACGCACACATGCAAGCATGCACATACACACACAAACACACAGCCTTCTTGACACTGCATAGTGGGTTTGGAAGCCTTCAGTGCACGTG
>NC_139632.1:20171325-20173825 GCF_964638095.1 Poromitra crassiceps
GTCTCTGTCCTCACTCTCCTCCTCCCTATTTGTCTCTGTCCTCACTCTCCTCCTCTCTGTTTGTCTCTGTCCTCACTCTCCTCCTCCCTATTTGTCTCTGTCCTCACTCTCCTCCTCCCTATTTGTCTCTGTCCTCACTCTCCTCCTCCCTGTTTGTCTCTGTCCTCACTCTCCTCCTCTCTGTTTGTCTCTGTCCTCACTCTCCTTCTCCCTATTTGTCTCTGTCCTCACTCTCCTCCTCCCTGTTTGTCTCTGTCCTCACTCTCCTCCTCCCTGTTTGTCTCTGTCCTCACTCTCCTCCTCTCTGTTTGTCTCTGTCCTCACTCTCCTCCTCCCTGTTTGTCTCTGTCCTCACTCTCCTCCTATCTGTTTGTCTCTGTCCTCACTCTCCTCCTCCCTGTTTGTCTCTGTCCTCACTCTCCTCTCTGTTTGTCTCTGTCCTCACTCTCCTCCTCCCTGTTTGTCTCTGTCTTCACTCTCCTCCTCTCTGTTTGTCTCTGTCCTCACTCTCCTCCCTGTTTGTCTCTGTCCTCCTCACTCTCCTCCTCTCTGTCTCTGTCCTCCTCACTCTCCTCCTCTTCGTTTGTCTCTGTCCTCACTCTCCTCCTCCCTGTTTGTCTCTGTCCTCACTCTCCTCCTCCCTGTTTGTCTCTGTCCTCACTCTCCTCCTCTCTGTCTGTCTGACTCTCTGGTATCATTCTTGGGATTCACTAATAAAAGTGTCGTTTGTTCCGTTTCCGTGCCGACCAGACAACAAATATTTGGAGCTATGTATGTGGCACCTTCCACCAACATTCCAGAATCTGCTGTTTTGGAACGTTCTTTCTGTCACTCTTCTCTCTCCATATCTCTCCCCTCCCCTTTCCTCCTCCCAATTCTCTCTCTCTCTCTCTCTCTCTCTCTCTCTCTCTCTCTTCACCCTTCACTGCCTGCCTCTCCCCTCCTGCCATCGGCCTCCCTCCAGATCAATGGTCTCTTTGTCTCGTGGTAAAATGAAGTTGAAAACAGTAGTTGGGACAAGTGCTGCTGTCTAACACAGAGGAACACACAGCAGAAACGCTCACTAATGCAGATCTGGAATAGTAACAGCTTTGTCATTACAACTGACTAAATGCAGGCTGGTCAGCTGCCAAATGGTTCTGGATGAACAAGGTCAGGCCAATCATGATCCCCAACATGATATCAGAGCGGGGGTGTCCAAACCTTTTTGAATGGGGGCCAGATTAGATAATGTGAAAATACCGAGGGGCCCAGCTGCTTCTCGCATCATGTGGGTTATATTTTAAAAAAAAAATCACATACAATCCAATTGTACTCTAAGGATTTTGTTTACCATCTGAAAACATTAGTTCTGCCTGCGTTGTTATTATTTGGTATTTGCCTACAAACTGTATGATAGTACTGTCATCGTTAGGTCAATGGAAAAAATGCAAAGTGAGTGAACTTGCTTGATGAACCAATACTGTGTGGAGGGCCACATAGTATATTTTGAGAGACGGGCTGTTTAAAGTTGGTCCGCGAGCCGCAGTTGGCCCCCAGGCCAGACTTTGGGCATGCCTGTATCAGAGCAACATATTTTCAGAATACTTACACTTTGTTTATTATGCAAAAAGCTTGAAATAACTGCGTCAACGCAAGCCTGAACACGTGCAGTGGGCTTCTGAGCTACGAGAAACTTCCTCTAATTGATATTCGTCTCTAAATCTAATTTCATTTTGAATTTGTTCTTCTTCTTTGTGCTTTGTCAAGCTGATTCAGCGCTCGGCAAATGTTTAAGTTACTGTAACAGGTCAAGTTATAAGTTATTAAGTCAATTTCTTTAGCTTCAAATGTGTGTGTGATGCTGCAAGAGATGCCTGTGAGCATAGTGTACACACGTCTCTCTCTCTCCCTCTCTCTCTCTCTCTCACACACACACACACACACACACACACACACACACACACACACACTGAGACCAGGTGGAGTTGTGATTTGCATGCAGTGCAGACTTAGCTGTCAGTGTCATGTGCACATCTGCATGGAGATGGAAACCAGGAGCAGTGGAGCTCTTTGAGGGATCCAGCTCACCTGGTCTGACTGGTACGAATCACCTAGGGGGCTCACACAGGGACACAGGTGTGCAGGTAGATTTATATTGGCAACATAGACAACATAACTCATGTTCTGAAATGAACTCAATGACAGATGAAAAACATACTTGATACCGATCAATTCATTACACGCAAGAAGCATAACAAGGCCAAGAGAGATGGTGGGAAAGGTTGTAAATTGAGCTTAGAACATCCTGTAACTGCTGGCGAGATCAATACTGCTATAAATGTCTGATTCACTGTCAACGGTTTCTGTTTCGTCATATAGATGATTGAAATCCAGTGTGTCCTCACTGTGTGTATTTTATTTGATGTGTATATGTGTTTGGGGGGTCACCTGTGCAATCCACCTCAATCAATAGGCAGTAGTGTTTTACAAGTCCAGTGTGCAGTGGGAATGCTAAAGT
>NC_139632.1:20178825-20181325 GCF_964638095.1 Poromitra crassiceps
GTCATGAGGAAAGGTGCTGATGGGCTGGAGCCATTGTGCTTTTGCACCTGGAAGCTGTGTTTGCTTTGCCGTCTGCTGTTCATGCGAGCTCTGTTTTGAGCGACTTCCTCAACTTCTCTCCAAGCTTCCTGTCTGAGAGGTCAGGGGTTATCTCCAAACCCCGCCCCGCTCAACCCCTCACGGGTCCATGCAGCTGTTTCCTCTGATGATTACGGAGCAGATTGTCACTCTCTCTCTCACACACACACACACACACACACACACACACACACACACACACGTGTGCGCACATATCCTGGGATTTCAGGAAGGCCGTAGCAGGAGTAAGTACTAAGGATCAGAAAACTCTCTGTAAAGTTGCTATTTCCTTTCTGTTTGCGAGCATGCTTTCCTATCTGTGGTACGCCAACCTTATGAGTGTGTGTGTCCAGTCTGCCCATGTGTGGGTGTGTGGAAGGGGTGTGACGATACACCACTCGAGGACAGGAACTTCCAAATCTGTGTGTGTGTGGTGTGTGTGTGCACGTGTGTGTATGTGTGTGTGTGTGTGTGTGTGTGTGTGTGTGTGTGTGTGTGTGTTTTCACGAACATCTGCTCCTCGTTGGCTTTGTTTTTCCTCCTCTACATGGGCCACCCTTGCACTACTTGGGTGCTGGACTCCCAAGTCTGGTGTGTGTCAGTGAGTGAGAGAGAGAAAATCTGAGATAAAGTAAGAGAGATTGTATCTTTTCGTCCAGCGACTAGTCTCCCACCAGTCCATATTGTGTCAGCTCATCTTCTTGTGGCTCTGACCGCTGTTCCCTCTCTCATCCCCGTCGTCTCTCTCCCCCCCCCCCCCTCCTCCTCCTCCTCCTCCTCCTCCTCCTCCTCCTCCTCCTCCTCCTCCCTCCCCTCAGTGTTCCTCCTGTGGCCTTGCTCGCTCCATCCACCTCCCTCAAGGCAGCAGATGTGGGCTCCAGGTCCAGATGTTTTGTGTTTATCACTCTCCAGTCACATCTTTAACAAACTCATATAGCGTAAACATTTACAGAGGCGTCTCCTCCTCTGCTGCCTGCCGCACTGCAGGCCAGCCGGCATGAGAAGAGAAAGGCCCATTACTGTACAGAGAGAGAGAGAGAGAGGGGGAGGGAGGGGGAGAGAGAGAGGGGGAGAGAGAGAGAGGGAGGGGGAGAGCAGAAGATAAAAAGTCAGGAGATAGACAGAGAAATCCAATGCCACCCACACGTTTGCGTTCGTATTGCCGAGAGCCAGGCAACATTTACAGGAGTGGTTTTAGTTCACATTAGGGCCTTTTGATTCGATTTTGTCTCTCGGACCCAAATCTGAGATATTCTTATTGTTAGATATGATTTTGTCTGGAATTCCACGACTATCTGTATTGTAGAGAGAGATAACCATGAAACTAGGATCCAAATAGTAATTTTTCTACACTAGGCATCTCGCGCGCTATGTGCGCTCGATTCCTAGGCTCACCCGCTGTGCGGCCGAGCCTGCAGCTTGGCTGCTGTGTGCCTTGCCTGCCCTATTGGCACACACGCAATGTCTCCCTCTATCTCTCTCCCTCTCTCTTTCTTCTCTCTCCCTCTCCTCTCTCCCTCTCCCTCAGTCGCTCTTGAGTGTGTGTGTGTGTGTGTGTGTGTGTGTCACTGATGACATCATCAGTGATGTCACAATGATGTCACAATACCTATGTATGATGTCACTGATGACATAATCACTGATGACATCATTGATGACATCATCAGTGATGTCATCAGTGACGTCATCACTGAACTATAGCCTTGTGTGTGAGTGAATTTATGACTGATGATGTCATCAGTGGGACACACAGACAAACAGACAGAGCCCTAGCTCCCCTTTAGGCACACTAGGCGCACTACGCACACTCGATTCCAAGGCTCGCCCGCTGCGCGGCCTCGCCTGTCCTGCAGCACAGCGAGCTGGCCCTGCAGCTTGGCCGCTGCTCGGCCTTGCCCGCAGCTCGGCTGCTGTGTGGCCTTGCCTGCCCTATTGGCGTGCGCACAATGTCTCCCTTTCTCGCTCCCTCAGTCTCCCCCCCCCCCTCTCTCTCTCTCCCCCAGTCTCTCTCCCCTCTCTCTCCCTATCCTCTCTCTCCCTCCCTCTCCTCCTCCCCCCCCCCCCCCACACACACACGCACACTCCATAGTTTCTGGATGTCAGTGTTGACTTTGACTTCACAACAAAGAGAGCAGCGAGGAGAGGAAGTCTTCAGACCTGCTGTTCAAATTCATTCTTCAACACGCAGCACTTCTGTAGCTGCTTTCTTTGTTAATGTACGGCCGTTTTCTCCCTGTCGATTCTTATCCATGATCTCATCAGTTGTAGCTTATCTGTGTTTTGTTATCCGCGGAAATCGTCCGGCCTGGGAGAGATTTATTGATTTCTATTTTGCGTTAGACTGAGAGATAATAATTCTGTCCTTGCTGCTCACTCGCACACAGCCACGAAGGGAAGCATGCGGGCTATTAATACTGGGGCA
>NC_139632.1:20191325-20193825 GCF_964638095.1 Poromitra crassiceps
GGTGTGTGTGTGTGTGTGTGTGTGTGTGTGTGTGTGTGTGTGTGTGTGTGTGTGTGTGTGTGTGTGTGTGTGTGTGTGTGTGTGTGTGTGTGTGTGTGCGCGTGCGTGCGTGCGGGTCAGAGGGTTGTAGGCAGGGAGAGAGACACATGAAGAGAGTGAAAGGTGGTAAGGGGCTACCTGTCGTCCTTACGACTTGTCCATCCATATTTGATCTCTCTAACTGTCTCTCTGTCTCCTTGGCCTTCTGACCGCTTTGGCATTAGTTATTACTGTACCTTCACAGCTGTTAAAAACATCTCATAGATTTGTGCATTTTAATCTTACTCAGACTGAAGGTCTGCAGGAATGTTTATTTCCTCGTTCCCCGGAACAGGTGGCATCTACTTGGAAATATCCTGATGGCTATGCGCATGCACACACGCACCCACGCACGCACGCACACACACACACACACACACACACACACACACACACACACACACACACACACACACACACACACACACACACACACACACACACCACACACACACACACACACACACACACGCACACACACACACACACACACGCACATGTGCGAGGGCGAGTGTACACAGAAAGCAGAGGGGGATTCCTGGGAGTCCTGGGACTAATGTTTAACAGGGTGAAGTTGGACTGCATCATTTGAGCTCTGTTTTGCAGACAGTGTGGTTTACTCTACTCTGTTTTGCAGACAGTGTGGTTTACTCTACTCTGTTTTGCAGACAGTGTGGTTTAATCTACTCTGTTTTGCAGACAGTGTGGTTTACTCTACTCTTTTTTGCAGATAGTGTGGTTTACTCTACTCTGTTTTGCAGACAGTGTGGTTTACTCTACTCTTTTTTGCAGACAGTGTGGTTTACTCTACTCTGTTTTGCAGACAGTGTGGTTTACTCTACTCTTTTTTGCAGACAGTGTGGTTTACTCTACTCTGTTTTGCAGATAGTGTGGTTTACTCTACTCTGTTTTGCAGACAGTGTGGTTTACTCTACTCTGTTTTGCAGACAGTGTGGTTTAATCTACTCTGTTTTGCAGACAGTGTGGTTTACTCTACTCTTTTTTGCAGATAGTGTGGTTTACTCTACTCTGTTTTGCAGACAGTGTGGTTTACTCTACTCTTTTTTGCAGACAGTGTGGTTTACTCTACTCTGTTTTGCAGACAGTGTGGTTTACTCTACTCTTTTTTGCAGACAGTGTGGTTTACTCTACTCTGTTTTGCAGATAGTGTGGTTTACTCTACTCTGTTTTGCAGACAGTGTGGTTTACTCTACTCTGTTTTGCAGACAGCGTGGTTTACTCTACTCTTTTTTGCAGACAGCGTGGTTTACTCTACTCTGTTTTGCAGACAGTGTGGTTTACTCTACTCTTTTTTGCAGACAGTGTGGTTTACTCTACTCTGTTTTGCAGATAGTGTGGTTTACTCTACTCTGTTTTGCAGACAGCGTGGTTTACTCTACTCTGTTTTGCAGACAGCGTGGTTTACTCTACTCTGTTTTGCAGACAGCGTGGTTTCAGCGTGGTTTACTCTACTCTGTTTTGCAGACAGCGTGGTTTACTCTACTCTGTTTTGCAGATAGTGTGGTTTACTCTACTCTGTTTTGCAGACAGTGTGGTTTACTCTACTCTGTTTTGCAGACAGTGTGGTTTACTCTACTCTGTTTTGCAGACAGCGTGGTTTACTCTACTCTGTTTTGCAGACAGCGTGGTTTACTCTACTCTTTTTTGCAGACAGTGTGGTTTACTCTACTCTGTTTTGCAGACAGCGTGGTTTACTCTACTCTGTTTTGCAGACAGTGTGGTTTACTCTACTCTGTTTTGCAGACAGCGGGGTTTACTCTACTCTGTTTGCAGACAGCGGGGTTTACTCTAGATAGCGAGGACAAGCCTTCGAGATAAGGCTGGAGGCGCTCGGCTCTGGCCTGTTTGTGGGAAAGATGAAAGCATTCTCTTTGACTTTGCTTTCTCTCTCCCACTATAAGTTTTAGTTTTTACTTTATTTATTTGCACATAGTAAGATCAAGAACAAATGAGAGGAAATGAGTGGACAAAAAGATTGTGCAGGTAGAGACAAGAAACCCTAATGGGCTTACCGAGGTCTCTTATCTAAGAAATTAAACCAATATTAAAGGGATAGTTCACATTTTTTTAAGTCTATCCCTATTTGCTACTTACTAATGATGATGTTGATTGGTAGAGTCCTTTCTCAGCACATAGTACAACACATAGTACATTTCAGTGAGCTTCAGTCCGCTTGTACATGCAGGAGCGTGACCTCATTGACCCTGCATTCATTTCCCCCCAACTCTCCAGAGTTACTATGAGGAACAGGATGGATTGTGCTGAGAAAGAACTCAACCGATCAACATCATCTTTGATACGTAACAAATAGGACTAGACATCATTTCATCAAAGCATATATATACTGTAAACAAAAACAAGAGAAAAGAACAAAAAAACACAACCAAAATCAAACATAGAA
>NC_139632.1:20198825-20201325 GCF_964638095.1 Poromitra crassiceps
GGGAGTTTTGCCCATTTGCCATATCGCCCATACATAAGCAAGATACACAATGCCTTTACTGTCACTCTCCGTGCAGTATACACTGAGCTACAGTTGTCCAGTTAGTTAGTTAGTATCGCCAATGAATTGGAGGAAATTGTACAGCCGGTCAAAGTCACCAAAAAACACACATTCTAACAGCGCCAAAAAGCCCTATGTACATGTTGTGACTCGGGTACTCACCACGAGATGAAATATGAATCCAAAATCTATTAGGTAAATAGATAGCCGGAACTACTTCCTAAACATGGCCGCCAGGCGCAGGGATTTCACACTGCGCCTCAAACAGACAAAGAGTAACCGAACTAACAGAGTATGACTGAAGTTACTTCCTTGTTTGCATGAGGCGCTGCATACAGCGCATGCACTGTGTAGGCAAACAAGGAAGTAACTGCATTATAATTTCATCGCGCGGTGAGTACCCAAGTCACAACATGTACATAAAGCATTTTGCCGCTGTTAGAATGTGGTTTTTGGTGACTTGAACTTGACTTGAATCTATGGGCGATATGGCAAATGGGCGAAACTCCCAAAAAGTTGGCCCATCCCTTTAAGATGTCATGGCACAATTCAAACGGGATAGGAAAAAAATGGTTTCTGGCCATTCACCACCATTCATATTTTGTTCATGGCTGGTTCACATAGGGCCCGACTGGAAGGGGAGGGACTTTGGCTCTCTATTCACAGACATTTTCACAGACCAGTCAGCCTCCATTTAAATAAACAATTTCTCCACAGGACGTATTTTGGTTTATTTATCCTGAGTGTCAAATGGCACGCATGCACGCACGCACACACACACACACACACACACACACACACACACACACACACACACACACACACACACACACACACACACACACACACACACACGCACACACGACCGCACATCTCAGCTGTCATGTTTCTGGAGTGTCAAGTTGTGAACAGCAGAAGTAGCTGGCTGACCTCTGACCTCTGTGCGGTCCCTCAGGGTCATGAGGGCCATGGAAGCAGCACATGTGTATCTGAGATTTCAGCATTCAGACAGAGGAAAGCAGAGATCAATGTAGGAAGGGTTATAGGTGGGGAGACATACCCATGGCTGTGTGCTGAATGCTATAGGGAAGAGTGTGTAGAGGTCAAGGTGTCTTTAGGAGAGATTAGATGAAGAACAGCTGGAACAAAGGACTGACTGAAGAACAATAGCAGGAGTTAGGAGGAGGATGGGTCAAATGGAGCAACACGGTCGCACGCCACGGTGTACAAATAACACGGGTTTCCACTTTCAAAATACGTGCAGTGTTACGCCAAAGTCACATTTTGTGTGCAGTATCACTATCAACTGCCGAGACGGGAGACTTATAATATGCATGATATACACGCAGCTGCAACTAAAACAACTGAAAAACATCACGTCAGTTCATTAAAAAATGTCACCGAGTTGGTTATGTTTAGGCAACTAAAACAACTTGGTTTGGTTTAGGCAACACAAATTGTCCACGATAGCAGGCGCGTTCACACCTGTGCACCTGTTTTACTGGCCAATGCCTGTTCAGTAAGCAAACATGCTTTGAATTGTAGAAAGTGTCAAAAGGAATGTTGTTGCTATAACCTGCTGAATTTACTTGATATGAGCAAGGCGTTGGCCAGTAGCCTCTCTTTAATTCAATGCGTGGGTGTGGAACAAGAGAAAAAAGCATCCTGGCGGTGGAGAGCAGAGACATTACTCCCCGTTCACCCCCGCAGAGCTGCCCATCAAGACCCTGCTGATGCTGCTGCTGTTCACGCGGTTCTCCGTCAGCGCTCTGAGCAAACTGTTCAGCTCTCACAGTCCCCTCCTCACTCCTCTGGAGACGGTTTACTTGCTGGGCCTGCTCCCCCTGGCCACACAGCCTGTGAGGTCATTTCCCCGCTGTTGCCGTGGCAACAGATGCTGCCCTTCCTCAACAGACGCTGCCCTTCCTGCCTCTGCTGCACCACGGGCGTCTGCCACGCCTTCATATGCCTGTATGCATGCTGAGGGAGCTGCAAGGCCAAACAACTGTGAGCCACGCCCAGAGAGACTCAGGTCCAATCCCCAACACACTGAACACCTGAACACAACACACTGCTTTCACACATAGACTGTGTGACTGCATACTGCTGATGAGTAGAGCAGGAGTGACATGTTCTTAGCCTGCCTGTCATTGTTTGTTCTGTATGCTCTGATGAAGGTCTTGCTGACCGAAAGCTCACAATAAATGTGAATTTTAGTGCAAATTTAAGTATGCGGAAAGTTTAGACCTCCTGTTTAGAAGCCTCGAGTTTGGCAATTTTCCCGTCGCCATCTGTTTTTTTTTTAATCAGACAGAGCCACAGCGCCGCCTGCTATTTTTGCTCCGCAATCGGCGAGCTGCGTGATCACTGGTCTGCTTTTATCGTCTACTTTACCCTAAATGGGACCTTAATTTCAAAGATGAACATCATTGAAGAAGAC
>NC_139632.1:20203825-20208825 GCF_964638095.1 Poromitra crassiceps
AAAACCATACATGTACAAATGTCACAGTGGCTATTATTACTAAGTTCCTGGCAACAATATAACAAAATATCAAATATAGCTACTGTAGCTACATCAATAGACCATAATACAATATTAGCCTACTATTGGAATGTATACAGGTAAACCAGTAACTTAACATAAATTCACTCATACAATACAACACCAGTAACTTAATATTCATATAAACTCACTCATTCAACACAAGACTAGTAACTAACGTGTACATGGCCACAAAGAACTACTGTTAAAAGACCACATGAGATGCTAGTTAGCTTTGCACACTGTTCTAAACATGCACCAGACGCTGCCGGTGGCTAACGTTAGCTTAGCCACATTAGCTTCGCTCGTCGTCTAGTCTCTTAAAACAGACTGTATCATCTACATCCGGCGAATGCAGCTATATACAGTCTGTACGTTACACCCCCAGAACATGCACAAGGAAGTTGGGAAAAAAACCTTCAGACTGGAAGGAAGTTCTATGGAATCCGACCAATCACGACACGCGAATGCGGCATATTGGATTCTGATTGGACTAATGAGCGGAAGACCCGCCTTTCTGCTTCCCATTCCGGTTGGTGCATGATTCTTCCCCACGAAGTACAGACGGTATGGCGGAAGCATTTGAAAATTGGGGAAGCCAACTCGTCTGTTCTAAGAGACTACTCGTCGTCAGGTAATTAACTGCATTTCTTATACACTACAAACAGTTTCCCGAGGGCATACATACATTCACAAAACATACGAGACAATATCAAATGTTACCATGAGGGATAAATACCTGTAAAAGGGCGATATGTGTGGAAAGAAGGGAATGACTGCTTTCCTAGATCAAAGTGTATTTTGTCTAAAGAGCGGAAGCAGTACGTCCCAAAATATCCCTCCAAGCGCCTAGGCGCCGCCTGCTGGTACCCTCCAGTAATTACTACTGTTTGTGAACTTACGAATCCTGAGCATAGTAAAACAGAAAATGTATGCTGTTCTCAAATGACTCAACATAACTACAAAGACAATGATGAAACATGAAACACACATGAAAATGCCCACAAGATAACTGAAATCAATATAAAACAAATGCTTTGTTTTATTCTGCTATATCCAAATAATATGAGTTTTTACTGCTTTTAATTATTCTAAATATAGGCTACTTTATCGATTGTTCCCAAGCATTTTAACCCTTTTAGTGCCTTTTAACAAAATATGAGTTTTTACTGCTTTTAACTATTTTAAACATATTTTTTTTTATCAATTGTTCCCATGACTGTATGATCTTTTTAATCTTAGCACAGACCATGCATTTATTATGCTATACCGGAATTGCATCTATCACACGTGGGTGGTAATGAACTTCACATGAATCAGTTTTTCCTCATTCATACAGTTTGTGGCATTAACGTTATGTACGTAATGTCAAGACTGCTTTTTTTTCCAAACAATGTTGTGATAGTCTGTGGTTTTCATGTCATAAAGACATAGATTTTCTGTTACGAGTAGGCTATACCAAGATCTTTGAAGTTGCTTTTGTTGTCGTTTTGGTGGGACTCAAAGTGATATTGATGAGCTGTGTGCTTCAGCCTACGCTGAATTTGTTCAACCCTGAAAGCAGGTGAGCCACCAGTGCTGTGCTGAACGAGCTCAGGTCCCTGTGCTGGTTCAGTGATGTGTGCTGAAAAGAGCTCAGGTCCATGTGCTGGACATTTCTTGAAAGACAGTTTGAGTGTTAATTCTGTGGTTTCTGGCCTTGGGAGGAGGCTATGACGGCGCGGTGGCTCACTATGCTCAGTGGTTAGCTCTGTTGTCTCACAGCAAGAAGGTCCCAGGTTCGAACCATAGGTCCGTCCCAGGTCCTCTCTGTGTGGAGTTTGCATGTTCTCCCCGTGTTCGTGTGGGTTTCCTCCGGGTGCTCCGGTTTCCTCCCACCATCAAAGACATGTATGTTAGGGTTAATAATACTACTACGCCCTGACCAAGGCACTGGCAAAAGAAGTTGGAGTTGGTCCCCGGAGTGCTGCACTGCAGCTGCCTACTGGTCCTAGACTCCTAGTTCTAGGAAGGTTCCTAGTAGAAGATGGGTCAAATGCAGAGGACGAAATTCCCCATGGGGACAGGCAATAAGGGATTTACCTGATGCTGCCAGATGGTTTGTTTTCACATAACCATCTGGGAACGAGTTGCTCGGCACTTTCAAAACATTATTGGATCTGTCTGTATCATGTCTATCACAGGCTCGCTCTCGCTGGCATCACACCTAAAGCCCGCCCATAGCTGACGCTGATTGGTGTGAACCACTGGTGGTTCGGATTCAAACCAATAGTTTGGAGCGTGGCAAGATGGATTTGATCGTGATCTCATGATCTTGCGTGAATCCAGCGGTGGGATAACTTAAAAACTTGATTCCTATTTCAAACTGAGGCCCAGTTAAGTGTATAGGGCCATGGGCAGATATGCCATGTCATGATGGCTGCTCATAGGACACATGATCCCCCCTGCGGTATACAGTCACTATTAGAGACCCGTGCTGGTTTCTACATCAGTTCAAGCCTGAGAATGCCGTCTATTTCCAGTCGACCTGCCATGACGGCGGGATATAGCGGGGGTTATGCGATTAGGGCCGCCAGAGAGGAGGAAGAGGATGATGAGGAAGGCGAGTGTGGGGTTTCCTGGGAAGCTCCCAGGCGGACATCTGCTGCTATCACTCCTCTCTCTCTCCCTCTCTCTCTCTCTCTCTCTCTCTCTCTCTCTCTCCCTCTCACTCTGACATTACCCTTTCTCTCTCACTCTTTCTCTCTCTCTCTCTCCCTTTCTGCATCTCAGAGATGGCTCTTTGTGGTCAGCAGCAGTGCTCCACACTGAATTATTCAGCTCGTCAGCAGGGACAGACAGTGGATTAAGTCCCTGTAGAGGAGGAGAAAGACGGGGGGGTAGTGGAGGGGGGGGGGGGCTGAGAGGACATGGAGGAGGTAGCGGGGGGGGGGGGGGGGGGCTGAGAGGACATGGAGGAGGTAGCGGAGGGGGGGGGGGGCTGAGAGGACATGGAGGAGGTAGCGGAGGGGGGGGGGGGCTGAGAGGACATGGAGGAGGTAGCGGAGGGGGGGGGGGCTGAGAGGACATGGAGGAGGTAGTGGAGGGGGGGGCTGAGAGGACATGGAGGAGGTAGCGGGGGGGGGGGCTGAGAGGACATGGAGGAGGTAGCGGAGGGGGGGGGCTGAGAGGACATGGAGGAGGTAGCGGGGGGGAGGGGCTGAGAGGACATGGAGGAGGCAGCGGGGGGGGGGCTGAGAGGACATGGAGGAGGCAGCAGCGGGGGAGGGGCTGAGAGGACATGGAGGAGGCAGTGGGGGGGGGGGGGGGTGCTGAGAGGACAGGGAGGAGGCAGCGGGGGGGGGAGGGGCTGAGAGGACATGGAGGAGGCAGTGGGGGGGAGAGGGGCTGAGAGGACATGGAGGAGGCAGCGGGGGGGGAGGGGCTGAGAGGACATGGAGGAGGCAGCGGGGGGGGAGGGGCTGAGAGGACATGGAGGAGGCAGCGGGGGGGGAGGGGCTGAGAGGACATGGAGGAGGCAGCGGGGGGGGGGAGGGGCTGAGAGGACATGGAGGAGGCAGCGGGGGGGGAGGGGCTGAGAGCACATGGAGGAGGCAGTGGGGGGGGGTGCTGAGAGGACATGGAGGAGGCAGCGGGGGGGGGGGGTGCTGAGAGGACATGGAGGAGGCAGTGGGGGGGGGTGCTGAGAGGACATGGAGGAGGCAGCGGGGGGGGGGCAGAGAGGACATGGAGGAGGCAGCGGGGGGGGGGGGCAGAGAGGACATGGAGGAGGCAGTGGGGGGGGGGGGCAGAGAGGACATGGAGGAGGCAGCGGGGGGGGGGGGCAGAGAGGACATGGAGGAGGCAGTGGGGGGGGGGGGGGTGCTGAGAGGACATGGAGGAGGCAGTGGGGGGGGGGGCAGAGAGGACATGGAGGAGGCAGTGGGGGGGGGGGTGCTGAGAGGACATGGAGGAGGTAGCGGGGGGGGGGGTGAGAGGACATGGAGGAGGCAGTGGGGGGGGGGGTGCTGAGAGGACATGGAGGAGGCAGTGGAGCGGGCAGGTTGTCTGAGTGGCATGAGGACTACATAATGAGGGAAGGGAGAGAGGGCGAGGGAGAAAAGAAAGCGAAAGAGAGAGAGGATGGAGAGAAAGCGAGTGAGGGGCGGTGTCATGTGACCGCCGGGAGATCCCTCAGCAGAGCTGGTCACCTGACTGACTGGAAATGCACCCTGCTCTCTGCTGAGACAGATTCCCAGAAGTTACGTCTGTGTCACACCACACCATCTGTCCTTGTCATTAATGTAAATACATACACTGGCACTCGCAGGAAGACTTACTGAGGCCATTATGGAGAATTGCGCGACATTATACTGTACATTGCATCATGGCATAGGGGAATGTTACTGTGGATTATTTTTACATTAAGAAATGTAGTTTCATGCACCTAAATAAAGAATATATACCCCAAATGTTATGTAACCTTCTATTTTAGGAAAGACACAAACACCACTTTCAGACCAATGCAGGGTCGGCCCACTTGACCCATGTTCAACCCTTCTTTTGTCAATTCACACCAAGTCAGACTGAGTCAACAGGTCACACACACACACACACACACACACACACACACACACACACACACACACACACACACACACACACACACACACACACACACACACACACACACACACACACACACACACACACACACACACACACACACACACACACACACACACACACACACACACACACACACACACACACACACACACACACACACACACACATAGCTGAGACAAGAAAAGGGAAGTCCCCTAGTAAGATGCCCCTCAGATGCTCAGATGCATTGGCAGCTGTGATGAAAAGAGGACTTTGGTGTGGAGAGAGTGAGCCATGCCATAGGAGATATAAAGGTGTAGAGAGTGCTGAATTACGTTGTGTGACTGATCATG
>NC_139632.1:20213825-20223825 GCF_964638095.1 Poromitra crassiceps
CTGCACCTTCTGCTGCTCTCACCACTCTCTCCCTCACTGCACCTTCTGCTCTCTCTCCCTCACTGCACCTTCTGCTGCTCTCATCACTCTCTCCCTCACTGCACCTTCTGCTGCTCTCACCACTCTCTCCCTCACTGCACCTTCTGCTCTCTCTACCTCACTGCACCTTCTGCTGCTCTCATCACTCTCTCCCTCACTGCACCTTCTGCTCTCACCACTCTCTCCCTCACTGCACCTTCTGCTCTCTCTACCTCACTGCACCTTCTGCTGCTCTCATCACTCTCTCCCTCACTGCACCTTCTGCTGCTCTCACCACTCTCTCCCTCACTGCACCTTCTGCTCTCTCTACCTCACTGCACCTTCTGCTGCTCTCATCACTCTCTCCCTCACTGCACCTTCTGCTCTCACCACTCTCTCCCTCACTACACCTTCTGCTGCTCTCACCACTCTCTCCCTCACTGTACCTTCTGCTCTCACCACTCTCTCCCTCACTGCACCTTCTGCTCTCACCACTCTCTCCCTCACTGCACCTTCTGCTCTCACCACTCTCTCCCTCACTGCACCTTCTGCTCTCATCCTCACTTCTTGAGGTCTCTGTCATCTCTCTCTATTCAGTTGATTTCTTGTAAATTGTCTTTCTCCTCCATGTCCCGCTCCTCCTCCTTCTGGATGGAGGTTGTTTTGTCTGACTTTCTCCCCCACTTCATACAATAACAAGTTGTATAAAACTTGTCATAAAACTTAGTTGTTAATACAAAAAAATGAAATCCCAGAAGGACACAAAGATGTACAGATAAAGCAGCCATTCATTGAGGCAAAATACCTTTGTTCCTGCTTTCAAAGGTGTTTATCTGAGTGTGAAAGAAATAAAAATAGAAAATTATACGGAAGAGTTTGTAACATATACTGTAATGTATCATTACCTAAATGTCAGTAACACTTTACAATAAGGCTACATTAATTAACAGTGTGTTAGTTAATGAGCATTAACTACCCTGCTTAAGGGTTACCATAGTAAGTATTTTTAAAGATCTCATTAAAAAAAATACAGACTAAGCTGACTAAGCTCCTGTTACCCTCCTCCATCGCCATCTTTCTCCTCCTGCCTGTTCATTTCTCTCTTTCTCTTCTGTCTCTTTGTCTCTTGCTTTCCTAAAGTCACCCTGCTTTCTCTTTGTGTTACTGCTGCTTGTGTTTTATGTCTTCCATCATGTAGCAGTAAACAGCCCAGCCACAAAGCCTGCCACTCTTTTTTTTCCTGTCTTTCTTTTTTCCAATTAGCTAAATGGACTTGGGTCTGCTGGACGAGACAGAGACAGACTCCGAAGAGAAATCACTCTCTGGACTCCAACGCTGTCAGCTGGGGGCAAAACTACTCAAATGATTTTCTGAAATTAATCAGTTTGGCTAAACGTTATTATAATTTTGCAGTGCAGTCTTAAGTATAGGGAACTGTGCCTGCTTTCCCAAACCCTGTTTTGTTTGAGGTTTCTTCAACCTTTGCGAGGAATGCTCTCTGCTTTTATTGCATTGACATGGTGAATGCTCCATTGTTTCCCAAGTCCTCAGATGCTCATGCCAAGGGGATTCCACCCCCACAGCCGGAGACCTAAAACCTCAACCCGTATACCTGGCTCTGGCAGGCTGCAATCCGACTCTCCCACACCCACACAAGGTGAGGCCTGGCTGGGTACGGGTGGCTGAGAAGTGGCACTGCCCATCTCCGAGCAGCACAGTTTCCAGGGAGGATCCCTCTCAGACACAACAACAAACATGTGCTCAGACAGAGGGGTATTATCTGCTGTTATTATTGGGGATAATTATGTCACATAATTATATCTATTAGCTGTGTTGTGTCTTTTAGCTGCTCCAATGTCAATATTATTTCAAACTAGGCCCTGAGTGCAGTATAGCCCCATGGGAAAATAGTGCAGATCAGACAAAGAGGGCGGGGGATGGGACCAGGAGAAGAGAAATAACCTGGAACATACTGAAGTCAATGATGTATATCGGTTTTTCTAAATCTCTGTAATAATACCTCCAAAGTAAATCAATTACTAACACTGTAATTATCTGGTTACTAATACATTGTAGCTTAATAGAACATGAAATCTTACTTTTTCATTTTATTACAAAAGGCACCGATATCTACCAGTTTCTTGTTATGAATACACTTTTTTGACTGATTCACACCACTGTGTGTTCTCTAACACTGAGCTCATAGAAGGTTTTTGTCTGGTGCAGGTGTTGAGGCACTATATGAGGCTGGGTTAAAGAGTGTTGTATTCTGCGATGGGCCCCCTGAGGCCCCCGGGCCTGGTCCAAGAATAAGACCAGAAGCTGTTCTAACTTCCTCTGCTGTTGTTTTGTATGGAACACAACTTCAAACATGCTGGGACCCACAGCCAACCATAGCAACGCACACACAATACATACATACGTATTCTCTCTTTCTCTCATACACAGACACACACAAGCTAACCACAAATGAGGCCTCTCTCATTCTGCTGGACAGTCTAAAATAAAGCCATGATCATGCATTATTTTCCTGGGTTTTGGACGGAGGCGAAGACTAAAGGCTGTAAATCAGGCCCGTTTATACAGTTTAAATATAGTTTTGTGGTGCGGGTTAACAACGAGTCCTCGGCGCGCACGCGCGCGCGCGTGTGTGTGTGTGTGTGTTTGGCAGAGCTTTCATCCCATGTTGTGTTAGTAGTGTGATATCTCCTCCAGCGTCACCAGTCATTGCTCCGTGCTGTTGCAGGAGATCTTGGCAACCCAGGAGGAAAAGAATCCACTGGAGTAAAGACTTGGGTCACGATGAGGCTTCTCTCTTGTTCTTATCACAGAGAAGATACAGAAACGTCCCTGACATAGGATGAGGCCTCTATCTTGTTCACAGAGAAGATACAGAAACGTCCCTGACATTTTAAGCAGCATTGTTGGAATTGAAGCGATATCCAACATTTGACGGGAAAAAAGCTACTTGCTGTTACAAACTTATTGTTGACCTGAAAGTAAAGAACATAATGGGTTTAGTATGAGTCATCCTAAGACCTTTGAGGATAGATCTATCTTTTTTTAATATGTTGCATGATTCAGACAGCACCTTCCCCCCATACTTATACTTACAATTTGTTATATAACTAAATCTATATACCGTAGATCTAGGCCCTGCCAGCTTCGAGATATAGACGATAAAGCATTATCATTATTAACAGCGCAAACTCGAGTCCAGCTGAGAGTGTTGATATATGATATAATATTAGAATCGAATACAGCATAAATTGTAATCAGCAGGTACAGCAGCAGAGGAGACAGCTGTGGAGTGGACTGTGCTGGCGTCTCTAAAGGCCTGAAGCTGAAACACTGACCTTTCCTGTTATGGAAATGTACTGCTGGCTGTTCTAGGCCCTCCGCCACACAGGCCCCCTTCTCCTGCCCGGCTCTTTCCTGGAGACTGCTTTTACTGTTTGTGCTGCTGGGTGAATACTCTCTGTGAAGCATTGTTCAACAGAATGGGCACAAAGTGTCCCCTTTTTATGTTATTCTCTTGTTTTATTATGGCTGTTTTTTTTTTTCTGTTGCAAGGAAATTGACTTGGAACACCTCATAAGGCCAGATATGGTCTGCATCTATCTCTGTTTGTGCTGGATGTGCTAAAACATTTGATTCACGATTCATTCTCTTAAAGCAGAAAATATGAAATATTCCACTTGCGGGGAATCCATGGGTCGCAGGTGAAGTTAATCACGTGCTGCTTGCTGTCAGAAAGCTGCACTTTCTCCTGCCTGTCAGTGTGATTAGGAGCTAAACTGGGCCAAATAAAGTGACATGTTTTGCTTTGCAATGAAAGCAGACCTGTGTTAATACTTGTGTGTTGGGGCGCACTCCGCACGCCGGGTCACACCGGCCCCACTGCACCAGCGCCGCGCTCTGTCCCGCATCATCTGGACTTTCCACGTGTGATGTGATTAGAAAGCAATTTGCTCTCTGACAATCTGACCCAAGAAAAACACCTGCTTTATTAAACTAAACAAATGACCCCATTTAGCCCAGATATGTAGAAAACACAGAACTGAACGGGTTAGCAGCCTGAATATATCACATGGATTATTATAAACACATAGAGGTTTTGGAAGTAAATCAGAGCACAACCATGGCTCTGCCCAGGAACATGATCCTGATCATGATGTAGCTTATAGTGGCACTTGACCATATTCTCTGCTATTTTTATTTGACCCATAATTTGGACTGAAAGGCTCAAGTGAACAGAGCTGAACATGTGTGTTTGGCTTATCAGAGGTATCATAATTACACAGCAAGCTAATCCAGTTTAGAGAAACTTTGTGTGTCTTTATTCTGGATTTTAGTACCGTATTCAGCAGACATCTAGCCTTATCCAGCCATTATGTTACATACTTGTTATATAATATCGCAGCTATTTCAGTTGTGCATTCTGAGCACAGTGAGTTTCCCCAGTGTCGCTGTCTAATAGTCTGATTAGGTTACCAACTTTCTGGATAGTGCACTGCTGTGATTGTATACAGCACATGTTTATAAATGAAACAGATTGCACCCAAGGGAATTATACTGTATTGTGTTACACACGGTATAAAGCTGGCGATCTCGTAAAATAAATGTTTTTAGATTGATGTGGCTGAAGTCTTGGGGAGTTTGGTATAATATCTGCCGTTTATCCTACACTTTCTGTAATTGACTTGAAATGAAAGATTTTAGAGGCAACAATTTTGGCTGCAGAGGTTCAGCCACAAGAAAGCACACCAGTGCACGGGATTATACAACGTGACGTAAACAGAGATCGCTCCTTCAGTGTTGGTAAAAATAGATCTAACAAACATCTTGCCAGAGGGAATAAGCGTCTAATTTGACTTGAAATATCCAAATGCCATGCGGCTTAGCTAGACTTAGGCTTGTGACGTGTCCCATTGTGAAGGAGTTGTTCTCTCTGTAGGCCCGAGAGAATGTAATCTCCTTGCTAACGTCTGCGTGTTATTAACATAGCATATTAGCATTAGACTAGTCAGCTCCCAGCCCAGATTGTTTATGATTCGTTAGAGAAGCTAAGCCTTGCATGATCATCACTAAGCTTGTATGTCCTTTGATTTTTTTGATTTTTTTTTGCTACTGTTGTTGTTTGTGTCCCTCGAATGTACAATACAAGGCTTTCATACATGGTTGGCCTAACAGTATACTGTATATTAGGGGGGAACAATCTGTGTAGGCTTTTGGTTGGCCTTTCCACAAACACTGCAGGTATTTCAGTTTGAAGCTCTGGTTTGAACAGACATCTTTTTCCAATGAAAGAATGTCCCGCCCCCCCCCCCCCCCCCCCCCCAAAAAAAAAACATGCAGTCTGGTCATTTGCGTGGCCACCAACAGAAAACGTTAATCTCTCAGAGAGGCATGGAGCTCCGCTCACATCTGTCTCCTCTCCAGGTGCTTCTAGATGAGTCCGTGGAGGAGCTGAAGGCTTCCAGACATGACTGTGGTCCTACAGCAAACCAACAGAAACCAGGCAGTGTTATCTCCCCGTCTCTATTGTCTCTCTCTGAAACAGGGTCACCCCCTCTGTCTATCTTTATCTCCAATATGAAACAGTACGCTGTGTAAAAGGAAGATGTGAACAATAGTGTTTCCCTCTCTATAGTTTTTCCTGCTCCTGAGTTTCTGCATTCACCAACTGTTTTTCACTCATGCAAAATCACTGCGCTTCTTCTCTTTCGTTGCACGCTTCACCAGACATTTGTTTTCTGTCTGGTTCCTCTCGGTCTCAGTCTCTCCTTCATACACTCTCCCTTCCTCAAAGGTGCTACTTTATACATCCCCTCTGCCTGTGTGTGTGTGTGTGTGTGTGTGTGTGTGTGTGTGTGTGTGTGTGTGTGTGTGTGTGTGTGCGCGTGCGTGTGTGTGTGTGTGTGTGTGTGTGTGTGTGAGTGTGTGTGCACGTGTGTGTGTGTGTACAATGCCTGCGCGCGCACACGCATTGTACACTGGTTTGGATGCAAGGGGAACACAGCCAAAAGCAGCAGCTCTGAACACACAACTAAAATGGTTGATATCCCAGCCAATATTGTTGCAGCGTTATCCCACTTTCACATCACTAACGTTCATTGTTTTGTCATCATGTTATTTTTCATTTAGTTGGGAACGGTTTGGTTGAGCTACTGGACAAGGATCAGAGTGAGTGTGGGTGTATCTGAGGTTATTAATTTTACCACATTACTACTAGGCTACTACACAATGACAGTTAAATTACATTTTAAATAACATTTCCTCTGCCCCAAAAATATATTAAGCTACTACTACAACGAATTAGTTATACAGTCAAATTACATGGAAAATGAACAAATTGATTTTATTTTTTATTTTTTCTGACCTATTGCAAACTAAGCAGTTGCAAGTTTCGACTCGTCTCGTTGCAGATCTTTGGTGTAAACTGCCCTTAAAACAATACCGTTGGATTTAGGCAACAAAAGCAACTTGGTTTGGGTTATATAGTTATTAGTCTGGCTGCATGGAAACAGACTGCTGGTATAAGCTCTGCCATTGGTGCCGACATTTCAGTCGGCAGCGGAAGACTGACCGGTTGCGACCATATATGGATTTACTTTCCACTTTGAATCTGTCTATCTCAAATGCGTCTGCCGCTGTGGGTGTCGAATCTGTCGATCTCAAATGCCTGCGCCGCTGTGAAACAGCATCATCAACAATGCTAGCTCGTTGCTACACGCTGAAAACGATTGGATCTGGATTGTGCCTGCTTGGTACTTTCAGTGGTTGGTTTGGTTGTAAAGGTAAAAAAAGTATTTCTTCCCCGCTATACCAGAGTGCCAGCCAGTACACCCAGACTCTCCCCCGTTGTAGGGAGAGAGTCTGGCAAGTGAGACTATGGGGTTATGGTTTGGGTCGCGATTTGAACCAGTATATCAGTGTCTGACACAATTTGTTGATGAGTGAAATTTAGCAACAGCTCCTCCTGTAGCCTATGTGAACAATGATGGTGTTATGTGAAGAGCAGCTGGCCGTAAGGACTTCAAACAATCAAACAACTTCCCCAACAGCTTCCCCAGCTTGGTTTTCTACTATTTATTAGCTCTGAAGTGACAACTCCAGGCTAACGTGAGGCAGGGATTTGTCTTTGGAAGACGTGGTTAGCCCTGCTTAGCCCTATGTGCCATCACAGACAGACAAGACTCCAGCCCGCAAACGTGTGCGCGTAACGTTTGTGTCCACGCGTGTGTGTGTGTGTGTGTGTGTGTGTGTGTGTGTGTGTGTGTGTGTGTGTGTGTGTGTGTGTGTGTGTGTGTGTGTGTGTGTGTGTGTGTGCATTTTGGATATGGGATGGACATTTTGAGGTGAGGGGGGTGATTGAGTTCGAAGGAGTAGAGTGGTTCAGTGAAAAGAGAGATGAAGCAGATGCCATTTCTCAGTTAGAGCAACGTTAACTCTGGGCTGTGCCAAGAGGCAGGAGTTGGCACGGGACTTCCAAGTGTGTGTGTGTGTGTGTGTGTGTGTGTGTGTGTGTGTGTGTGCGTGTGTGTGTGTGTGTGTGTGTGTGTGTGTGTGTGTGTGCGTGCGTGTGCGTGAGTGTGTGTGTTGGGGGAAGGGGACGGCCGGTGGGTTCGTCTCAGTGTGAGACAGCCCTGCCTTCACTGTGCCCTTATAAAGACGGGAGCAGGATATACTGTCCTCACACTGAAATGCCATATTAAACAAACACCAAGCGGTGGGTGGTAGACAGTGTGTGTATATGTGTGTGTGTGTGTGTGTGTGTGTGTGTGTGTGTGTGTGTGTGTGTGTGTGTGTGTGTGTGTGTGTGTGTGTGTGTGTGTGTGTGTGTGTGTGTGTGTGTGTGTGTGTGTGTGTGTGCGCGCGTGCGCGCGTGTACAGTTTGTGTGTGCGCATGTGCGCGTGTGTGAGTAAAGGGACAGGAGATGGTGTGTTTTTGCACGTGTGTGTCTTTCTCTGTGTGAGGCCTTTAAGGCTTTAGGAGCTGGAACACCACAGAACACCACTCTAGATATAAAAATAGACTGCATGTACTTTCATGTGCGCTCTCTATATGCTCTGTGTAGATAGTAAAATGACTCAAACTCAATGATATACAGAGAGGAGGACGCTCTACTACGCTATCTTGAAGGTACCGAGTGCACTGACTTGAAGAAAGAGGAATAGCTGTGGGAGAATACTGTGAGAAAGACACAACCCTCTGCGCTGAAAAAATGAAGCCAATGAGGAAGTGCGGAAAATGACCCTACTTCTCACTTGATTTATTACCTCAGTAAACACTTTCCTAATGAGTTCATGGTCTCAATTGTTAGTTTCAATCCTTCTTAAGTACAGCATTTAGTAAAGTATGGTCCCAATCTATTGATCTATCTATATCTATCTATCTATCTATCTATCTATCTATCTATCTATCTATCTATCTATCTATCTATCTATCTATCTATCTATCTATCTATCTATCTATCTATCTATCTATCTATCTATAAATTTGGCAATGTGGGCAATGTTCTCTGTCTGCTGTTCTCTGTCTGTTAAAATGTTTGTGCCGGCCACAGCTATGCCGTTTTACGTGCGATCGGGCTGAAACTTTCAGGGGATATAAAGAGCACCCATGCGGGTGACCTGACAGAGCCATATTTTTTAATTAGGACAGATTAATTGCAGCCGAGCTGTGTCTGCAAGCTGCAGGGCCAGCTCGGCGAGCTGCAGGGCGGGAGATACACGAGATGCCTACAGTAGTAGGTAAAATAGATGATGAAACAGACTTTTTTGTTGTCCAGTGATCGCTCTAGCTGCTTCTGGCTCCAAATAACCAGGATGGCCATATTTGAATACGGTCTATGGTCATCAATATCATTCTTTGCCATTTATTTGTGGTTTTAGTTTAATAGAATTGTATATTCTTCCCCAGACAGGTATAGGCTGTTATAGAGTTATAATCCAAGAAAAACACAAGTCACAAGTACTGCAGGCTAAGATGTCGTATGCTCAGTCTGCCCATCTCTCTTTAGCTCCTAGCACAGTTCCAAGATCAAATTGACCTTTGCAAAAGGTAAACAGCTCTCTTTCCTTTCCTCCTCTCTCCTTCTCTGCTCTCCTATCTCCTTCACTCTGCTTCTCTCCTCTCCTCTCCTCTCCTCTCCTCTCCTCTCCTCTCCTCTCCTCTCCTCTCCTCTCCTCTCCTCTCCTCTCCTCTCCTCTCCTCTCCTCTCCTCTCCTCTCCTCTCCTCTCCTCTCCTCTTCTCTCCTCTTCTCTCCTCTCCTCTCCTCTCCTCTCCTCTCCTCTTCTCTCCTCTCCTCTCCTCTCCTCTTCTCTCCTCTCCTCTTCTCTCCTCTCCTCTCCTCTCCTCTCCTCTCCTCTTCTCTCCTCTCCTCTCCTCTTCTCTCCTCTTCTCTCCTCTCCTCTTCTCTCCTCTCCTCTCCTCTCCTCTCCTCTGCTCTCTCTTAAGGTCACGGTTCAATAGGGCAGCATGTGTGTGGCTCACTCCATCAGCTCCAAGCAGCTGGCCCAGGTTGACCTCAGCGGTATGGTCCACTCACTCCAACAGCAACACACACACACACACACACACACACACACACACACACACACACACACACACACACACACTAAAATGTACACACCCTGAAATGTTTGTTATGTCTGTGTGAATTGTATTGTTTTGTGACTAGACCTCATGCGGAGTGTCTGATACACTTCCACTGTGTGTGTGTGTGTGTGTGTGTGTGTGTGTGTGTGTGTGTGTGTGTGTGTGTGTGTGTGTGTGTGTGCGCGCGCGCATGTGACGTTTGTGGATGTGTGCACGCTCGTGTGTCTGTGTGTGTGCGCATGCGTGTGAACCATGTAGCTGCTGTTGTCATCTGCTGATGTGGATGAAGTTGTCGTGGACAGTAAATTATTGGGTGCAGTAGAGACGTCTTCACAGAGGCTGGAGACAGATGCTGAACACTGAGGCTGAGGGTCCGC
>NC_139632.1:20228825-20263401 GCF_964638095.1 Poromitra crassiceps
TTTCTAAACTGTTGGACTGGAGTGACAGTATGACAGCTTTACATAAGTTTGACATCTTCTTTGATGCTCTAAGAGGCTTGTTTACATTGGTAATGTCTGCATACATTGGAGAAAAACAGACATGTACAGTAGCTATTTTGAGTTATGGCTGAGTTTGATATTGCCTAGGAAAAATAATTTTCCTTCTATTAGTCATCCTCAAGAACAAATGTTGATGTATACAAAATTGAAACTGCCACCTTCTTGTGTCGTTAAAAACCGCCAGACATTCGTTATTCAAACGTTTTCATGCTGCTGTACAGACAGAGAGTGGTTACATTTACTGGATTATTCGAAATTACAGGAATCTGTTGTCTGAGCAGAATTGTTTAAAAAAAATCCACCTTCTGGCTCTTTCTCACTTGGGATTTTTGCTGTAGTTTTACTATTGAGATATAGTGAAAAGATGTGGAGAAGCCTTGACCTTTGGGTTTGCACTTTCTGTCCCCCTCTGCACCAGCTGCAGCTATAGGCCCCAATCTCTTCTCTGCATTTGCTCACCTTGTGCACTCGTCTGGCTCCCCTCTGTTCTGATCACAGAGGGATTCCCAGCTAGTTTGCGGTTAGTTTGCCCCCCTTTGTCGTCGCTCACCACCCACCCCCGCAGCCCTGTGGTTTTGTTCTGCCTATACTACTACGTGCTGGTTAGAGTGTATAGCCGAGACAGAGAGACATGCTGTGGTTAGCTGATCTTTATCTTTTATCCTCCCCGATGACAATCCGAATGTGAGACCCCTGTGATGCCTGAACCACATAGGGAGGCCTGAATGTGAATGTGTACATAGGCTCTCGTTTATCCAGAAGCGAAACCTATGGTGGCCAAGAGAGCTCAATGCACTGCGACTTAAAACATGCAAATAGACAAAACAGGAGCAAATTAAGAAGACATCAATTTGACAACACATGCAGTGTACTACACACCCAGATAGACAACGCACTGCAAATACACAACACAACCTAATGCACAAATGTGCTGCAAATACACAACCAGAAAAAGCATGTAGTGTATCTGGGTGTGTATTTACAGTAGCTACAGTGCATGTGTTCATCAAATTGATGTTTTCTTCATTTGATTGTGTTTTGTTTTCAAACTGGTGCAATGGCAGCTACACAACAGTTTAGGTTGCTTTGAAATGTCATAAAAGTATGATATCACTATGATATCACTCATTTCCACACAAGGCATATCACTGATAGTCTAACTATAGCCTATTTATGTTTATTAGATTAAGATATTATTACATCATTCCAAAATTGTGCCTATAACTGCAATAACTGCAATTTGACACGTAATGTACATTCTACTTTATTATACTTTATTATACTTTACTCTACTTATTCTACTTATTTTTGCTTACTTTATTGCTTTTTACTACTGTTTTATGCTATGGGTGTTCTGAGTGCGAGCTGCTGTAACCTGTCCCAATTTCCCCCCGGTTATCATTAAAGTCTTTCTGATTCTGATTCTGATAGGAAAAGTCTTTTCACTTATGTAATAGCCAAATTAATTATTTCAACATTATTTATATGGGTGTGAGTATTTATCTTCTAGATCTCAATGTGAGGTCTGGGCACCACCAGGGCTCCGGGATGGGGGTTCCAGGGGGTCCCCAGCAAATTGATTAATTGTTCAACTTTATTATTCATTATTTGTGGATTATAATGTGGAATAAATTAGGGGTCTTTGATATGAAAAGGGGTGAGAATCACTGCTCTACAGAAGTTAATAATGTTACACATCACTTTCGAACACTCCCTAAATTATTACTCGTATTCTTCGACAGCTATCTACTCGATGGACGTATGAATCATTGAAACCCTTATAACCTTTATCAGAGCTGCCTGGCAGTATGTGTTTAAATGTCATGTTGGTGGAGTGACAGGTGTGAGGGGATCCCGTTATGGAGCTGCAGCCCAGCAGAGCGTGACTGACACAGAGCAGCGCTAACGGAGCCCACGCAGCGTGCGGGCGGACCGCTGCTCGTCACCGTTACCCTTCTCCACTGGGGGGATTCTGAAACTGCAGGGGGGTGGGAGAGGAAAGCCCTCGCTTTCCAGTGTGTGTGTGTGTGAGCATTGCAGTTGACATTGAGTTGTGGTTACAGGTACGACACATAGGGGCGGGTTGGAGGTTGGTGGTCTTCATCTTTATCAAACCCCCCACACACTGTTTCACTTTACTATCTTGCAGGCGCTCTTGATCTCCCTCGCTGCTTCTCCCAACTGACACCAAAGTTGCTACACACCAGCTTCCAGCGATCCTTTACAAATTACATTGTGGCATTATAACTTGGTGCCTGCATCATTCGTGGGGGACTACATTTTTAGTTGTTTCGTTTTATTTTCTTTCTTTTATTATAGCATCTAGTCTACCGTTTGAAACGTCTAAAACAAGTAGGTCCCTATAGTGCCTATAATCTGATAGACAGCATACTGTAAATATTCCCAATAATGCAACAGTATCCAAGCTTTACGAGTGTTAGTCTCAACGCCAGACCCATGAGAGTTCTTATGCTGATACACTACAGTACGTTACTGCATGCTGCAGAGCTCTCTCTGGGTCTGGGACGCTTCCCCCCAGCTGGCTGGTTATTATGGGAGGGAACCGTTCACTTGGCCAGTGATTGGCCAGTGGTGGATTCAGTCCTCCCCAATCAGTAAGGACTTTGCGATCAGACGACACGGCAGGAGCAGCCCCTTTTTTCGAACCGCTCTCTCATCGGTGCTACGACCTGTCACTCATTCAATTTCAACCCGCCTTCAAAAACCAGCAGTGGCTGTGAAGTGGCACAGACTCATGTATGTAGTATGCGGAGCGCAGCGATTCAATGTAATATTTGAGTTTGGCGAGAGACTATACGAGTGTAGTCAAGCTGCTGCTGCTAAAGTGACGTATGATGGGGGGGCTCATGTCGAGGGGGGGGGGGGGGGTTTGGCTGTGCTCGAGGGGTCGAGAGCTTCATATGGATGACTCTGACACTTTCCATGAGCAGTCAGAGATCCAGGCATCACACTGAGGTATGAGGCCTCGGACATGAGCTGGCGACATGGTGCCATGCTGTAGCTAGCTGGGGGCCATGGAGCCTTCCCAGCTGGCACGGGACGTCAGTTTAACGTCATATCGACGTTGGACTCCAACGTTGAACTGACGTTGGATTTTGGTTGAGAATGAAAATCGGGTTGACGTCAAAACACAACGTTGGCAAGACATCAGCGTCCAACGTTAGATAGACATCAGCCTCTGACGTTGGTTAGACATCAGCATCCAACATTGGATAGATGTGGAATTTTGGTTGGGAATGAAAATCGGGTTGACATCAAATCCCAACGTTGGGCAGACATCAGCCCCCAACGTTGTATAGACGTCAGTCTCCAACGTTGGATAGATGTAGGATTTTGGTTTAGAATGAAAATCTGGTTGACGTCAAAACCCAACGTTGGCAAGACATCAGCCTCCAACGTTGGATAGACATCAGCCTCTGACGTTGGTTAGACATCAGCATCCAACGTTGGATATATGTAGAATTTTGGTTGGAAATGAAAATCGGGTTGACATCAAATCCCAACGTTGGGCAGACATCAGCCCCCAACGTTGTATAGACGTCAGCCTCCAACGTTGGATAGATGTAGAATTTTGGTTGAGAATGAAAATCTGGTTGACGTCAAAACCCAACGTTGGCAAGACATCAGCCTCCAACGTTGGATAGACATCAGCCTCTGACGTTGGTTAGACATCAGCATCCAACGTTGGATATATGTAGAATTTTGGTTGGAAATGAAAATCGGGTTGACATCAAATCCCAACGTTGGGCTGACATCAGCCCCCAACGTTGTATAGACATCAGCCTCCAACGTTGGATAGATGTAGAATTTTGGTTGAGAATGAAAATCTGGTTGACGTCAAAACCTAACGTTTGCAAGACATCAGCCTCCAACGTTGGATAGACATCAGCCTCTGACGTTGGTTAGACATCAGCATCCAACATTGGATAGATGTAGAATTTTGGTTGGAAATTAAAATCGGGTTGACATCAAATCCCAACGTTGGGCAGACATCAGCCCCCAACGTTGTATAAACATCAGCCTCCAACGTTGGATAGATGTAGAAGTTTGGTTGAGAATGAAAATTGGGTTGATGTCAAAACCCAACTTTGGGCTGACATCAGCCTCCAACGTTGGCTAGACATCAGCCTCCAACGTTGGATAGACAGCCTCAAACATTGGATAGACATAGAATTTTGGTTGGGGTTGACGTCAAAACCCCATGTTGAGTAGACATCAACCTCCAACGTTGGCCAGGCATCAGCCTCCAACGTTATATAGACACAGAATTTTGGTTGGGGTTGACATCAAAACCCAACGTTGGCTAGACATCAGCCTCCAACGTTGGCTAGGCATCAGCCTCCAATGTTGGCTAGACATGGGTAGAAATTTAAATCTGGTTGATGTCAAAACTTTCGTATCACAAAAAGAAAAAAATCAACATTGAATACAGAATTTTAGAAAACAGGATTTATTTTCAGAACGTAAGAAATTAGATTATCACATTAAAGGTACATTCAGCAATGTTTTTGTGTTAAAATAAGTGTTAAATGGCTCTATATTCTGACAGCAATCACTGAAATCGAGTGTTTGATCAGTGACTTAAACCCCCAACTTCGCTGTCCTCTATGTCTCTCCTGTAGTCCTGCATGCAGGGCGGACGTATCTCTGCAACTGTAACTCGTAGAGACTCATGGATGGATTTGGGGTGAGAAAATATATTATAGTCCTTTATAGGCATCTCGATCTGACCTTCCGTTTCCGAGAAAATGTCAACTTTTAAAATGTCAACTCGTTTGAGGTCAGTGCCAATTTGTATCGGCCACCACTGCCTGGATCCAGGAGAAGTGCAGAGAACATAAGCAAGACCTGTATATGGCTTTCATTGATCTCTCGAAGGCATTCGACACAGTAAATCAAAAGCTACTCTGGGACCTACTCAGTCGATTTGGAGTCCCACCCAAATTCCTCTCCATTCTAAAGCTATTTCATGACGGCATGCAAGCCCACGTTCAAATAAGTGGACAACAGTCTGACCCTTCTACGTCAAAGTAGGAGTAAAACAAGGATGTGTCTTAGCCATCATCATCTTCAACATCTTCCTCACAGCAGTCACTCTCCTCTCCCATAAGCATTCAATTCCATCTGTCTTAGTTTGCCATAGTCTCTCCCCAGACTCAAATATTACGTTGAATCGCTGCGCTCCGTATACTACATAAGTGAGTCTGTGCCAGTTAACAGCCACTGCTGGTTTTGAAGGCGGGTTGAAATTGAATGAGTGACAGGTCGTAGCACCGATGAGAGAGCAAATGGGCTGCGCCTCCCGTGTTGTCTGATCGCAAAGTCGTTACTGATTGGAGAGAACTGAAGCCATCACTGGCATATGACTGGCCAAGTGAACGGTTCCCTCCCATAACCAGCCCTCTGAGGGAAAGTGTCCCAGACCCAGAGAGAGCTCTGCAGCATGCAGTAACCTAGTGTATCAGCGTAAGAACTCTCATGGGTCTGGCGTCGAGACTAAGTTTGCCATAACTTCTATGTACTGTATCAATTCAACAGAATTCAGATACAACAGAAAGTAGCTGGCCCCCAGGTATTTTCACATTATCAAATCTGGCCCCCATTCAAAAGGGTTTGGACAGCCTTGCCATGTATAGTCTCATATCACAATATTGATATAAAATCGATATATTGCCCACCCTTAATATTGAGTGCCAGAATCAACCTCCCAATGATGCAATTTGTAGAAAAACATTGGATTTCATTTATCAATCACTGCTTTCAATGTCTTTCTGATGTAAATGTTTTATTTTTACAACCAGATCACCCTATTAAATAAACAGCGTCATGACTCAATAATGTTACTTGGCAGAGGGTCGCTCGTACTGAGCACATTTCCTCGTCAAACTGACGGTGAAAAATGTTTGCTCGTCACAAAATAAAAAACTTATTTGAGGGAATGTAATTAGGTTATCGATCACATTCGCTAACCTGTTGCTCTTTTAAGTCGGGATGTTTGTCGGCGTTTGGTCAGCTCCCTTCGCCAGTTCGCCTCCGCACTTTTAAACATTGTTTACTGACGGGCTATGTAGTGTCAGTCCCTGTCACTGTCAGCAATGTAACGTAAGCAAAATAATCCCATATTTCGCTCTGTCCATGTCCAAGACAAGACCGTATGGGCTCACAGCAGCCATGTTTGTTGTGTTGAAGCTCTGAATGAGTGAAAGAGAGGAGGGGGGGGGGACGCCCACGACAGGGAGTTAAAGCAGAGCACCACTTGGAGCACTCTTCGCACACCCCCACATGGACACAATGTCACATGCATGTAACATAAAATTATTTATTTTAAAAGCACGCAAATTATTTTTAACTCAGCGTAAATGAACATCATGATTGAGAACATATATATTCACATCGAAAAAATAACACATTTAAAAGGTCTTGAATGTGAAATGGCAGAACATGACTGTTACAACACAGAACTGAAGCTCAGACAACAATTGACAAGGTTTTAAGACATTTCTACAGTGATGGCAGACCAATATATATTTTTCCTCCAAAAAAAGAACACTCATGAAGGCCTTCCATTTGCCTGTCCCTCACTCTCTCACACTCACCTCACTCATGAAGGCCTTCCATTCGCCCATAGGCTTTTTGTAGGAAGGGGTTGAATGTCCATCACGGATGGCATCATGGTGGATCTCAGCTTGCAGTACTGAGAGCACTGTTGAGTCACACTTGGAGTAAGTGAGGTGTAGGACATAATAATATGCCATCGGGTAGACAAGTCCCTCTTTCAACCGATCTCTTTCGAAGGTCGCCACTGGCATGCTCCCATGGCGATCATGCAGTTTTCCTCACTGATGACCACAACTGGAGATGATAGAGGTTGTTGGCGCAGGAAACCGTTTGGGTCTTCTGAAACCTAGATGACAAAAGTCAATGTAAAAGATTAGAAAACTACCAATTAGAAAAACCATCACAGTTAAAACAATCATTATACATCAAATCGGAGAAAAAGATTTTGTATAATTTTTTTGCTGACCAGATACTGAAACCAAGTTTCAATAAAGCGACTCTTAAAACAAAAATCACAGTGTGAACACTTCTCCTTATGTCATTGTGAAAATGACAAAGTACAAAACATAATGTAGGCATGCAGTATCCAATATACTGCACAAGTCTCACCGTAAAGACATGGAACTGGGCCTCGCTGCTTAAAGCTGGAGTGCATAACATAAACGAATGTTTATGTTATGCACATATTCAGCTATTGCAAAACGACTTCACACAATGCTGATTAAGCCTATCTGCACCACCACCACTCTCTCTGTGCATTTCTCAGTATACCTGAGTTTTCTACCTGTCGGGCATGACTGTGTCGGATTGAAAACTCTGGTATATTGAGAAATACAGCATTGTGGGAACTTGTTTGGCAATGCCTTGAACGTAATGGACATTTGTTTATATAAACAAATTGTAAATGTACTCACTCCAGCAATTGTAAATGTACTCACTCCAGCTTTAAAGAGAAAGCCACAGAAACACAACCCCATAAGAGACTACTTTCCTGACATTTCCTGTTTTATCAGGAAAGTAGCTCCGGCTATCTATTTGCTTCGAAAATAAAATGTACAATGTCTCGTAATGTTATTACCTAGGTTATCCTACAAGTAGTCATGGCTAAGAAGTAGGGCTGAACGATTAATCGAATTTAAATCGAAACCGAGATTTGAAACAACGCAATTAGATTAATCGCAAAGGCTTCGATTTAACATGTGACATGACTGCATGTAGGTACACGTTACGTGACGTCGTTACGCAGCAGCAGCACGCCGTAGTAGATGGACGTATGTTTACGCAGCAGCACCAGCATCAAACGTGCCTGGATGGAGGAGGAGAAACCTAGCTGCAGCCCCATGGCTGCAGCAGTCTGCAGAATATAGCTAGCGAGCCGATTAGCGAACTTTACAAAAGTTGACACATTATTCACTCTGACTGGATTTTTAATAGTGCGCCACTGACTGGATTCTCTACAATGGAAGGGCAGCTATCTAACAAGACTCGGAAGTGTAATAGCTTCAGCCGAACAAGAACAAGAAGCGGCCGCCGGATGATTTAGCACCGAAGAAAGGCTGGAACTACTTTGGATTTAGAGCATCGGTTAGTTAGACAGTGTTAAGCAAGCGCGGTGCCCACAACGCTTCAAACGTCATAAAAGCTATGGAAATCAACAGATGGACCAGACTCCAGTGCTTCACCACAGACTACACCTCGCCATCGGTACGTTATTTAGCCTAGCAGCTAGGGCTAGCAACGTAGCAAGTTAACTTTACTAACGCTAGCTCTCTCCCTAAGGAGATAGCTCATTTAGCTAGTAAAGTTAGCTTGCTAGCCCTAACTGGCTAGCTCACGTTACATGTCCTCTTCCCCTCTCACTTAACATTATCAGTCTGACTCTGCCTGAATGCAGTAGGCTACTTGTATTGTAACGTTAGCTTGGTAAGCCCAGGCCCGCTCCAACCCATTACGCAGAGTACGCAGACTGCGTAGGGCATCACGTGACTGAGGGCACCAAAAAAAAAAAAATTTTTTTTTTTTTTTTTGGTGCCCTCAGTCAGGCCACTCACTGAACAGCAGGCCAGGCGCCGCCTACTGGTTTACTAGTGGTTTTATTACTTTATTCAGGGTGCATCTCATTGTAAAATTGGACTCGGCCCAAATTGGGCTTCAAACGGCCCAAATTGGGCTTCAAGCGGCCCAAATCTGGCTTCAACCGGCCCAAATCTGGCTTCAACTGGCCCAAATCTGGCTTCAACTGGCCCAAATCGGGCTTCAGACGGTCCAAATCTGGCTTCAAACAGCCCAAATCTGGCTTCAAACGGCCCAAATTGGGCTTCAAACAGCCCAAATTTTTCGCCGCCGCCCTTCGGACGACGGCACGCACGTCGGCCTGTATCGGCCTGGCCTGCTTGGTATCTAATGCCCGGCCTGAATTATGATCCCAGTCCGCCCCTGCTTGCATGTACAGTTTAACAATCACTTGTTTGCTGACATGTACAGTAATTCTAACAATTGTTTGTTTCCCACATGTAATGAAATGTGAGATACACTAGTATCGTTCATAATTAATGATTTTGCAGTCTTTCGTTTGACAGTTATTGAAAGTTTTACGGGGGGGGGGGGGGGGGGGGGCACCACAGAACAATTACGCTTAGGGCACCCAAATGGCCAGGATCGGCCCTGGGTAAGCCTACAGTAATGTCTAAATGCCCCTCTTCACCTCCCCCAATATATTATATAGCCAATATATTGTCAGTCTGGGAAATGGAATGATTCTGTAGTAGCTAATGTCCTCTCTCCCAGCGTTCTGCTCTCTCCCTCCCCATCTCTCCTCCCTACTTTCTCTCCCTCCTACATCATCTATAATTAGTTCCAATCTTAAAAATGCAATACAGCCATGTAGTACTTATAGAATAATTTGGTTAATTATTTTGTTTTTCAGAAAAGTTGCGAACAAGCTACATAAGTGCAGAGAATGTCCCACAAATCAAGGCCCGGGTGAAGAGAGAGATGGAACAAGTGCAGGTGGCACTAAAGGTAACTTGCATTAATTCTCTCCTCTCCCACTCCTCTCTCCTTATCCTCCCCCTCTCTCCCCTGGCTTTCCTTGCAAAATAGGGCTTCACTGAAACACTGCTTGTGTATATAGCCTGCCCTGTGCCCCGTATTTGATGTGTGAATGAATGTGTGTGCTGTGAATTGCATTAATGTGAAACTTAACAGTTGTGTCTGTGTTTTGCAGGAGAAGAGGGCTGCCATCACCCCCAGATGCTGCTGCTGTGCCTCAAAGTGCAGCACAGGAAGGAGCCAGGCCATCGACTGCAAAAAAGGCCAAGCGATCCTTGGGCAGTTACTTCAAGAGCTGCAGCGATGCTGGTGCTTTTTGTTTTGTTTGTATTGTTAAAGACTGAGACACAGAGAGAATTGCAGCTGTTGTTTAAAAGCAAATAAATGTTGCTGGAAGGAATTCTTATCCAAGTTCTCATCCTTGCATTATAATATAGAGCAGTTTGTTGATTGTGATGTTTGAATGTGGTAGGCAAATGCTCCATTGTGTTTTACATTTATTACAGTTAATATTGCACTGAAACTTGATTAAAAAAAAAATCTAAATTAAATCGAAATCGCAATATCGGTCAGAAAAATCGCAATTAGATTTTTTACCCAAATCGTTCAGCCCTACTAAGAAGCACTTTTACATTTGCAAGTGTTTTTTTATACTTTCATATTATAGACCAGAAATAGATTTTTTGCTAATAAGCATTTCCATTTTCCATGCTTCCATTTTAGAAATGGAAGCATTTTTTTCTCCTTATGCATAAAATGCGTAGTGAAACCATGACCCAAAAACAAAAGGTATGTGGACTGTGGGCTAATGTATTGTTGCAATATTGCATACAGAGTATTAAAAAATACATACCGTACATGTTTCATCACTGCTATCCTGGCGTTGCTCTGCGGTGCTCATTGCAGGTGACTGGCATTGCTGGTTTCAGATCGGCATGGCACTTGGGTGCTGGCTGCAGGTTACATCAGAAGAAAAAAGTATTGGGAAATATTAGGTTTCCAAACACTTACAAATGAATGGAATACTAAGATCCCTGGACAGACACTAAAGCTGTTGCGTGGCCTAACGTTTTCATCCAAAGACTCACAGATGCATACAGTATATTAAATGCAATACCACATACATGTTATCACTGTGATCTTGGTGTTGCACTGGGGTGCTGGTGCTTCCTGCAGGGGGCTGGTGTTGCACTGACGTGCTCCCTGCACTGACCCTTTTGTCTCACATCACAAGGTGCCATACAGCCTCAGGAAGTTTTCAGGACCGGGAAAAAGATTGTTGATTTCATCCCGGGAGAGTGAGTGCAGCAAGTCTTCTCCAACATTAGTAGCTGGAACAGAAGTTACAGTTAGGGGCAAGAAGACACTGAGCTTATCACTGAATTAATTCAGCCTTGTATACATAACAGTTGAGGATATTCCACTATCTTTTTTTTTTTAAATTGTGACATTTCCTCTTTCCTGTACAATTGCCAGTGTTCTGAGATTTTGCTCACTCTTGCTACAGCAGACCTGCCAACCTTGGAAAATGATTTTTAGTGCCACACAGCATGTGTTTTGGCCTTGTGCTTAGTTCACATGCTTTCGCACTACAGTGCACATAACATCACTGTCAATGTGACAGTGTTAGCCAGATGGCTAATTTCCAACTGTTGTCCCTTGGCCAGAACTTAAGTTAGCCATTACTCAGTCAAAAGTTTGAGTACACTTGCTTAAACCATTGTCGTTTCATGATATATTTCAATTTGTGTGCTTACACCAGCTCAGTGGCCTTGTGGTTTGAGTGTCCGCCCTGAGACTGGGAGGTTGTGAGTTCGATCCCCGGCCGAGTCATACCAAAGACTATAAAAATGGGACCCATTTGCCTGCCTGCTTGGCACTCAGCATCAAAGCGTTGGAATTGGGGGGTTAGATCACCATATGATTCCCGAGCGCGGTGCTGCTGCCGCTCACCGCTCCCCCAGGGGATGGGTCAAATGCGGAGAACAAATTTCGCACACTCAGGTGTGTGACAATCAGTGGGACTTTACCTTTACTTTACTTTACTTTACACAAGCGGATAACCATAAGTGAAATGCAAGTACGGTAAACGTATGTTGTGATGTCAATTCTGAATAAAGTAGTTAAGTTAGTAGTAGTTAATAGTTAACACAATTGGAGAACATAGAAAAAATACTATATTGATCATAGTTTCACTGTTATCCATCTAACCATAGCAAAAAAATCTGTTGCTCATTCTGATCTCTTGAGACTAACTAGAGCCTCCTTATTTTTTAATCATTCTGTGCTCATTTATTTCTTGCTCCTAAAGCTGTGTTCACACCGAGATATTTATTTTTCTCTCTGTCGCTTGATTCAACCCTATGGAATCACTCTGTCGCTCTGTTTAAATCGCTCGTCAACAGGCACAATAATTGACGGACATCTGGGGGCTATAACGTTACGCAATGTCATGATATTTGTCCACTACGAGCCACTGTAGTTGTTTACAAGCTAAGCCTATCAGCGTGCTCCTAACGTGAGCTAGTACAGACTTCATTTCGGCTATGTTCACACAGCAAACATTAGTGCTTGAATCTGACTTGTTGCTCACATCTGATTTTTTGTGTGGCTGTTCACACAGACTTTTTAAAAGTGGCCCATATCAGACTCCAGTGTGAACAGGTCGCGGACCTGAAGTGACCCGCATGTGCAGCACACTGCTGTTCTACATAAACCCAGAAGAAGACAGCAGTAAACATGGCGGTAGCTGACGATGTTGTTTCATCTGTTGTTTACGGTTCAATTTACAAGTTATTGTGCAGTGGAAGACAGGGAATATAGTTAAGTTAAGTTAAGTTATCCTTTATTTATCCCCTTGGGGAAATCCATCCTCTGCATTTGACCCATCCTCTACTAGGAACCTTCCTAGAACTAGGAGCAGTGGGCAGCCACTGTGCAGCGCCCGGGGACCAACTCCAGTTATTTTGCCAGTACCTTGGTCAGGGGCACTGACAGCCAGGAGTATTAACCCTAACATACATGTCTTTCTTTGATGGTGGGAGGAAACCAGAGCACCCGGAGAAAACCCACACGGACACGGGGAGAACATGCAAAATCCACACAGAAAGGACCTGGGACGGACCGGGGTTCGAACCCGGGACCTTCTTGCTGTGAGGCAACAGTGTTAACCACTGAGCCACCGTGCCGTCATATAGGTGCAGATGATAGCGAGGAAGAGGAGAAAGAGAGCCTTTAGATTTTTTTTTAATAATGGCTTTCTGTGGAGCAATAGCTGCTACTTCTTGCTAATACTTATGAGGTCTAAAACCTCACTGTTCCTCCACTGATTACCTCCCTCGCAGCTGTCCTCCATGTTTGTAATCACAATCTGGTCCTCCCTCCTCCCGCCAGTGCAGAATAGTGACGAATGTCGCTCTGGAATGACGTAAAAGTCACATTGAAGCATTAAGTCAGATATGGGCAAGATGTCTGTTCACACCGGAGTCACATTCCAAAACATCAGATTCGAATCTGATGTTTTTCCACATTTGAAAGTAGCCCAGGTCGTCTTTAAAAAAGTAACTTTCAATGTGACTTGTACTGTTCACACAGTCATAAAAAAGACTGACCTGAGTCACTTAGGTGGGAAAAGATTAGATTCAAGCACTAAGGCTGGCTGTGTGAACGTAGCCTTCATGTCAGCTGTCAATGCGGTTTGTTGCCACACAATAACCAGCGGTTTGTTCCAAGCCAGTGTGATATTTGACACACTCTCACACGGCAGCCAATCATCGTTGAACAGGGAGCGACTGATGCCAGCGTAATTTAGCTCGAGCTGGGATATTTCATCCCGGGCGGAGAGCGTATTTTTGATGCCAGCGAAAAACTTTAATAGGTCGGTGTGAACGCAGCTTTAGGGTCCCTTAGGAGCAATAATCTTTTTAGTTTAGGGGTTAGGATCGATTTTTTTAATGACTTGGCTCTCTCAGACAGCTTCTTTGACATGTTTTTCAAAGTGAAAACCAAGTTGTCAGGTGACGTAAGGATCCCACGCGAGAACGACCCACCCCCCTCTCAAAAGACCCAAATCGAAAATGGAATAATTTCTCTAGTTTTATTTTACAAGTATGAAATAATTTAGCTTACTACAATAATGATGTCTACTTTCTAGTGATGCGCGGGTCAGGTTTTTTTAAGGCCCGCCCCAACCCAACCCGTCATCGGAGCCAGCCCGCCCCGGCCGCCCCGTTAAAATATCTGAAAATTCCGAACCCAGCCCAACCCAGCAGCCCGCAACGGCCAATTTAATGTAATATGTCTCCGGACGCAGGAGGAGCACAGCAGAGCTTCCAAGGTGTGCAAAGCAGCTAATAACTCTGTCTCTCTCCCCCCTCTCTCTCTCTCACACAGACACACACACACACACAGACACTCACATGCTGCCCTGCGCGACAACAGTTGTAGCCTAGGCCTGCTCTGGATGAGTTGCGCTGCTGCTTTCATGTCGGTCTTTCTTCAATTAATCCATGGTCTTCAGATAGCACGACCGACTACGCTTCCCCAAAGTGCGGATGGCGTGACCGCGCAGTGTTTCAAATGGAGGTAGCAGGTATAGAGGTAGGCACTAGGCAGGCTACAGAAACAGTTCTTATTCTTCCCCATTTCTTTTAATTACCTCATGTGCTCTCAATTGTTGCAGTAGTAGGCTAAACGTAGTAGTGCAGCAGGTGCGCACACGGCTTGCAGATACGGCCAGACTCGCTGTCTGATTTCTTTTAATTACCTCATGCGCACTCAATTGTTCACAGCCTACTCACGTTGCAGTAAAGTTGACAAATAGATCACAGTCGAGTCCACAACAGAAAATCTGCGGTGGCATTATATGGACACTTCAAATAATAATTACAGCGAATAATCCTTCCAAAGTGTTTGTTTTGAGAGCACATAGGCTACCTCATTGAAGCGTTTCTTTACTCCATGTAGGCTATAGAGAGTGCAGCAGGAGTCTGTCTGATTGTGTGTACCTACATGCGAGAGAGAGTTAACGTCTTTAAGGTTAATTACTCTGCGTGTTTCATTGCTCTAAATTATTTAATAATGTTGCTTTGTCACGTTCTGAGCCTGCCCCGCCCGCACCCGCGATATTTTCATAATTTGCCAACCCAGCCCGCCTGCGGGGCGGCCCAGCCCGCGGGACCCGGCGGGTTCTGGGTGACCCGCGCATCACTACCGGGCAGGCATCAAACAGCACAAGGAGGCACAGATCACCGGAAATGTCCATATCTGTGCAGATAAGCATGCAAAAGATTACTTGGATTAATGTTAATGCAAAGGCCTATGTAATTTAATTGGCTTTTCATAACTCTCATTCTAGAATATCGCTATTCACAATGTCCCATCCGCGGTTCATGGCTCATTCCTGGCGGCATGACGGCAGCACCTTTCTCCCCGGCTGGGAAGCAGCATAGTGAGCCAGCCAGGGACTGTAAGCTGGATTTACATTATATAGAGAGGCAAAGTGAACGTCACTTCCTGCCTTTCTCTCTGTACCAGCATCTGAAAAAATATGAATGGAGTGAACGGCGAGAGACGATACTTTTTTGATCCTGTTTGAATTGTGCCACGGGGTACAAATGTAATTTTGTGTCAATTTAAAAGATAACCATGCAAGTCAAGAAAGTCGCAGTTTGTGGTAAAACTGTGCCACTATAAGTTATAAAATCAGAAAGACTATGCACAACCAGTCGCATAAGTGACATCTCTCCTGCCAGTCCACGTTGTTGATGGTGTGACGTATTGTGAGACACGAGAGATGTAGTTGATTGACAAAACTAAACCTTACGTTTCAGTTTCAGAACAAACTGCGACTTTCTTGACTTGCAAAGTTATCTTTTAAATTGACAAATGTAGATGTGTACCCCGTGGCAGAATTCAAACGGGATCAAAAAAGTATTGTCTCTCACCATTCACCCCCATTCATATTTTTCCAGATGCTCGTACCGAGAGAAAGGCAGGAAGTGACGTTCACTTTGGCTCTCTATAATGTGCCCGGCAGTAAGTACATCATGATACAGAAGTTAGATACACGCTTACAATGCCAGACTTCAAGCTGTCTATCACCGTGGAAGTAAAGAGATTGTATAACAACAATGAGCCAATCACATTCCCCTGCATCCACATTTAATCCAACAAGTTAATAATAATCCTGTAATTTGGAGTAGATTTTTTTTTTAAGTTGCTTGTACTGCATATCCAGTGTGAGATGCAGATGTTTTCTTACTTGGGTCCAGCATGGGCTGTTGTCCTCAGACTGGGCAGAAGAGGTGTGAGGAGTTGGAGTGGATGGCAGTGGACGTGTCCATTGGCTGGACAGAGGGGGAGGCAGATGCATCACTTGGTTGGCCCTGGAAGCAGACACAAGAGACAAGATAGCAGACAAGTGTGTTACCATACAATGACGCAGTGTAATGTTATGTGTGGTTGTATGCAGTCATAATGCCTTATTATAAATGGTTTTAACTTGACAACAAAAACATTCTAAATTGAACCCCAGCTCACTTCCTGTTGCATTAAAAAAATCATTAAAGTGGAGGACTGGCCATTCTGTGAAAACCGTCTATAGTAGTGTTGTGAGATAATGCGCCTTTGTCAATAGTGGTCATCAAACTTCTGTTGGTCATCCATGTGAACATGAAATGAAACACACCACACAACAGCTCTACCTGTATCTGCTGGGCTCCATCATGTTGAGACGAGAGGCAGGTTGAAGGTCCCCAGCCTGACTGTTCTCCGTTCCTCTGTGGTCCACTCTCAACTAGCATCACACAGCGTAGCATAAGGAAATTGGGGAAGTAGAGTGTTCAAAACGCTCTCCTACCCGTCTCCGACGTCCAATCGCGGATCCAAAGATATAATAATATTTCATGAAGTTTTACTTCCCAGGTGCACTGGATAGATACTAGATAGATCAGTTTTATTTCTGTCATGCACCATATTTGTGGTGCCTAGCCTGTATGTCCTTACAAGACACAAATCATTCAAGTTCAACACTTGATTTGATGATTTGATCAATGTGCTGCCGTATCCGTGTGACTGCAATGTTGTATGTTTGCTCAGACGCATGCACCATGATAGTGAGATCAAACACCCTGCTGTAAATTCAGCACAGGCTGTGGAAAGACTGCTTTTTAAAGGTTGTTTCATGCAGGAATATCATTAAAACCGCCGCCTAAACTACTGGCTTCCATAGGGATATTATTATATCTTTGGATCTGTGATTGGACGTCGGAGACTGGTAGCTAGGGCTGCACGATATTGGAAAAAACTGACATTGCGATATTCCCTGCCCCTGCGATATATATTGCGATATGAAAAAATACAGATTTTCACCAGATTACCAGAATAGCTCTATTTTAAAGAAAAGAATACTTCTAGAATGATTGGGATGATTTTGTAGAGGAGTCCATCTGATTTTGGAGGGGAAATTAGGTATTTTAATGTTTCTCAACCACTGGGCTGTCGCCTATACTGTAGGCCTCAGAGCGTCATCTATCAGGGTGCATACACATTTTGACCAATGGATTTCCATGACTTAGGCTACATACATGAAAAAGTGAGTAAGTTATGACATTCTACTTTAAAATGTCACTAGCCTACACTTCACTTAGTGTAATGCAGCCTTTAAAACCAGGGAAAGACAACATGTATGCTGTATCACCATATTACCATATCCAACATCTAAGACCATATAGTCTCATATCACAATATTGATATACAATTGATATATTGCCCACCCCTAATATTGAGTGCCAGAATCTACCTCCCAATGATGCTATTTGCAGAAAAACATTAGATTTCATTGATTATAATCACTGCTTTCAACTTCTTTCGTTCTTCTAACGTTTCAATAAATCAACAATGAAACACCCCTGCCACTTTACACACTTGGTCTGACCTCCCGGAAACCCCCTCCAGAAACGACCAAGTGGTACACTCCGCCTCTGCGGAGTTCCGGTTTTTGAGCGCAAGGCTGGCAGTACAGAGAGACGAGGATTCACATGCAGCCGACCGGTGACAAACAATTAATTCGTGAAAAGTAATAAATATACATTTAATTGCCCAGATATGCCTCTTCTCTTTTTATTTTCACTGACATGTTTTGTGTAAATAAGTCGCTATGTATGATTAACTCTACCGTAACGTTACTGCTATCATGTGATGCAACATCAGAGACTTGAAGGGGAGAGACAGCCACAGTGATAACACGGACAACTTATCAGTAATCAGCCTTCGTGTCATAAGTTGCGGTCTTGCTTTTTGGTGTTTCAAGAGTAAATATCTCCACTCCACGGACATGTTGAGTTACAGCAGCCAGCCTGCTGTATGCGAGTGCGCTGCAAACTGTGGACAAGTCCGCCTCCGCAACCACATCGTTTACAGACGGGCTACTGTCTGTCAGCAACGCAACATAAGCAAAAGATAATTCAATTGAGCTCTCTGTGCATGTTTGTTGTGTTGAAGCTAAGCACTAAATGAGTGAGTACAGTAGCGGGGCGTCTCTCTCCTTTGAGAGAGCCTGCATTTCACTCAGTAGCCTCCCCTAAAGTGAGAGTTTATCAAGCAACATGACGAGTTAATTTGCTTTTGACATCGCACGTCCTGCGATGTGACTATCGCGCATGCGCACATCGCAATGTCGATGTGTAAACGATATATCGTGCAGCCCTACTGGTAGCAGAGAGTTTTGAACACTTGACTCCCCAATTTCCTTATGCTATGCTGTGTGACGCGAGTTCAGAGTGGATCACAGAGGAACAGAGAACAGCGGAACATATGTGGCTAGACACACTGTAGCTGTTGGCAAAGATATGCAAAGGCATGACTTACATACAGGTTTCTCTGACATTTCTATAAAAGCGTCTCAGTCACTCTCTCATACAGTGAATTATGAATCATTCAAGCAAGTTTGTACTCAGAAGTCTAATAGATTTTACCTGAAGCATAGAGGCAGAGGGAGACAGATGAAATCCAGGTGGGGGAAAGCTGTGGATGGATTTCAGGGAGGACACTGCAGCAGCAGGTGGGAAACATCTTACAGGCTCCCAGTTATTTCCTGGTCTATAGAGTACAAACATCCTTGTCCTCAATCAATTTAATCAACCAAAATCTCATACTGTTTCATCATACTGCTTTCTTAGCTAACTTAACAAGAATACATTTACACATTAATACACAGCAATGTGTGCTGCTGAAGCTACCCACTACATTCTCATTTTGCATACAAACACTTTGATAGACACTGAGCTAATGAGCACATGTTGAGAAGTAAATCAGAAGACACAACTAAGTTGTGCTATCCATTACCCTGCACCAAATAAATTGAGTTTGGCCCAGAATTTCCATTTCTGCAAGCCATGCATTGTGAAGAGAACTCCTAGCTAGCAAGCGAACTAGTAACAACACACTTTAAACTAAAATAAGTCTAAACTCATTCAAATTAGCCGGACATGGTCTGAAAGTTAACTGGCAGGCTGTGGTACATCAGCCCAGTGTGTCCTGTACCTATAATCACGTTAGTAATGTAGGCTAACAGTAACAACAGCTTACTGGGGAGTTGCAATCGTAGCCCATAACATTAGCGTTAGCTCAATGCTAACGTTAATGCTAACGCCATTAGCGTCACTTTGCGCGACTTAAAAACACAGATTTGGCTGGTCTAACCTCATTTGTTACTAGTAGTGGACTTACCTTTCCTGCTTACTTTAGTTGAATATACTGCTAATCCCATGAGACCATCCGATGAGAGCCAAAAAGTGAACATCTTCATGCTTTAACCCGCGCAGGAACTTCAAACTCAGGCCAGCTTCTTCTTCTTCTAGTAGTGTTTTATGGCGGTTGGCAAACAACTTATGGTGCATTACCGCCACCTTCTGAAATGGAGTGTGGATCAGAACGGACTTCTAAAACACTATCCTGACTATATTCTTCTATTTCGTCCAGTTTCCTCTAAAAAAAAATATATCCCTATACCCCACATTCCCTGAATTCAACTGCAATATTTATTTTAACTCCAGCTTGATTCGATTGCTCTCCAATCTGTTCTTGAGGATCTGTCTTTCCTGTTGGTAGTACAGACAATCAATCAGATTTTGATTTATGATTAGACCTCTGACTTCTTTTTTGTTATTAATTTTACTTATATTTGTGTTTGATCAAAATGTTGTAATTGCTCAGTCTTGATTTTGATATGACCAGAAATGACTAAATGTCAGACTTTATTATTATTATTATTATTATTATTATTATTATACTAATAATAATAATAATACTAATAATAATAATAATAGTAATCACAATAATAGCAATCATAACAATAATAATAACAATAATAATAACAATAACAATAATTATGTCAGTTGTTTCGGAGACTTCGCATCAACACCAGGGGCCGGCCAGCTCCCAGGGCACATTCTGGGCCTTCTGAGTCCATCACATGACATCCCTGAGTCCATCCATGACATCACAATGCTGCCCTGTGACATCATGACAGATGTGATGCCCCTGCTGACGATGTATGACATCAAGTAGAATGAGCTCTTCTTAACTATGCCACGAACACCACGCCCCATGCAGAGTGATTCAGGAGACGAAGCCAATAGCAGTCCGGAACAGGACGGGATAATTAGAAGTACTCAGAGATTATTAGACCGTGTCCTGGCAGACACACCCGTGTCAACGCAAGCTTCAAGACCTGAGCCAGGCCCTTGAGAGAGACAGCTGATGGTGGGAACTGGTCCCCCACGGCTGCCTTTAAAACCTCTACAACATCAGTAGTATGTGGTTACTAAAATCCTTGAAGGTATAACATTACCAGAGCCTGCTTTATAAAAAAACTGGTATGATAACCCCTTATGCCATGGCCAGGAACACTGTATACACATTGCACATTTTAATTTATCTTTACTATAGCTACTGCATGGTTTCAAAACAAATGAGAGTGGTCCCTTAAAGGATTACAGTATCCCCAATAAAATATAATTAAAATTATAGCTGCTGCGCAGCAATGGGTTGTGGCCGGGCACGACCCATTGCTGACTGGATGCTTGGTGGTGGTTGTTATGTCTGATAACGTTATGTTACGGCCTGGTTGGCCTTGTTAACTTAGGTACATGTTACTGTGCCTTTAAGAGTTACTGCACCCGATGTACGGCATTGTTGTAAAAGCGTGGGTTTACGGCAGGGAAGTAAAGAGCATGAAACAAGCAACATGGTGTGATTATTTAGCCTATTTAGCGAGGATGGCTGACTTGATTTTGCCGCCGCCGCCACCTTTTTTACCCGTCCCCAGTGACCCAGCTGTTCCCTGGGATCGATGGCAGAGGTCGTTTGAGGATTATTTGCTGGCTTTGGGGCACTCGATTTGGAAGAGGATAGGAAGTGCGCGCTCCTCCGCCACTGCCTCGGCCAGGAGGGACAGCGGATCTTCGCCACACTCACGTTAACGGATGGCTCGTATGCTACAGCTACCGCGGCCCTAAAGTCTCACTTCAGCACGGGAAGGAGCCGACGCATGCACCGCTTTGAGTTTCGTCAGAGGGCTCAGAAGCCGGGTGAGATGGTCGCGCACTTTGTGTCTGCCTTGCGCGAGCTGGCTAGGCTTTGTGACTTTGGGGTTTTAGAGAATGGACTTATAGTGGACCAACTGATAGAGAAAACGTCCTGTAACCAGCTGAGAGAGAGGCTGTTACTGGAGCCAGACTCCATGACACTGGCGGATGCGTTAGTGATTGGGAAGCAGTTGGAAACGGCTCTATCGGAGGTGCGCAAGTTGGGCCGCGCTGTGCACGAGCCTGTGACGTCATTCGCCCCGTCAGTTCAGACTGTGGCTCAGGAGACGGCAGGGACCGCTGCTGCAGACGTGGTGAGTGACAGTTGGGATGTACAGAGAGTGGACAGAGGCCTTAGAGAGGGCGGGCCCAAGTGCTGTAATAACTGTGGCTCCTCTAGACATGCAACCAGAGATCAGTCATGCCCTGCTGTGGGCAAGCGCTGTCGTAACTGCAACATGATGAATCATTTTGCACGCTGCTGTCGCTCCCCTCCTGCCCACTCAGATACAGCTGTTGTTCCAATCAACACAATACAGAGCCCACAGACCTCACTCAAGCATTGCACATGTCGTGTGGGTGGAGCAAGCGTACCGCTCCTGGTGGACACGGGGGCAAAAGTGTCAATACTGAACAAATGCACGTATGATTGACTCTTCAAACACATGCCTTTGGAAGCAGCAGGTAACGCTCTGTCGGGTTATGGCCACTCCCCCATCTCCACTTTGGGTGTGGCCCGCCTTCCTGTCAGATATGACCAACAATTTGCCCCTGACACCAAGTTCTACATCACACAGAGGGGAGCCAACATCATGGGTCTTGATCTGTTCCTCGCCCTGGGCTTTACTATGACTGATGCGAGGGGCCTGCATGTCCTGCAGGTCGCCATTTCCTGGCCCGACCGTTTCCCACATCTGTTTAAAGGGCTGGGCTGCATGTCTGGATTTGTTCACCGGCCTACTGTTGACCTGTCTGTCCGCCCCGTTATCCAGCCACTGCTGTGCATTCCCCTCGCCCTCCGTGATGCAGTGGAGGCGGAGCTACGCTGCCTGGTGGAGGGGGATGTCATTGAACCAATCAACGCATCACCGTGGGTGTCCAACTTGGTGATAGCCAAGAAACGGGGGGGCGGGCTGCGCCTCTGTGTCGACCTGACGGATGTAAACAAAGCCATCATCCCGGATAAGTACCCTCTACCCACGGCCGAGGAGCTTACTAGTCATTTCCACGGCTCCATTGTCTTCAGTAAGATGGATTTACGTCACGGCTACCTGCAGACTCGCCTGGCACCTGCCAGCATGAGCCTCACAGCGTTTGTCACGCACGTGGGGGTTTTCAGATATAAACGCATGGCGTTTGGACTGTCATCGGCCCCAAGTTGCTTTCAGAAGATGTCACTCATCCTGGCCGGAATCCAGGGGGTCTCCATCTACCTGGACGACGTAGTGGTACACGCACCCTCCACCGTGCTGCACGATGCTCGCCTGGAGCAGGTTTTTCAACGTTTTGAACAGCAGGGGGTCACACTTAATGCTGAAAAGTGCGTGTTTGGAGTTGCGGAGGTCGAGTTCCTCGGCTTCAGGCTCTCCAAGGACGGTATTGCCCCGATCATGTCCCACACTGAAGCCATTCTGTCCCTGCCAGACCCGCAGTCGCCATCCCATCTCTCCTCTTTCCTGGGGATGGCCACCTACTATCTGCGGTTCATACCACACTACTCTGACTCAACTGCCCCCCTGCGCCAGCTGCTCAGAAAGGATGCTGTGTGGGAGTGGACCCCTGCCTGCCATGAGGCCGTGCATGCCATCAAGCAGCAGCTTACGTCCCCACCCACATTGACGCATTTCAGTCTGAGCGCGCCCACCTTGGTCACCTGTGATGCTTCTGGGGTGGCGCTTGGTGCGGTGCTCTCCCAGGTCCAGGAGGGGGTGGAACGCCCTGTAGCTTTCGCCTCATGGGCACTCTCTCCGGCGGAGCAGAAGTACTCTGTGGGGGAGAGGGAGGCCCTGGCCTGTCTGTGGGCGTGCGAACGCTGGCACGTCTACCTGTACGGCAGGGCTTTCACCATCCGCACGGACCATCAGGCGCTGACGGCACTGCTGGCAACCCGGGGCTCGGGGCACAGGCCCATCAGACTGCTGAGGTGGGCTGATAGGCTGAATCAGTACAACTTCAGCCTTAAGTTTGTGCCGGGGCGTGCTAATACAGCGGCTGACCTCCTATCCAGAGCGGTCTCCGTGACGAAGGAGACGGGTGGGGTGACACCCGATTTGGAGGACGACAAAGACTGGGTCAACATTCTGCATGGGCCCCTCAGCACGGTAGTCACCCTGGCAGAGCTGCAGCAGGCCTCAGCTGAAGACGAGACTCTCAAAACCCTCCGGGCTTATGTCCAAGATGGCTGGCCTGCCACGGTGGACGACAATCTGCTTCCCTACCACCGGGTCCGTGATGAGCTCTCCTGCTGGGGGGCTGTGTGCCTCGCTCACGGCCACCGCACCATTGTACCGGAGACTCTGAGGGCCGGAATACTGCACATGGCGCACGAGGGGCATCTGGGGGTGGTCAAGGTGAAGCAACGTTGCAGAGATACAGTGTGGTGGCCCCATATAGACTCTGACATAGAGGAGCTGGTGCGTAACTGCGCCTGCTGCCTTCTGAGCGGGAAGACAGGCCAGCCGGCTACAGCACCCCTCACTCCAATCCCTTGGCCATCTGCACCATGGGAACATATCCAGGTTGACCTCTGTGGGGAGCTCCATGGGGCGCCCGCATGCGCGCTACCTGCTGGTGGTGCATGACCTGCATTTGAAGTGGCCGGAGGCTGTCGAACTGAGCTCCATCACCACACACACAGTCATCGACCGCCTCACCAACCTGTTTGGGCGATGGGGCCTACCCAGTGTCATCACAACGGACAATGGGCCCCAATTTGCATCAGCAGAGTTATCAGAGTTCCTGGCACTGCGGTCCATCAGACACATCAGGACAGCAGTGTATCACCCGGAGTGTAATGGGGGGGTGGAAAGACTAAATAAAACCCTCAAAAATGGAATCCGAGCCTGCCTGGAGGAAGGGAAAACCTTCAGTGCCGCACTCAACCAAACTCTCCTGACCATCCGGGCATCCAAGCACTCCACCACGGGGGTGTCACCTGCACTGCTCATGATCGGGCGCGAGCTAAAGCAACCACTGGACTGTTTGAGAGCTGAGCCAGCTCCTGCACAAGAGAGGCCAGGGCTCCAGAAAGTCAGAGCCCGGGTCCAAGGTTCACAGGCCCAGATGAAAAGGAGGTTTGATGCCTCTCGCAGAGTACAGACCCCCACACTGTCTGCAGGGGACTGGGTCAGGATTAAACATCCCCACCGCCAGAACAAGCTGAAGTCATTCTGGTCTGAACCCCTCCAGGTGACTCAGCAGCTGGGTCTGGCCACGTACAGACTGGACAACGGGAGCCGCTGGCACGCAAACCGCCTGCACAGAGTCGCAGCTCCAACAGCACCTGCACCACCCCTGTCTGCAGCGACGGCGCTCGGCTGGCAGCCCAGACCAGGAGCAAATCGGGTGGGGGGTAACCTACCGCCACAGCCAGAGGCTGTTCCCCAGCCTGCGCGCCCTCAGAGAGTGAGGGTCCCGCCCGCCTGGCATGGAGACTATGTGACTGGGTGATAAGGGACACAGGGGGTTGTGGACTGAATGTTATGTTCTTTAAAAGGGGGGTGGGGGGAGAAAATGTTGTCTGATAACGTTATGTTACGGCCTGGTTGGCCTTGTTAACTTAGGTACATGTTACTGTGCCTTTAAGAGTTACTGCACCCGATGTACGGCATTGTTGTAAAAGCGTGGGTTTACGGCAGGGAAGTAAAGAGCATGAAACAAGCAACATGGTGTGATTATTTAGCCTCTACCTAAACATAATAGTGGTGTTTTATGGGACTGGATGCTTGCATGTAAAAACACACATTGCTTCCACTTATATAGGGTGAGCCAGGACGGACACACTGCTTCCACTTATATAGGGTGAGCCAGGAAGGATTTATGACATCACAATTGCTCGAGTGACATCACTGATGGCATCACAATTGCTCGAGTGACTGATGACATCACAAATACAACCTAATTACCCTAGGTAATTAGGGTAATTAAGATGCTGTTTAGGCAGTGCATTTTGATGCACTGTGGGCTCAATTTTTGACCAATCGAAAAGCTGTTTGATACTTTTGTGTAGGACAGTCTAACGATGCAGATGCTGACGTTTCGTGTCGTTTGAAGAAAAAATGTGGGTTAAAAGGGCGGAGCGCTACTTTGTTCAGAATACCTTTTTTATGATTATTATTATATATTATTAAGTAGCCCAGACAGCACACACCAACACCAAGTAGCCCAAATAGCAGCAACTTATGTTTGAATGTAAATCTGACTATAGTATATATTCATAATATATGTATAGATTGGCGGTGGGGGAAGACCCACGGACATCTGTGAAAGAACGGATGACAGCTCGGAAAGACGGCACGCAACAGTGTTAGGGCTGGCACCCTGAGGCACTGCGCAAGCTAGCTACAAGTACAAGACCAAGTGCAAAGAGCAGCTACAGCAACGCAAAGCACCTGATACTATCCAGAGAGTTATCTCTGGGTTTATTAGTACTGCTTGTTAGTCGGCGGAGGACCGGGGTCAGGAGTTAAACCACAGTGCCCTGGACCTCTTTGCTCAACCTGCTCAGAGCACAAGAAGAAGGGGTGCAAGATGGGTGTGGCTGACTAGAGCTCGCAGTTGGAGCCCTTCTACAGACGAAGATTAATCTTCGCAGCCCCACTCAGGCGAGGCGTACAGGCTGGGGGGGCGAAACGCTGGTGACCCTGAGATACCTGCTGAGGATGTAGAAGGGTTTCCAACGGTGTAAGTGCTCTGGCCACACTCTCACCAAGGAATACCGCCGTGGGGGCGGCATGTCGTAGCTCCTGCGGTTTCTGCTTGTGGCAAGGCATCTTTGATGTGAAGTGAACGTCGGGGGTGCTTTGCTGCGGGCGGGGTCCGTGGGGGCCGCAGTGTGTTGTCCTGCGGTTTACTTCACCCATAGAAATGAGGTGTTATGTCAAGTTTCAAGTCGTTTCATCCATTTTTGGTTGAATGGCGGCCATTTCATTTTGGCACGACTGTGTATGTTCCAGCGCCCGCAATCTTGAAACGAGAAAAGCGATTGGCACCAAACAACACAAATCTACTCATATGGGACCCATATACAACATATTAAAAGATTGGAGTGCTACCATGTTCAGAGAACGTTTTGCTAACATTGGACTCAGCGGCATAAGGGCTGTCAGGCCCCCAGGGCAGAGGTTGATCAAAGGAACTTTTTTTCCTGAAGGACTTGGGGAGTTTATTGTTTCATAATCATGTTTAGACACCAAAGACTTGTAATATACACATGAGCATACCATCCCTCAGTAGAGTGACAGGCATGTGGGGTCAAAGTTCCAAGGTCACCGTGTGCACGTCCCACATTACCCAATGGAAAATATGGTCCCTGCACACCGGGAGGAAACTGATTGATGTGGCTGAAGATTACCCTCAATAGACTTGTAGAAAAGGGTCCATAATGGCCCACCGTTAGGCCTGTTCTTGGGGCAGTCGATGCTCGCGAACCGGCGCGCCAATGACGTAATGACGATGACACTGCCGTGACATCATCAATGATGACGTCAGAGGTCACCTGTGAGGTCATCGGCGACGTCAGGCGGTCTAGGCTGACTGAGATGGCAGACGGGACTTTACGGGGTCACCGATGATGTCATAGCATAGAGTTCACCTGTGAGGTCATCGGCGATGTCAGACATAACATATATATACAAGGTGTTCTGTGACGCTGTATCCGGTATACTTACTTCTTATATACTTATTTTCTACTTCATAATGTCTACCCTTACCACGACCAAATCCGAACCCGAGCTGAACCCTGGCTGTCTTACAACCAGCCAGGCCCTGGTGACCGACTGCCTACAACCAGCCAGGTCACGAGTGGTATTCCTTCAACCGCATCCGAGGACCGACATCTCTGTGGTTCTGATCGACCACTGCCCGTGAGCCCTCAACTTCGATCCAGCACACTTCACGAGGCAAGCCCACAAGCTTCGCTACAAGACTAGATGCACAAGATGAGAGCCAATCAGGGTCGCTCAGAAGGCTGGGGAACAGCTAATTTGCCATAACATTGCAGCGGATGGAAAGAATGACTAAATTTTTTGCACGTGTGTTCAGCCGGAGGTCCTGAACTAGTGTAGCGAATATCGCCTCATTCCGTTAAGCCATGCCAAGATGAGATCCAATCAGGGTCGCTCAGAAGGCCGGGGAACAGCTAATTTGCCATAGCATTGCAACGGATGGATAGAATGACTAAATTTTTTGCACGTGTGTTCAGGGGGAGGTCTTGAACTAGTGTAGCGAATATCGCCTCATTCCGTTAAGCCATGACAAGATGAGAGCCAATCAGGGTCGCTCAGAAGGCCGGGGAACAGCTAATTTGCCATAACATTGCAGCGGATGGAGAGTATGACTAAATTTTTTGCACGTGTGTTCAGCCGGAGGTCCTGAACTAGTGTAGCGAATATCGCCTCATTCCGTTAAGCCATGCCAAGATGAGAGCCAATCAGGGTCGCTCAGAAGGCCGGGGAACAGCTAATTTGCCATAACATTGCAGCGGATGGATAGAATGACTAAAATTTTTGCACGTGTGTTCAGCCGGAGGTCCTGAACTGGTGTAGCGAATATCGCCTCATTCCGTTAAGCCATGCCAAGATGAGAGCCAATCAGGGTCGCTCAGAAGGCCGGGGAACAGCTAATTTGCAATAACATTGCAGCGGATGGATAGAATGACTAAATTTTTTGCACGTGTGCTCAGCCGGAGGTCCTGAACTAGTGTAGCGAATATCGCCTCATTCCGTTAAGCCATGCCAAGATGAGAGCCAATCAGGGTCGCTCAGAAGGCTGGGGAACAGCTAATTTGCCATAACATTGCAGCGGATGGAAAGAATGACTAAATTTTTTGCACGTGTGTTCAGCCGGAGGTCCTGAACTAGTGTAGCAAATATCGCCTCATTCCGTTAAGCCATGCCAAGATGAGAGCCAATCAGGGTCGCTCAGAAGGCCGGGGAACAGCTAATTTGCCATAGCATTGCAACGGATAGATAGAATGACTAAATTTTTTGCACGTGTGTTCAGCTGGAGGTATTGAACTAGTGTAGCGAATATCGCCTCATTCCGTTAAGCCATGCCAAGATGAGAGCCAATCAGGGTCGCTCAGAAGGCCGGGGAACAGCTAATTTGCCATAACATTGCAGCGGATGGATAGAATGACTAAATTGTTTGCACGTGTGTTCAGCCGGAGGTCCTGAACTGGTGTAGCGAATATCGCTTCATTCCGTTAAGCCATGCCAAGATGAGAGCCAATCAGGGTCGCTCAGAAGGCCGGGGAACAGCTAATTTGCCATAACATTGCAGCGGATGGAGAGTATGACTAAATTTTTTGCACGTGTGTTCAGCCGGAGGTCCTGAACTAGTGTAGCGAATATCGCCTCATTCCGTTAAGCCATGCCAAGATGAGAGCCAATCAGGGTCGCTCAGAAGGCCGGGGAACAGCTAATTTGCCATAACATTGCAGCGGATGGATAGAATGACTAAAATTTTTGCACGTGTGTTCAGCCGGAGGTCCTGAACTGGTGTAGCGAATATCGCTTCATTCCGTTAAGCCATGCCAAGATGAGAGCCAATCAGGGTCGCTCAGACCGGGGAACAGCTAATTTGCCATAGCATTGCAACGGATGGATAGAATGACTAAATTCTTTGCACGTCTGTTCAGCCGGAGGTCCTGAACTACAATGATAACCTTAAATGGAAGTGGGCGAGGCCAAGGGGCGTCACCCCCCACCCTTCTGAGATCAATTTAGATAGTAAGTAGCCCTGGTGGCATGTGGGCGGGCTGTGTGTGGGCTAGAAGGCTGACACTTGGTGGTCGTAGAGTAGCAGGGGGTGCCACAAACATACCAAAAGATCAGCCTTCTAGCCCTCACCTCTCTTGAGAAACAGCCGTGTTCACCCTGCATATGTTGGTGTACACCGCGCATGCTTTATCATGTAATATGTAAAAGCTTATATCTCAAAAACGACTCAGGCTAGCAGGCAGTTCCACCTGTGCCTCCCGCCTCCCAAGACCAGAGGCAGGCGTGCGTCCCGGCCTCAGGGTTAGCACCCCGGAGGGCGCCACCCACTTCACCGGTGCCCGCACCCCGGCTCAACATTTCACCCGTGCCTCGCACCTCCCATGACCGGGGTCAGGTCAGCACGGCAGCTCCAGAGCCAACGACGTAATGATGATGACACCGCCGTGACATCAGCGATGATGATGTCAGAGTTCACCTGTGAGGTCATCAGCGATGGCAGACGGTCTAGGCTGACTGTGATGGCAGACGTGACTTTATGAGGTCACCGATGATGTCATACCTCCCCGGACGTTGTGACATCACCAACGGTGTCATACCCCGAATGTGGGGGGGTATAAAAAGGTGTTGTTCTGTTATGATATGCTTCTTGGTCCTATTCCCCTTTCTGCAATCTGTAAGCTCTATACGTGGCTTCTGCCTTGCTCCTATCTGCCTGATATTTCATTAAAGCCTGAAAAGACATCTCTGTGGTTCTAATCGACCACTGCCCGTGAGCCCTTACCTAAGATCCGGCAACTTCACACTTCACACAAGGCAAGCACATAAACTTCCTTACAAACTGGTCCTTCGAGCCGGCGTGCGTACCGGCCTCAGGGTTAGCACCCCGGAGGGCGCCACCCACTTTACCGGTGCCCGCACCCCAGCTCAACATTTCACCCGTGCCTTGCACCTCCCACGACCAGGGTCAGGTCAGCACGGCAGCCCCAGAGCCAATGACCCAAACTACGCAACCCCCGGTTCCACTGCCCAGACAAGGGCAACGGCCATTGCCAATGCCACCAACACCCGCACCCAGGACACATCCGCCAACAAAGGTCGCCGACCCTGAGCATGCAATAGAGTGCAACGGGCACGGCTCCGCCGAGCCCGCCACTGGGATACACCACACTCAGGTAGGCATGGCGAACGTTGGGACCAACAGCACGGGGCACAGTCAGCCGGCCGGCGTCAACCATTCCCACAAGATAGCCGGACACGACAGCTGGGACCCCCCCAGAGGGCGGGACCAGCCATCACGATTACCTATTCCCGGAATTCACCTCCTGGCCCTGCCCGGGCTCATGGAGACAACTCCAGCCAAGGCCTCTAGGGATGCCAAGAAGTCCGAGCAGAGGAAGCCAAGAACGGGCCCCAAGCCCGTTCCCCCAGAAAGAAGCGGCCACCCGGCTCCCCCTGACGGATCAAGCCACCCTGCTCCCCCAGGGGGAACCGGGGGGGGGGGGGGGGGGGGGGGGGGCGACTACACTGGGAAACCTCCATGGGGAAACCGTCATGCCCTCCGTAAGGTCTGCAAAGTGGTGACCCAACATGGGGACCAGAGGCTGGACACATACGCCATAATGGACGACCGCTCAGAGTGGACCGTGCTCCTACACCCAGCAGCACAGCAGCTGGCCCTTACAGGCCAGCCAGAGGACATGCCTTTGCGGACGGTGAGGCAGGAGCCCCAGATGCTTCACAGGGCGGCCGTCTCCCTCATCGTCTCGCCGGCAATTTGCCCAGAGCAGACCTATCGCACGCAGAGAGCCTTTACAACACAACTTAAAATCAACTAAATATCAATGTCTAATGATATTAGAATTTAACATTGTGTGGACGTTAATGTTAAAACGTTTAACAAACGTTGGATTTTGGTTACTTAACAACACAACATAAAATCAACATAATCTCAACATCTCATGATGTTTGGATTTTACGTCATATTGACATTAACATTGGGATGTTTAGAAGACGTTGGATTTTAGTTATTTTATAACACAACTTAAAATCGACTAAATATCAACGTCTGATGATGTTAGAATTTAACGTTGTGTGGACGTTAATATTGCAATGTTTAACAGACGTAGGATTGTGGTTACTTAAAAACATATTTTAAAACCAACAAAATATAAACGTCTAATGATGTTGGGATTTTACGTTATATTGACGTTAATACTGGGACGTTTAGAAGACGTTGGATTTTAGTTTCTTTAAAACACAACTTAAAATCAACTATATATCAACGTCTAATGATGTTAGAATTTAACGTTATGTGGACGTTAATGTTAAAACATTTAACAAACGTTGGATTTTGGTTACTTAACAACACAGCTTAAAATCAACATAATCTCAACGTTTAATGATGTTGGGATTTTACGTTATATTGACATTTATATTGGGATGTTTAGAAGACGTTGGATTTTAGTTACTTTATAACACAACTTAAAATCGACTAAATATCAACGTCTGATGATGTTAGAATTTAACGTTGTGTGGACGGTAATATTACTACGTTTAACAGACGTTGGATTTCAGTTACTTTATAACACAACTTAAAATCGACTAAATATCAACGTCTGATGATGTTAGAATTTAACGTTGTGTGGACGTTAATATTGCAATGTTTAACAAACGTAGGATTTTGGTTACTTAAAAACATATCTTAAAACCAACAAAATATGAACGTCTAATGATGTTGGGATTTTACGTTATATTGACGTTAATACTGGGACGTTTAGAAGACATTGGATTTTAGTTTCTTTAAAACACAACTTAAAATCAACTAAATATCAACGTCTAATGATGTTAGAATTTAACGTTATGTGGACGTTAATGTTAAAACGTTTAACAAACGTTGGATTTTGGTTACTTAAAAACACAACTTAAAATCAACATAATCTCAACGTCTAATGATGTTTGGATTTTACGTTATATTGACATTAATATTGGGATGTTTAGAAGACGTTGGATTTTAGTTACTTTATAACACAACTTAAAATCGACTAAATATCAACGTCTGATGATGTTCTAATTTAACGTTGTGTGGACGGTAATATTACAAAGTTTAACAGACGTTGTATTTTTGGTTACTTAAAATCACAACTTAAAACCATCAGAATTTCAACGTCTAATGATGTTGGGATTTTATGTTATATTGACGTTAATATTGGGACGTTTAGAAGACGTTGGATTTTAGTTTCTTTAAAACACAACTTAAAATCGACTAAATATCAACGTCTGATGATGTTCGAATTTAACGTTGTGTGGATGTTAATATTACAATGTTTAACAGACGTTGGATTTTGGTTAATTAAAAACACAACTTAAAACCAATAAAATATCAACGTCTAATGATGTTGGGATTTTACGTTATATTGACGTTAATATTGGAACGTTTAGAAGACGTTGGATTTTAGTTTCTTTATAACACAACTTAAAATCGACTAAATGTCAACGTCTGATGATGTTAGAATTTAACGTTGTGTGGACAGTAACATTACAACGTTTACCAGACGTTGGATTTTGGTTACTTAAAAACACAATGTAAAACCAACATAATATAAACGTCTAATGATGTTGGGTTTTTACGTTATATTGATGTTAATATTGGAACGTTTAAAGACGTAGGATTTCAGTTTCTTTAAAACACAACTTAAAATCGACTAAATATCCACGTCTGATGATGTTAGAATTTAACGTTGTGGGGACGTTAATATTACAACGTTTAACAGACGTTAGATTTTTGTTATTTAAAAACACAACTTAAAACCAACATAATATCAACGTCTAATGATGTTGGGATTTTACGTTATATTGACGTTAATATTGGGATGTTTAGAAAACGTTGGATTTTAGTTACTTTATAACACAACTTAAAATCAACATAATCTCAACGTCTAATGATGTTGGAATTTTACGTTATAATGACATTAATATTGGGATGTTTAGAAGACGTTGGATTTTAGTTACTTTATAACATAACTAAAAATCGACTAAATATCCACGTCTGATGATGTTAGAATTTAACGTTGTGGGGACGTTAATATTACAACGTTTAACAGACGTTAGATTTTTGTTATTTAAAAACACAACTTAAAACCAACATATTATCAACGTCTAATGATGTTGGGATTTTACGTTATAATGACGTTAATATTGGGATGTTTAGAAGACGTTGGATTTTAGTTACTTCATAACATAACTTAAAATCGACTAAATATCAACGTCTGATGATGTTAGAATTTAACGTTGTGTGGACAGTAACATTACAACGTTTACCAGACGTTGGATTTTGGTTACTTAAAAACACAATGTAAAACCAACATAATATAAACGTCTAATGATGTTGGGTTTTTACGTTATATTGATGTTAATATTGGAACGTTTAAAGACGTAGGATTTCAGTTTCTTTAAAACACAACTTAAAATCGACTAAATATCCACGTCTGATGATGTTAGAATTTAACGTTGTGGGGACGTTAATATTACAACGTTTAACAGACGTTAGATTTTTGTTATTTAAAAACACAACTTAAAACCAACATAATATCAACGTCTAATGATGTTGGGATTTTACGTTATATTGACGTTAATATTGGGATGTTTAGAAAACGTTGGATTTTAGTTACTTTATAACACAACTTAAAATCAACATAATCTCAACGTCTAATGATGTTGGAATTTTACGTTATAATGACATTAATATTGGGATGTTTAGAAGACGTTGGATTTTAGTTACTTTATAACATAACTAAAAATCGACTAAATATCCACGTCTGATGATGTTAGAATTTAACGTTGTGGGGACGTTAATATTACAACGTTTAACAGACGTTAGATTTTTGTTATTTAAAAACACAACTTAAAACCAACATATTATCAACGTCTAATGATGTTGGGATTTTACGTTATAATGACGTTAATATTGGGATGTTTAGAAGACGTTGGATTTTAGTTACTTCATAACATAACTTAAAATCGACTAAATATCAACGTCTGATGATGTTAGAATTTGACGTTGTGTGGATGTTAATATTACAACGTTTAACAGACGTTGGATTTTGGTTATTTAAAAACACAACTTGAAACCAACATAATATCAACGTCTAATGATGTTGGGATTTTACGTTATATTGACGTTAATATTGGGATGTTTAGAAGACGTTGGATTTTAGGTACTTTATAACACAACTTAAAATCAACATAATCTCAACGTCTAATGATGTTGGGATTTTACGTTATAATGACGTTAATATTGGGATGTTTAGAAGACGTTGGATTTTAGTTACTTTATAACAC
>NC_139632.1:20273601-20288601 GCF_964638095.1 Poromitra crassiceps
TTGTTCACATCTTCCTTTTACACAGCGTACTGTTTCATATTGGAGATAAAGATAGACAGAGGGGGTGACCCTGTTTCAGAGAGAGACAATAGAGACGAGGAGATAACACTGCCTGGTTTCTCTTGGTTTCCTGTAGGACCACAGTCATGTCTGGAAGCCTTCAGCTCCTCCACGGACTCATCTAAGCACCTGGAGAGGAGACAGATGTGAGCGGAGCTCCATGCCTCTGAGAGATTAACGTTTTCTGTTGGTGGCCACGCAAATGACTGGATGTTTTTTTTTGGGGGGGGGGGGGGGCTTCAGGGCTTCAAACTGAAATACCTGCAGTGTTTGTGGAAAGGCCAACCAAAAGCCTACACAGATTGTTCCCCCCTAATATACAGTATACTGTTAGGCCAACCATGTATGAAAGCCTTGTATTGTACATTCGAGGGACACAAACAACAACAGTAGCAAAAAAAAAAAAAAAATCAAAGGACATCCAAGCTTAGTGATGATCATGCAAGGCTTAGCTTCTCTAACGAATCATAAACAATCTGGGCTGGGAGCTGACTAGTCTAATGCTAATATGCTATGTTAATAACACGCAGACGTTAGCAAGGAGATTACATTCTCTCGGGCCTACAGAGAGAACAACTCCTTCACAATGGGACACGTCACAAGCCTAAGTCTAGCTAAGCCGCATGGCATTTGGATATTTCAAGTCAAATTAGACGCTTATTCCCTCTGGCAAGATGTTTGTTAGATCTATTTTTACCAACACTGAAGGAGCGATCTCTGTTTACGTCACGTTGTATAATCCCGTGCACTGGTGTGCTTTCTTGTGGCTGAACCTCTGCAGCCAAAATTGTTGCCTCTAAAATCTTTCATTTCAAGTCAATTACAGAAAGTGTAGGATAAACGGCAGATATTATACCAAACTCCCCAAGACTTCAGCCACATCAATCTAAAAATATTTCTTTTACGAGATCGCCAGCTTTATACCGTGTGTAACACAATACAGTATAATTCCCTTGGGTGCAATCTGTTTCATTTATAAACATGTGCTGTATACAATCACAGCAGTGCACTATCCAGAAAGTTGGTAACCTAATCAGACTATTAGACAGCGACACTGGGGAAACTCACTGTGCTCAGAATGCACAACTGAAATAGCTGCGATATTATATAACATGTATGTGACATAATGGCTGGATAAGGCTAGATGTCTGCTGAATACGGTACTAACATTCTGAATAAAGACACACAAAGTTTCTCTAAACTGGATTAGCTTGCTGTGTAATTATGATACCTCTGATAAGCCAAACACACATGTTCAGCTCTGTTCACTTGAGCCTTTCAGTCCAAATTATGGGTCAAATAAAAATAGCAGAGAATATGGTCAAGTGCCACTATAAGCTACATCATGATCAGGATCATGTTCCTGGGCAGAGCCATGGTTGTGCTCTGATTTACTTCCAAAACCTCTATGTGTTTATAATAATCCATCCATGTGATATATTCAGGCTGCTAACCCGTTCAGTTCTGTGTTTTCTACATATCTGGGCTAAATGGGGTCATTTGTTTAGTTTAATAAAGCAGGTGTTTTTCTTGGGTCAGATTGTCAGAGAGCAAATTGCTTTCTAATCACATCACACGTGGAAAGTCCAGATGATGCGGGACAGAGCGCGGCGCTGGTGCAGTGGGGCCGGTGTGACCCGGCGTGCAGAGTGCGCCCCAACACACAAGTATTAACACAGGTCTGCTTTCATTGCAAAGCAAAACATGTCACTTTATTTGGCCCAGTTTAGCTCCTAATCACACTGACAGGCAGGAGAAAGTGCAGCTTTCTGACAGCAAGCAGCACGTGATTAACTTCACCTGCGACCCATGGATTCCCCGCAAGTGGAATATTTCATATTTTCTGCTTTAAGAGAATGAATCGTGAATCAAATATTTTAGCACATCCAGCACAAACAGAGATAGATGCAAACCGTATCTGGTCTTATGAGGTGTTCCAAGTCAATTTCCTTGCAACAGAAAAAAAAACAGCCATAATAAAACAAGAGAATAACATAAAAAGGGGACACTTTGTGCCCATTCTGTTGAACAATGCTTCACAGAGAGTATTCACCCAGCAGCACAAACAGTAAAAGCAGTCTCCAGGAAAGAGCCGTGCAGGAGAAGGGGGCCTGTGTGGCGGAGGGCCTAGAACAGCCAGCAGTACATTTCCATAACAGGAAAGGTCAGTGTTTCAGCTTCAGGCCTTTAGAGACGCCAGCACAGTCCACTCCACAGCTGTCTCCTCTGCTGCTGTACCTGCTGATTACAATTTATGCTGTATTCGATTCTAATATTATATCATATATCAACACTCTCAGCTGGACTCGAGTTTGCGCTGTTAATAATGATAATGCTTTATCGAAGCCGGCAGGGCCTAGATCTACGGTATATAGATTTAGTTATATAACAAATTGTAAGTATAAGTATGGGGGGAAGGTGCTGTCTGAATCATGCAACATATTAAAAAAAGATAGATCTATCCTCAAAGGTAATAATAGTTCTTTACTTTCAGGTCAACAATAAGTTTGTAACAGCAAGTAGCTTTTTTCCCGTCAAATGTTGGATATCGCTTCAATTCCAACAATGCTGCTTAAAATGTCAGGGACGTTTCTGTATCTTCTCTGTGAACAAGATAGAGGCCTCATCATATGTCAGGGACGTTTCTGTATCTTCTCTGCGATAAGAACAAGAGAGAAGCCTCATCGTGACCCAAGTCTTTACTCCAGTGGATTCTTTTCCTCCTGGGTTGCCAAGATCTCCTGCAACAGCACGGAGCAATGACTGGTGACGCTGGAGGAGATATCACACTACTAACACAACATGGGATGAAAGCTCTGCCAAACACACACATACACGCGCGCGCGTGTGCGCGCCGAGGACTCGTTGTTAACCCGCACCACAAAACTATATTTAAACTGTATAAACGGGCCTGATTTACAGCCTTTAGTCTTCGCCTCCGTCCAAAACCCAGGAAAATAATGCATGATCATGGCTTTATTTTAGACTGTCCAGCAGAATGAGAGAGGCCTCATTTGTGGTTAGCTTGTGTGTGTCTGTGTATGAGAGAAAGAGAGAATACGTATGTATGTATTGTGTGTGCGTTGCTATGGTTGGCTGTGGGTCCCAGCATGTTTGAAGTTGTGTTCCATACAAAACAACAGCAGAGGAAGTTAGAACAGCTTCTGGTCTTATTCTTGGACCAGGCCCGGGGGCCTCAGGGGGCCCATCGCAGAATACAACACTCTTTAACCCAGCCTCATATAGTGCCTCAACACCTGCACCAGACAAAAACCTTCTATGAGCTCAGTGTTAGAGAACACACAGTGGTGTGAATCAGTCAAAAAAGTGTATTCATAACAAGAAACTGGTAGATATCGGTGCCTTTTGTAATAAAATGAAAAAGTAAGATTTCATGTTCTACAATGTATTAGTAACCAGATAATTACAGTGTTAGTAATTGATTTACTTTGGAGGTATTATTACAGAGATTTAGAAAAACCGATATACATCATTGACTTCAGTATGTTCCAGGTTATTTCTCTTCTCCTGGTCCCATCCCCCGCCCTCTTTGTCTGATCTGCACTATTTTCCCATGGGGCTATACTGCACTCAGGGCCTAGTTTGAAATAATATTGACATTGGAGCAGCTAAAAGACACAACACAGCTAATAGATATAATTATGTGACATAATTATCCCCAATAATAACAGCAGATAATACCCCTCTGTCTGAGCACATGTTTGTTGTTGTGTCTGAGAGGGATCCTCCCTGGAAACTGTGCTGCTCGGAGATGGGCAGTGCCACTTCTCAGCCACCCGTACCCAGCCAGGCCTCACCTTGTGTGGGTGTGGGAGAGTCGGATTGCAGCCTGCCAGAGCCAGGTATACGGGTTGAGGTTTTAGGTCTCCGGCTGTGGGGGTGGAATCCCCTTGGCATGAGCATCTGAGGACTTGGGAAACAATGGAGCATTCACCATGTCAATGCAATAAAAGCAGAGAGCATTCCTCGCAAAGGTTGAAGAAACCTCAAACAAAACAGGGTTTGGGAAAGCAGGCACAGTTCCCTATACTTAAGACTGCACTGCAAAATTATAATAACGTTTAGCCAAACTGATTAATTTCAGAAAATCATTTGAGTAGTTTTGCCCCCAGCTGACAGCGTTGGAGTCCAGAGAGTGATTTCTCTTCGGAGTCTGTCTCTGTCTCGTCCAGCAGACCCAAGTCCATTTAGCTAATTGGAAAAAAGAAAGACAGGAAAAAAAAGAGTGGCAGGCTTTGTGGCTGGGCTGTTTACTGCTACATGATGGAAGACATAAAACACAAGCAGCAGTAACACAAAGAGAAAGCAGGGTGACTTTAGGAAAGCAAGAGACAAAGAGACAGAAGAGAAAGAGAGAAATGAACAGGCAGGAGGAGAGAGATGGCGATGGAGGAGGGTAACAGGAGCTTAGTCAGCTTAGTCTGTATTTTTTTTAATGAGATCTTTAAAAATACTTACTATGGTAACCCTTAAGCAGGGTAGTTAATGCTCATTAACTAACACACTGTTAATTAATGTAGCCTTATTGTAAAGTGTTACTGTTACATTTAGGTAATGATACATTACAGTATATGTTACAAACTTTTCCGTATAATTTTCTATTTTTATTTCTTTCACACTCAGATAAACACCTTTGAAAGCAGGAACAAAGGTATTTTGCCTCAATGAATGGCTGCTTTATCTGTACATCTTTGTGTCCTGGGATTTAATTTTTTTGTATTAACAACTAAGTTTTATGACAAGTTTTATACAACTTGTTATTGTATGAAGTGGGGGAGAAAGTCAGACAAAACAACCTCCATCCAGAAGGAGGAGGAGCGGGACATGGAGGAGAAAGACAATTTACAAGAAATCAACTGAATAGAGAGGAGAGATGACAGAGACCTCAAGAAGTGAGGATGAGAGCAGAAGGTGCAGTGAGGGAGAGAGTGGTGAGAGCAGAAGGTGCAGTGAGGGAGAGAGTGATGAGAGCAGAAGGTGCAGTGAGGGAGAGAGTGGTGAGAGCAGAAGGTGCAGTGAGGGAGAGAGTGGTGAGAGCAGAAGGTGCAGTGAGGGAGAGAGTGGTGAGAGCAGCAGAAGGTGCAGTGAGGGAGAGAGTGGTGAGAGCAGAAGGTGCAGTGAGGGAGAGAGTGGAGAGAGCAGAAGGTGCAGTGAGGGAGAGAGTGATGAGAGCAGAAGGTGCAGTGAGGGAGAGAGTGGTGAGAGCAGAAGGTGCAGTGAGGGAGAGAGTGGTGAGAGCAGCAGAAGGTGCAGTGAGGGAGAGAGTGGTGAGAGCAGAAGAAGGTGCAGTGAGGGAGAGAGAGCAGAAGGTGCAGTGAGGGAGAGAGTGGTGAGAGCAGAAGAAGGTGCAGTGAGGTAGAGAGTGGTGAGAGCAGAAGGTGCAGTGAGGTAGAGAGTGGTGAGAGCAGAAGGTGCAGTGAGGGAGAGAGTGGTGAGAGCAGAAGGTGCAGTGAGGTAGAGAGTGGTGAGAGCAGAAGGTGCAGTGAGGTAGAGAGTGGTGAGAGCAGAAGGTGCAGTGAGGGAGAGAGTGGTGAGAGCAGAAGAAGGTGCAGTGAGGGAGAGAGTGGTGAGAGCAGAAGAAGGTGCAGTGAGGGAGAGAGAGCAGAAGGTGCAGTGAGGGAGAGAGTGGTGAGAGCAGCAGAAGGTGCAGTGAGGGAGAGAAAGCAGAAGGTGCAGTGAGGGAGAGAGTGGTGAGAGCAGAAGGTGCAGTGAGGGAGAGAGTGATGAGAGCAGAAGGTGCAGTGAGGGAGAGAGTGGTGAGAGCAGAAGGTGCAGTGAGGGAGAGAGTGGTGAGAGCAGAAGGTGCAGTGAGGGAGAGAGTGGTGAGAGCAGAAGGTGCAGTGAGGGAGAGAGTGATGAGAGCAGCAGAAGGTGCAGTGAGGGAGAGAGTGGTGAGAGCAGAAGAAGGTGCAGTGAGGTAGAGAGTGGTGAGAGCAGCAGAAGGTGCAGTGAGGGAGAGAGTGGTGAGAGCAGCAGAAGGTGTAGTGAGGGAGAGAGCAGCAGAAGGTGCAGTGAGGGAGAGAGTGGTGAGAGCAGAAGGTGCAGTGAGGGAGAGAGTGATGAGAGCAGCAGAAGGTGCAGTGAGGGAGAGAGTGGTGAGAGCAGAAGAAGGTGCAGTGAGGTAGAGAGTGGTGAGAGCAGCAGAAGGTGCAGTGAGGGAGAGAGTGATGAGAGCAGCAGAAGGTGCAGTGAGGGAGAGAGTGGTGAGAGCAGAAGAAGGTGCAGTGAGGGAGAGAGTGATGAGAGCAGCAGAAAGTGCAGTGAGGGAGAGAGTGGTGAGAGCAGAAGAAGGTGCAGTGAGGGAGAGAGTGGTGAGAGCAGAAGGTGCAGTGAGGGAGAGAGTGGTGAGAGCAGCAGAAGGTGCAGTGAGGGAGAGAGTGGTGAGAGCAGCAGAAGGTGTAGTGAGGTAGAGAGTGGTGAGAGCAGAAGGTGCAGTGAGGGAGAGAGTGGTGAGAGCAGCAGAAGGTGCAGTGAGGGAGAGAGAGCAGAAGGTGCAGTGAGGGAGAGAGTGGTGAGAGCAGCAGAAGGTGCAGTGAGGGAGAGAGTGATGAGAGCAGAAGAAGGTGCAGTGAGGGAGAGAGTGGTGAGAGCAGCAGAAGGTGCAGTGAGGTAGAGAGTGGTGAGAGCAGCAGAAGGTGCAGTGAGGGAGAGAGTGATGAGAGCAGCAGAAGGTGCAGTGAGGTAGAGAGTGGTGAGAGCAGAAGAAGGTGCAGTGAGGGAGAGAGTGGTGAGAGCAGCAGAAGGTGCAGTGAGGGAGAGAGTGGTGAGAGCAGAAGAAGGTGCAGTGAGGGAGAGAGTGATGAGAGCAGCAGAAGGTGCAGTGAGGGAGAGAGTGGTGAGAGCAGAAGAAGGTGCAGTGAGGTAGAGAGTGGTGAGAGCAGAAGGTGCAGTGAGGGAGAGAGTGGTGAGAGCAGAAGGTGCAGTGAGGGAGAGAGTGGTGAGAGCAGCAGAAGGTGCAGTGAGGGAGAGAGTGGTGAGAGCAGCAGAAGGTGCAGTGAGGGAGAGAGTGGTGAGAGCAGCAGAAGGTGCAGTGAGGGAGAGAGTAGTGAGAGCAGAAGGTGCAGTGAGGTAGAGAGTGATGAGAGCAGCAGAAGGTGCAGTGAGGTAGAGAGTGGTGAGAGCAGCAGAAGGTGCAGTGAGGGAGAGAGTGATGAGAGCAGCAGAAGGTACAGTGAGGTAGAGAGTGATGAGAGCAGCAGAAGGTACAGTGAGGTAGAGAGTGATGAGAGCAGCAGAAGGTACAGTGAGGGAGAGAGTGATGAGAGCAGCAGAAGGTGCAGTGAGGGAGAGAGAGCAGAAGGTGCAGTGAGGGAGAGAGTGGTGAGAGCAGCAGAAGGTGTAGTGAGGGAGAGAGCAGCAGAAGGTGCAGTGAGGGAGAGAGTGATGAGAGCAGCAGAAGGTGTAGTGAGGGAGAGAGCAGCAGAAGGTGCAGTGAGGGAGAGAGTGGTGAGAGCAGCAGAAGGAGCAGTGAGGGAGAGAGTGATGAGAGCAGCAGAAGGTGTAGTGAGGGAGAGAGCGGGGCGAGGCAGAGGGAGGACAGGGAGATGATGCAGCACAGCAGCAGCAGAGCCAGAGGATCAGGCCGCAGGGAGGCGATGTGAGCATGTGCGAGTTCCCGTAAGAAGCCTACAGCATGGCTGGGTGACTCACCTGCCCTGAAGACTGCATCATCAGATGAGATCATCAGGTTAACCTGACCCCCAGAGACACAGCAGGGAAGGCTCACAGAAACACCCACGTATAAGATAGACAGAACAACATAGACACACACACACACACACACACACACACACACACACACACACACACACACACACACACACACACACACACACACACACACACACACACACACCAATCTCACTCGAAAACAGAGAGTTGTATGTAGATCAATAATAGATGAACGATGACGAACACCGACCTCACCTGACTCACTATAATATGTTGACATCCACCGCAGCAGACTGATTACAGTTGTCTTGGTCTTGAAAGTACGATCAAAGCTTTTGTGTGTGTGTGTGTGTGTGTGTGTGTGTGTGTGTGTGTATAGTGTTTTACATCTTCTGCCTTGCCAAATAAATCTCTGGGTGTGAAATATGAAGCCAATGCGCTAGTGTCTTTTACCTGCATTATTTTGAATTACCTGTAGGGGGCAACTCCATTGGCTACAAAAAGAAGTCAATTGTATTGAAGTCAATGGGAAAATTACCCTACTTCTCACTTGATTTATGAACTCAGTAAACACTTTCCTAATGCGGTTAGGTCTCAATTGCTAGTTTCAAGTCGTCTTCAATACAGCTAATGTTCATTTTGTTCATTATGGCCCCATGCTGGGTAAAATAGACATAAAGCAAGTTTTGGGGCATGATTGACAGGTCACCTGTCCAGTGATCGCGGACCAATAGCAGGCAGCACTGCGGCTCAGTGGGAAACCTCTGGTCTCGGGCTAGCTGCTTCTGGCTCCAAATAACGTGAGGGTTGTGCTACAACAACAACAACCCAGGTTTTACGAGTGAAGAAGGAGAGTTGGCAACGGTCAAAATGCCAAACTCAAGGCTTCATCACGGTGGCTACGTCCATATTTTTATACAGTCTATGTTTCCAATTCCAACCATTCTTAGACGAGACAGTCAATATCATGGCAATACACAGACAGACAGACAGACAGACAGACAGACAGACAGACAGACACTCACGCACGCATGCACGCACGCACGCACGCACGCACGCACACACGCCCACACACACACACACACACACACACACACACACACACACACGCACACGCGCGCACACACACACATCCATCTTGCTGTCCTCCTCACATGCTTTTCCTCTTTTCCTTGTCCTTGAGTCCAGGGAGGAATATTGAAGAGTGAGAGAGAGAGAGAGAGAGAGAGAGAGTGAGAGAGAGAGAGAGAGAGAGACACACACACACACACACACACACACACACACACACACACACACACACACACACACACACACACACACACACACACACTTGTCAGAATCTTATCTAAATAGAGTGATACATTGCAGTGGAAGGTGCTTTGAACTCCTCAACAGTCAATCACGGTTGTCATAGTGGTATCCTCCTTGAGTCATAACAGTGAAATCAACAGGCCATAGAGGTCAGAGAGAATCTAATAGGATTCATAGCTGCCTTTTACCACAAACTGCATCTAAAGCAATAAGCTGAATAATTCATCCATCTAATCTGGGCATCTGCTGATCATTAAGAGACAGAGCGCAGCTCAGAGCACATTGAGTACTTAAGCTGCAGCCCAAACGACACTTTAGTGCTGTGGGACAAGCATTGGGTTACATAGGAGAGGAGCAGCAATTATGTTAGAGAGGAGAGAGAGAGAGAGAGAGAGAGAGAGAGAGAGAGATGGAGAGAGAAATAGGGGGAGAGAGAGAGAGAGGGAGAGAGATGGAGAGAAAGAGGGGAGAGAGAGAGAGGGGGGGAGAGAGATGAGAGAAAGAGGGGGAGAGAGAGAGGGAGGGAGAGAGATGAGAGAAAGATGGATGGCGGGAGAGGGAGAGAAAGAGGGAGAGAGAGAGGGAGGGGAAGAGAGATGGAGATAAAGAAACAGAGAAACAGAGAGGACACCAGACATAAAACAGACAAGATGGACTCCAGTTAGACAAAAGAAGACACTGCCTGCTGTGTCTGATTGATAGGGTAGGCTACAGTACAGGTGTTCTGTCCTACCTACATGTCTCTGATTAACAATGAGTATGCAGAGTCTTATTGACAATGAGTAGGCTACTGTAGAGGCAGGCGTTCTGTCCGACATGTCTCTGATTGATAATGAGTAGGCTACAGTACAGGTGTTCTGCCCTACATGTCTCTGATTGATAATGAGTAGGCTACAGTACAGGCGTTCTGTCCTACATGTCTCTGATTGATAATGAGTAGGCTACAGTACAGGCGTTCTGTCCTACATGTCTCTGATTGATAATGAGTAGGCTACAGTACAGGCGTTCTGTCCTACATGTCTCTGATTGATAATGAGTAGGCTACAGTACAGGCGTTCTGTCCTACATGTCTCTGATTGATAATGAGTAGGCTACAGTACAGGCGTTCTGTCCTACATGTCTCTGATTGATAATGAGTAGGCTACTGTACAGGCGTTCTGTCCTACCTACATGTCTCTGATTGATAATGAGTAGGCTACAGTACAGGCGTTCTGTCCTACATGTCTCTGATTGATAATGAGTAGGCTACAGTAGGCCTACAGGCGTTCTGTCCTACATGTCTCTGATTGATAAAGAGGCGTTCTGTCCTACATGTCTCTGATTGATAATGAGTAGGCTACAGTACAGACGTTCTGTCCTACATGTCTCTGATTGATAATGAGTAGGCTACAGTAGGCCTACAGGCGTTGTGTCCTACATGTTCATGGCAGCGAGGTCGGTCCACTTTGGTCCTGGCAGGTCAGCGGCTCTCAGAGCTCTGCTTCGCTCATTATTGATGGACTGAAACAGGAGCGGCTGCTCTGAAACCAACACTGATTCCCCGATTATGTGCATCTATCTTCAGTCACCATTCAGCACATTTCTGTTGACTTCTTCACCTGCACTAACCTAGGACCTACTCTGTAATAAAGCACGTGCAGACTGTTATATTCAATAATGAATCTATAAGAAAACATGTGGAGACATGAACAACTGCGACACAGCTTCCTTTCACAGCACAGAAGTCATCTTTGCAGTATTTGACCTGGCAGTCCAGTGCTGGTACAAGTGGCCTGGAAATGCCGACCCACAAAACCCCAGAGCACAACCCACCCGGAACTAAAGCAAACAGCAGCCCTCCCACTGGGGACGTATAAACTAACGTGCAGACGTGCTCCAGGGACCACAAACCTACGTGTGCGCATGGAAACTATTTAACGTCTTTTCATGCCGCGTGCATTTCTCATCCCCCTCTACAAAGACTGGAGGCGCTGTGCTCTGGGAAGGACCATAAAGTCCATCAACGATCTGTGCAGTTGTGGTTGCAAAATGTTTATTTGGTCACACTCCCAAAACGCCACAGGGCTTTGAATGCTGCTCACCCGGCCTCAGTGTGAAATGTGTTGATGGTGAATGGACGACAGCGATCGAGGCTCTTGAGGAAAGGCATGTGATTGGAGCAGAGGTAACGCTTGATGGCACCAGTTTCTCATCTGTCTCCATGGGTTTTTGTGAAAGTGTGAGAGTGAATGTGGCCAGACTGGCTTTAGCATCGACTCTTGCAACTACAGAGTAAAGAATCTCGAAACCACAAGCAGCTGAAACTGGACTGATAAAAACCTCTTTATCCCACACCCACATGCAGCCACTGAAAGGTTAGACTAACACTCCACTGCACTGGCCTCAACCTACAATCCAATATGATATGTCATCCAAAAGGGATTGTGATTGTTTTCTGATAAAACAAAACAATACGTTTCATCTCTAATTGAATAGATCCGATAAAGCTAAATCAGTGTTATTGTCCTGGAAAGACAGCAGATCAAATCCCTCCCCCGACTTATTATAAACACACAACTGACTGTAAATGATGTGCTGGGTGTTTTGCTGTGTGATTTGTGCGCTAGTGTGTGACTGAGTGGGCGGGAGACATCTGGACCAAAACTCTAGCAGCAGCAGAATTACCCTGGGTAGGCCATGATCAGTCACACAACGTAATTCAGCACTCTCTACACCTTTATATCTCCTATGGCATGGCTCACTCTCTCCACACCAAAGTCCTCTTTTCATCACAGCTGCCAATGCATCTGAGCATCTGAGGGGCATCTTACTAGGGGACTTCCCTTTTCTTGTCTCAGCTATGTGTGTGTGTGTGTGTGTGTGTGTGTGTGTGTGTGTGTGTGTGTGTGTGTGTGTGTGTGTGTGTGTGTGTGTGTGTGTGTGTGTGTGTGTGTGTGTGTGTGTGTGTGTGTGTGTGTGTGTGTGTGTGTGTGTGTGTGACCTGGTGACTCAGTCTGACTTGGTGTGAATTGACAAAAGAAGGGTTGAACATGGGTCAAGTGGGCCGACCCTGCATTGGTCTGAAAGTGGTGTTTGTGTCTTTCCTAAAATAGAAGGTTACATAACATTTGGGGTATATATTCTTTATTTAGGTGCATGAAACTACATTTCTTAATGTAAAAAGTATCCACAGTAACATTCCCCTATGCCATGATGCAATGTACAGTATAATGTCGCGCAATTCTCCATAATGGCCTCAGTAAGTCTTCCTGCGAGTGCCAGTGTATGTATTTACATTAATGACAAGGACAGATGGTGTGGTGTGACACAGACGTAACTTCTGGGAATCTGTCTCAGCAGAGAGCAGGGTGCATTTCCAGTCAGTCAGGTGACCAGCTCTGCTGAGGGATCTCCCGGCGGTCACATGACACCGCCCCTCACTCGCTTTCTCTCCATCCTCTCTCTCTTTCGCTTTCTTTTCTCCCTCGCCCTCTCTCCCTTCCCTCATTATGTAGTCCTCCTGCCACTCAGACAACCTGCCCGCTCCACTGCCTCCTCATGTCCTCTCTGCCCCCCCCCCCCCCCCGCTGCCTCCTCCATGTCCTCTCAGCACCCCCCCCCTCGCTGCCTCCTCCATGTCCTCTCACCCCCCCCCCCCCCCCACTGCCTCCTCCATGTCCTCTCAGCACCCCCCCCCCCCCACTGCCTCCTCCATGTCCTCTCAGCCCCTCCCCTCCGCTGCCTCCTCCATGTCCTCTCAGCCCCTCCCCCCCCCCGCTGCCTCCTCCATGTCCCTCTCAGCCCCTCCCCCCCCCCCGCTGCCTCCTCCATGTCCTCTCAGCCCCTCCCCCCCTGCTGCCTCCTCCATGTCCTCTCAGCCCCTCCCCCCCCCCCCCCCCCCGCTGCCTCCTCCATGTCCTCTCAGCCCCTCCCCCCCCGCTGCCTCCTCCATGTCCTCTCAGCCCCTCTCCCCCCCCACTGCCTCCTCCATGTCCTCTCAGCCCCTCCCCCCCCCCCCCGCTGCCTCTTCCATGTCCTCTCAGCACCCCCCCCCCCACTGCCTCCTCCGTGTCTTCTCAGCCCCTCCCCCCCCTGCTGCCTCCTCCATGTCCTCTCAGCCCCCCCCCCCCCCGCTGCCTCCTCCATGTCCTCTCAGCCCCTCCCCCCCGCTACCTCCTCCATGTCCTCTCAGCCCCCCCCCCTCCCGCTACCCTCCTCCATCCTCTCAGCCCCCCCCCCCCCCCCGCTACCTCCTCCATGTCCTCTCAGCCCCCCCCCTCCACTACCTCCTCCATGTCCTCTCAGCCCCCCCCCTCTCCGCTACCTCCTCCATGTCCTCTCAGCCCCCCCCCCTCCGCTACCTCCTCCATGTCCTCTCAGCCCCCCCCCTCCGCTACCTCCTCCATGTCCTCTCAGCCCCCCCCCCCCCCGCTACCTCCTCCATGTCCTCTCAGCCCCCCCCCCTCCGCTACCCCCCCGTCTTTCTCCTCCTCTACAGGGACTTAATCCACTGTCTGTCCCTGCTGACGAGCTGAATAATTCAGTGTGGAGCACTGCTGCTGACCACAAAGAGCCATCTCTGAGATGCAGAAAGGGAGAGAGAGAGAGAGAAAGAGTGAGAGAGAAAGGGTAATGGCAGAGTGAGAGGGAGAGAGAGAGAGAGAGAGAGAGAGGGAGAGAGAGAGGAGTGATAGCAGCAGATGTCCGCCTGGGAGCTTCCCAGGAAACCCCACACTCGCCTTCCTCATCATCCTCTTCCTCCTCTCTGGCGGCCCTAATCGCATAACCCCCGCTATATATCCCGCCGTCATGGCAGGTCGACTGGAAATAGACGGCATTCTCAGGCTTGAACTGATGTAGAAACCAGCACGGGTCTCTAATAGTGACTGTATACCGCAGGGGGGATCATGTGTCCTATGAGCAGCCATCATGACATGGCATATCTGCCCATGGCCCTATACACTTAACTGGGCCTCAGTTTGAAATAGGAATCAAGTTTTTAAGTTATCCCACCGCTGGATTCACGCAAGATCATGAGATCACGATCAAATCCATCTTGCCACGCTCCAATCTATTGGTTTGAATCCGAACCACCAGTGGTTCACACCAATCAGCGTCAGCTATGGGCGGGCTTTAGGTGTGATGCCAGCGAGAGCGAGCCTGTGATAGACATGATACAGACAGATCCAATAACGTTTTGAAAGTGCAGAGCAACTCGTTCCCAGATGGTTATGTGAAAACAAACCATCTGGCAGCGTCAGGTAAATCCCTTATTGCCTGTCCCCAAGGGGGATTTCATCCTCTGCATTTGACCCATCTTCTACTAGGAACCTTCCTAGAACTAGGAGTCTAGGACCAGTAGGCAGCTGCAGTGCAGCACTCCGGGGACCAACTCCAACTTCTTTTGCCAGTGCCTTGGTCAGGGCGTAGTAGTATTAACCCTAACATACATGTCTTTGATGGTGGGAGGAAACCGAGCACCCGGAGGAAACCCACACGAACACGGGGGAGAACATGCAAACTCCACACAGAGAGGACCTGGGACGGACCTATGGTTCGAACCTGGGACCTTCTTGCTGTGAGACAACAGAGCTAACCACTGAGCATAGTGAGCCACCGCGCCGTCATAGCCTCCTCCCAAGGCCAGAAACCACAGAATTAACACTCAAACTGTCTTTCAAGAAATGTCCAGCACAGGGACCTGAGCTCTTTTCAGCACACAGCACTGAACCAGCACAGGGACCTGAGCTCATTCAGCACACAGCACTGAACCAGCACAGGGACCTGAGCTCTTTTCAGCACACAGCACTGAACCAGCACAGGGACCTGAGCTCTTTTCAGCACACAGCACTGAACCAGGACAGGGACCTGAGCTCGTTCAGCACACAGCACTGAACCAGCACAGGGACCTGAGCTCGTTCAGCACACAGCACTGAACCAGCACAGGGACCTGAG